>NC_092878.1:49532849-49865349 GCF_028372415.1 Notamacropus eugenii | reverse complement strand
CAGAAACTCACTAGCAAGTTAGTTAATCCAGTTTGCCTCAGTTTCCTCATCTGAAAAATGAGCTAGAGAAAGAAATGGCAAATCGCCCCAGTTTTAGGCCAAGAAAACCCCAAATGAGGTCATGAAGAGTCTGACACAATTGAAAAAATGACCGAACAAGCCCTTCATTCATTTACATAGATAGTAAGTGGCTGAGGTAGGATTCGAATTCAAATTCTCTGATTCCAAATTCAACTCTCTCTCTCTCTCTCTCTCTCTCTCTCTCTCTCTCTCTCTCTCTCTCTCTCTCTCTCTCTCTCTCTCTCTCTCTCTCTTCTCTCTCTCTCTCTTTTTCTGGAACTCTAGATATGTGACCTTATGCAAGTCACTTAACTTTTCTCAGTTTCCCCATTTGTCAAAGGAGAATATTTGTAACACATTTCACAAGAGTGTTTTTTGAATCCAATAAACTAATGAATATAATGTGCTTTGCAAAGCTTAAAGTGCTTTACAAATCTCAGCTCCTATTTTTTCAACATCATTATTACATTCATTTTAGATCCCATGTAAAGGGGGCCGTAAGAAGTGAATTATGCTGAGCTGGGCACAAAAGATGAACTAACTTTGGAAAGCGATCATGGTTCATCCACAGGAAAGAATATCAAGCTCTTCTCCACAAATGATTTTAAATTCAAAGAGGGAAACCTTAGGTATTTTTTTCTTCAATATTTTCTTTGAAGAAGTAACTGCCTTAATTTGAACCAGATTTGGCATTTATCTAATATTTTCTTCTCTGCAAAAATATGAAGACCTTAGCCTTTCTTTAAGTTAGCTGCTATTTCCTGAACCTTAGGCTGCATAGCTTTTTGAAGAAAAAAACTATAGATCCTTTCAGCATTGTATATTAATCACTGCTATGTTTAGTGCTCATTGCTCATGATTTCAATAAAGTTAGCAAACTAACCCTTTCATTTCATTTCAACAAGAAAATTGCTTGTCTTTTCTAATGAATTCACTGCCATGATGTAGCTTTTATGGGTACCACATGCCTCACTAGTATTGAGGGAGGATACCGATTTGAGGCACTGACCTCCCAAAGCACTCAGGAAACGTGGACAATCTCACACAGTCCCTTGCATTATGAGACAGCTGAGTCTGGAAGCTTCCTTAGTTGTTTTCAGGGAGGTAGTGGATAAAAGGATGGTTGAGTTTTTATACCCTGGGCCCAATCTGGGTTCTAATCCTACCTTGGACACTTACCAGCTGTGTGACCCTGCATGAGTCAGCTCACCTCTCTGAAACTCAGTTTATGAATCTGTAAAATGAGAGAGTTGGTCAAACTGGCCTCTAAGATACCTTCCTGTACTAAATCTGTGATTTTGTGGATCCTAAGATCCTAAGTTACAAACTTTTTGAAACTTGATTTCTTCATTTGTAAAAAATGAGGGTGATACATGTATTATTTATTCTTTAATGTATTGGTCAGCCTATCAAATGAAATAATGTAAAGTGATTTGAAAATGCTGTACAGCTACATAAATATAGCACTACTGATTCATCACCACCATCATCATCATCATTATGTTCATTTCCATTCCTTCCCTTTCATCTTCTATCCTATTCTTCCCCTCCCTAAATCTGGTTGCCACCATTACCCCTGAGTTGGCTTTGGGTACCAAAGGTCTTTATATTTTCATAACTAAGTCCCATGAGAAATTCTAAGAGACACTTCCCATTCTTAATTGGGTAAGTTGTTTGAGGGAAGATACTCTTCTATTTGTTTTGCTAACTTCTTCAGGTATCCTGTTTTTGTATACTTTTTTAGGGGGAAGGATATAAGGATATGTAAGAGTCAACGTATGAGAAAGTTCGGGAGATGAAAAGCAATTTCAAACAATCCAAGAATTCCAAAGGTCAAGTTACCAGCTGCAAGTTAGCATTCTGAGTGGGTGAAGTTTATTTCTTTTGGCAGACTCTTTTCGAGCTTGCTTGTGACTGGATATGTTCTGTATGGTGCTGGGATCAGGATAAATGCCCCTGGGCATCTTGCCCATGTTGGATGTTGTTCACTTCTAGTGACTGCTGAATATTTGAGGGACGTAATAAACACTACTCTACTGTCAGAAATAATACCACCTGAAAGCATCGGAGGCTTAACCAGGCTATTTGGAAGAACCACAAGCTTCTATTTTCCAGTTGTTAACTCCAGGATGTTACTCCCAGAAAGAAAGGCAAAACAGGAAGAAGAGGGTTTCATCTTTCTTCTCAGGTCCTTTGGCTGTGTTTTCTGACTCTTTGTCTCTTTATATGTTTGTCTCTATTCCAATTTATGAGTTTGTGAGGATGTCAAAGGGGAATGATTTGCACATATTAGATTGTTAGATTTAAAAATTGAAAATATGACAAAGAATTTACTGATAGGGCACAGAGTAGTGAATGATAGTGGCCGGGGAATTGATGAGGGTAATGGTGCTCGTGGAGAGAGGGGAAGTGATAATTCATCTGAAGAACGGGAATGTGAAATAGATGAAACAGAACTAGAGAAAGGTGGTTCATATGGTTCTAAATTTAAAAGTATTATCAAATGATGGGGGCAGCTAGGATTGGATAGAGTGCCACACCTGGAGTCAGGAAGAGTCACCTTTGCGAGTTCAAATCCAGCCTCAGACACTTACTAGCTATGTGACCCTGGGCAAGTCACTTAAACCTGTTATCCTCAGTTTCCTTACCTGTAAAATGAGCTGAAGATGGAAACCATTTCAGTATCTTTGCTAAGAAAACCCAGATGGGATCACTGAAATGACTAAACAACAAAACGTGTGATTGGAATTCCACCTGAAGCATATCAGGAAAAGATTTTGAATACCACTGATTCATACCACAAGATATGGACAGGAGCTGCAATATCATCTAGTTCAACCCTACTATTTTACAGGTGAGGAAACGGAAGCCCATGGCAGTGAAATGGCTTGCTCAGATCTACACAGGTTGTAAATATCAAGATATGGCATTAGACTTGATAGCGATAGAGCACAGACGCAGAGCAGGAAGGGGTGATCTCAGCAGCTGTTTAGTCCAACCTCCTAATCTGTAAAATGAGAAAACTGAGGCTGAGGAAGTTGAAATGACTTAGTCAAGGTCATGGAAGTAATAAGCTTCAAAAGTGGAATTTGAATCCAGGTCTTCTAGACTCTAGAGGCAAAATCACTTCACTCTACTATTCTGCCCTACCCCTCCACTCCTTTATATTCACTTTATATCCACTCCTTTATATAAGGGTGTACCTTAAACGGTGCACTGACTTAGTGTTCCCCCATGGGAAACAAACAGAGCTGTGAGTTATGAATTAGGCCAAGTTTATCTTCGGTTACTGCTGTCTGAGTTCTCCTTCATTCAATACATCAGCTCAATTGGAAAGGAACCATGAGGTCATCTAACACAACTTTCTCATTTTCTTCATGAGAAAGCAGAAGTCCAAGGAAGTTCAGTGGTTTGTTGAAGACTGCACAGGTAATAAGCATCAGCAGCTCATTAGGGTTTGAGGCTGGGCTCTTTGACTCTATCCTGTCCTTGATGACATTGGACTGACCTCTTGCTTACCCAGCCATATCTACAGCTCAATTCCCCTGGGATGGATCCTATAAACCAGATTTTCCCCAAGTGTTACCATCACAGCTATCTTGTCCTACATGTCATCTCTTTGGGTTGCTCTGATAACCTGGTGAATGAATCCATGAAAAGGTGTAAAGGGTTCAATTTCCCATCACCCTGTGGATTGTACTTTTGGTTGTTCACTCTTAGCTTTTTGCCAGATATTTCCTCTCAACTTTTTTAACCTTTGACAAGATTTTACTTGTCCTTTCATAACAAGTTTTCTTAATAGGCTTCTGTAAGGAATCACTGTCATGAAGGAAGAAGAAAAATGTTTGAAAGTCTAAATAAATTGCATTAGTGGGGTCTCATTTGTTAATGAGAATGTGTTAATAGGTTAATCTGTTAGACCTGTCAGATAATGTATTTGCATTTTAACAGGAGTTGCTAGAGATAATGGCTTAAAGCAAAGGTATTTCAAGCACCATGGTAAGACTTGATCAATGGAGAGCTGGCCTCAAAGACCTGAATTCAAGTTCTGACTCTCACACATACAGGTTGTGCGATCTTGGGCTAGCCAATTAATAACTTCTCAGGACTCTAAGCAGCCCTCTAATAGGGTTGGGAGAGTGGAAGGAGAGGGGAAAAAAAAGAAACTTAGATGATAACTTTGTGCGTGTGTGTGTGTGTGTGTGTGTGTGTGTGTGTGTGTGTCCTTCATTGCTGAAGAAGACCATGCCATCAGAGAAATAATGACATGACTTGCACTTGACTATGTTTTGAGGCAGGGAGGGCTGTGCAGGTCACCAGCCTCACTTCTCCTCCAGAGCCATCTGAATCCAGTGACCAGATATTCATCAGGATGACTGGAGATGACCCAGGATGAGGCAATTGGGGTTAAGTGACTTGCCCAAGGTCACACAGCTAGTGAGTGTCAAGTGTCTGAGGGGAGATTTGAACTCAGGTCCTTCTGACTTCTGCACTGGTGCTCTATCTACTGCATCATCTAGCTGACCCCACATGATAGCTTTATTATCTATTTCAGAGGAATAGCAAATTGTCCATTACAGATTTCCAGTTTCATTTGTAATCATCTTTTTTTTTTTTCAAAGAAACTCTGTTATGGAAATGCTTATTTTATTTCATAAATTTAAAATAAAACAAAAAAAACAGTTTTAAAAGACTGTATACTGAAAATCATCTGTAGAAATTATTTCCTCTGTGGGGAGCTTCATAAATCAATGACATCACAGATTTGGTCCTTATCTCAATAGTAAAACCATAGGCAGAGGTGTCCTGCTAAACGTTTAACAACTGGCTCCCTAGGAAGAACACAAGGCATAATTTTAGGTTTAATCTGCATTATTAACATTTTCTCTATGATTTTCTTAAGTTTAGACAACTGAACAATGAATTAAGCCTTGATATGCAGCATTTGATGAGACTTGGAATAATTAATCACTCTGAAAATTTAACAATCATCTCTGTTGAGCACCTTTAAGCTGATTCTAGCACACAACTAACTCTAGGAGAGATATTTGGGATGGGTGGGACTTTTGATGGTGCTCAAACACACCACAAACTGGGAGTTTCTTTTCGCATTTGAAGACCTGAAATATGTATCTATTATTAGCCTGATGATCTGGTTGATTCCAATCAACTATAAGGATAGTTCTGATGCCTTAGAACAAGGATGAGAACCTGCAGCCTTGACATCACATGTGGCCTTCTAGGTCCTCTGGTGCTGCCTTTTGACTGAGTTCAAGTTTTATAGAACAAATCCTTCTATTAAGGGGATTTGTTCTGTGTTTGAGTTCAGTCAATGGGTGGCACTTGAGGACCTTGAGAACCACATATGGCCTCCAGACGACAAGTTACTCACCCCTGCCTTAGGACAAAACCCCCATTAGTAAGCATTTCACAGATTTGTTAATATGATGCTCAAATCCTCTTTGTGACTGATTATTTAAGAATAACAAGTGCTTTGGGAAAGCTACGACATTTACAAATTTTCCTGTCCCTATTACCTCCATGCTCACCTTGGACTTCCCAGGTGCAATATAAAATCAGATTTAGAAGGAATCTGATCTGTCAAGATCTTTTCTGACCCCACTGGTTAAACCAACCCATCAGTAGAGAAAACTGAGAACTTGGTCAAGACTGTCGTAAAGAGTTTTCTAATCGGTCTTCCTGCCTCTAAGCTTGTTCTCAGAGGCCATCCTCTACCTAGCTGCTGGAGCCATCTCCAGTTGTCCTGATCTATATCTTGCCACCGGACCCAGAATGACTTTGGAGGAGAAAGTGAAGCAGGTGACTTTGCACAGCCCTGCTTCACTAAAATCCAATTCACTTGTAAGTCATGGCATTGCCTTCCCAATGTCATGGTCTTCTTCAAGAACAAAGGACGTACCACAACCCAGCTCCTCAAGGGCATTGCTTTAGCACAATTCTGTTCCTTTTTCATTAAACTCCAGTGGCTCCCTATTGCTCTAGGATGGAAATAAAAATTCCTGTATTTGACTTTTAAATCCTTTCATGAGAGGGCCTAGCTCTCTCCAATAGTTCTTGATTTGTTATTAGACTGGATGACTGATTAAAAGTAAAGGAGTAGAGAGACTTTGAAATGGAAGAATTCCCTCTGGATGGTGAGGTCCTCCTGATGCCCCTGTTTATCATTGACCTTATGCTGATTGTAGCAACCCCAGGACACTGAAGAACCTCTTATATGTGATCTGTCTACACTCTAAAGAGTTCATATCTATTCACATAGGAATAAACCCAAATAAATGCCAAATATCTATTGCCTAGGCTATGGTGGGGCAGCTGAGTGGCACAGTGAATGAAGTGCTGTACTTAGAGCCAGGATGATTCTTTTTCCTGAGTTCAAATCTGGCCTCAGATACCCACTAGTGGTGTGACCCCAGGCAAGTCAATTTGCCCCGTTTGCCTCATTTCATCATCTGTAAAATGGTCTGGAGAAGGAAATGGCAAACCATTACATAATCAAGAAAACCCCAAATGAAGTTGTAAAGACATCACTAAAATACAACTGAATAACAACAACTAGTCTATGATATGGAAAAAAAGGAGGTAGTGTTGCCCAGTGGTGTCAAACCTGAAGGGCAATAAATCCCTGGGCCAGCCATCTTGACTTAGAAAGCTACAAATTAACATTATCTATGTTGTATTCTCCTTTCATTTATTTTGTTAAACATTTACCAATTATATTTTAATCTGGTTCTGGAAGTCTTGAAGCTCTTGTTATTGCAGGGGCACAGAGTTTGACCTTTTTTATAGTCTAATTAAATAAAGAGAAAGTCAGTTGTGGATTCATGAAGATCTGCATTCACTGTGATGCACTGGCCTGCTGACCCTGGGCAAGTCACTTAAAATAGTCAATTCTTCAGTTAACTCATGCTATAAATCACAGAGCAGGTACTGATCTGCATTGATAGACATTACTTATACCAATGAAATTGTAAGCTTTTTAGAAAAAAAGATGATATGAAGTTAGATGAAGAGTTGTAATGCTGACCTATGACTGCATCTATCTTGGACAGACTCCAGCTGGACAATTTGTCATTGTTATTCAGTCCTTTAGTTATGTCTGACTCTGTGACCCTGTGGACCATAACACACCAATACTGTCCATGGGGTTTTCCTGGCAAAGATACTGGAATCGTTTGTTATTTCCTTCTCTAGAAGATTAAGGCAAGCAGAGGTTAAATGACTTGCCCAACTAGTAAGTAACACAACTAGTAAGTGTCTGAGGCTAGATTTGAACTTAGGTCTTCTTGACTCCAGGTCTAGTGCTCTATCCACCTGACCACCTGGCTGCCACTAAATAGACAATTAGCTGGGCCCAGAAATACACAAGAGCCCTGAACCAGGGACTTTGCCAAAAGCATCAGGACACACATGTGCAAATGAGAGATCCCACCCCAGTGATCCTATTAGCTTCCCAGACCATCTCCTGTGCCACACTTGACTAGAGTGGTATTGAGAAAAGAGGGAAGAAGGAATATTTTTCCCTAATTGATTAACTATCTTAGAAACATTGGCTATTCCTATCCTCCTCTCTCTTCAAGTTGCCAGTGGCACCTTCTCTCATTACCCTTTTAGCTAAGGATCTTGCCTCATACTTCACTAAAAAAACTGAGACAAATTTCTAAGGGCTTCCTTCCCTTTCTTCTCTTCTCATCTCAAATCATGCAGGCATTTTCTTCAATTAACTTCCTCCACTCTCTTCTCAGAAAAAGAGGGCACCTGTCTTGCCAAGGCAAACCCTTTTACGTGTGCCATTAATTTTATCCATTTCCAACTTCTCCAGAAAATTGTCCCTACCATTATCTCCACTCTCTTCAGTTTCTCTGTTGACTTGTCCTTTCCACTGCTTACAAACACACCCAAAGAATGTTTCCTCCATTCTAAACAACAAAACAAAACTCCATTTGATCTGATCACCCACGAGCTATCATTCTACACCTCTTCTCCCTTTTATTGATAAACTCTTTAAGAGATAATTATATAATTGGTGTCTATACTTTCCTCTTAGTGGATTCTAAAACATTTGTCATCTGCTTTCTAACATTATCATTTGATTGCCAACATCAAAGTAACCAGTGTATTCTTCATTGCCAAGTCTATGGCTTCTCAGTCCTGATCCTTGATCCCTCTGAAGCATTTGGCCTTGTCATCCACCTTCTGGATGCTCTCCTATCTACCTCCTAAGTGTCCTTGGCTGGTTCTTCATCCACATCACCCACCCTTTAAATTGTGAATATCTCCCACTTGGAGATCTCACTGTGTCCCATGGGTTCACTTCTTTTGATGTAAATAATTCCCATATGTGTGTATATCTATCTATCTATCTATCTATCTATCTATCTATCTATCTATCTATCTATCTATGATGCTCATCTCTCTGCTGAACTAGTCATGTATCTCCAACTGTTTCTTGGACATTCAACATGGTTGTCTTATAGAGATATCTCAAATTCAACCTCTCCCCCTTCCAAACTCCCCTCATATCTATTACTTTTGAATGTATAACTACCCTCCCACTCTCCCAGGTGTGCAACCTTGGTGCCATTCTAGATTCCTCATTCTGACTCCACATATGTAATCCATTACCAAATCTTGTCATTTCTACCTTCACAATATCTCTCCTATTCATCCCCTTCTTTCCACAGCTCTAGTTCTTTAGGTCCTCATCATCTCCTTCCTAGAATTACTGCAATAGCCTTCAAACAGCCCTCCTTGCCTCAAGATTATCCTCACCTTAGTTCATCTCAGCTGCCAAAGTGTTTTTTTTTTTTTTCCAATGCATAGACCTGGCTACATCAGCCCCCACCCCCTCCATCATTAAGCAGTCCCATTGACTCCCTATCACCTCCAGGATCTCTGCTTAGCATTAAATGCTCTTTATAACCTTGCCCTTCTCACTTTTCCAGACTTCTTGAACTTTCCTACCCTCCATGATTTTCTAAATCCACCCCAAATATTCATGTGGACTATTTATGTCCAACCTGTGGTAGAACATTCTGAGCTCATACTGATCAGTCACAGTGGGATGCACTGAAACTTGACTGTAGCATGGTGATTTCGTTTTGGTCTTATTCTGAGAAAAAAAGACAACAACCGACCAAGCCTCCATGAACTCTATGAGCTAGCTATAGGTTCCCATTAGTATGAATAATGAATCTCCCTCCATTCCCTCCCACCTCCTCCCCCCCCCAAAGTGGTTGCATTTTTTAAAATTCACACCGCGTATTTCCTTTAGGCTGAAACCAATGACCATATTTTATACAATTATAACTTTGAATAGTGCTCATTTGAATACATGTGACAATTTCGGGGGACTCATTATTTACATTAAACTGGACCTTGCTTGTACTCCCTGCTTCCATTTTCACACAAGACAATCCATGCTTTGATGCCATGCCTTTTCATTGACTGTTCCCCATGCTTAGGCTCTGCCCCCTGACTTCTGCCTCTTAGCATCTGGGGCTTTCTACAAGGCTAAACTCAAATCTCACACTCTACCAAAGGCCTTTCCCAGTCCCACCCCTCCCCACCCTCCCACTCCTCCAGGTGCTAATGCCTTGCCCTCTGAGATTAACTTTCATCTCCTCTGTAAATAGTCTGAACCTAGTTACTGATGTGTTTCCTCCATCAGAAAATATGTAACCTGAAGGCAGGGATCATTTTTTTAATCTTTGTATTTGGTTGTCATTTTTTAAAATTTTCTTTGTTTAACATCCCCGTGGCAAAGGGCTGGCTGACTATAAAACTCCCTGCATTGTGTAACTCTTCACTTAGACAGGTGTGGGCCGGAAGTTCCTTTCCCACACACATACTTGGCAGTTGATTACCGGAAGTAGGCATGAATCTCATGGAAAAGGAAGAGTGAAGGTGGGTGTGGGGGCAATAGTCCCTAGCAGAGGGCAGGAGACCAGAGCAGCAGCTAGCTGACCTGTCACATCTGCAGTTCCCTTCTGTTAAGATGAAGAAAAGGAAAAATGTTAACTGTTGGTGAGGCAAGGGGAAAGCTAGGTAACCTCCATCTGAATGATTAAGCTGGGAGGTGAGTGGAACTTTGAGTGTGCATTTCAGTGTGTGTGTGTTTGTGTGTCCAAGTATGTGTTTCTTTCAGATGTTCCTTTGCCCAGAAGCAGTATTATGGAGAAAAAGGAGGTACAATGGGTGAGCCTTCCCCTGCCGCAGCCTTATTTCTGTTTGTGTTTTCTTCAATTTATTCTATTAAAGAATGTATTCTCCGAATTTAATGTTATTTATCACAAACACCTGTAGTTGACTCTGACCTTACGTGGCCGAGTGTCTCTTGGTTTGCAGCATGAGGGTACAATGGAAGCCCCAGAGGAGAGAGGGACCTTTCCTGGCACAGGGCTGGGAATTCAACCATTAGTCTATTGTTATAGAGATGTGCTCATTAACTGGGGGGCATAACGATGAACCATTTCATAATGACCCCTCCAAATGCAGTCACTATGAATTCCTCCCATGTTATAGAAATCTACTTCTTAGATGTGAATTAAAGTTACATTTATATTGCCAGCACTTTTAGCACATAGTAAATACTTAATAAATGCTTGTTGACTGCAGAAGAAAACTGTGAACTGAGGGTGAGAAATTGAACAGTATTTTGATGAACCCAAACTTCTCCCTGAAAATTAAAAAAAATTCACAATATTCTGCTGATATTATATAATTGTGAATTGTGGAATAGCACACTTTCTCAAGCTACAGAAGGAAGCACATGTTTTTGGATATGATCATTGTGGAAAGTTTGTTTTGTTTGACTGTGTTTATTATAAGATTTTTATTATCATATCTGTTTTCAAAGGGGAGTGGGTGGGAGAAATGGGTTGAAACTAGGATTCCCCTGCCAAAATGGGGTCATCAAAGAATTTTTTTTTAATAAATAGGTGAACAGAACTGAGACCAGATGGGATCACAAACAAGCAGATCAGTTTGAAAAGTTATATGCTGAATTTATTTTATACTAAGAAGAAAAGCAAACCCTACAGAACATTTGTAGTTTCAAGTGTAACCCTCTTATACTATTCTACCATGTATTTCGAACTGTGTATTTCATTTGGTGTTAAAACCCAGAATAAAAAAAAATTCAAAAAAGTGGTTCAAGTTAAACTTTCTCACAGCAACCCGATAAATATAAATAATCTTATCTCAAAGATCAATAAGAAAAATCAAAAAGTAATTACCAAAGAAACTACTCTGCCCAAGGTACTGTGCTAGGTACTGGGGTTCTAAGGACAAAAAAGGAAAATGCAAACAAACCCTCAAAGAACTACAGTCCAGCTGAGGAGATAACATTGAGACATTTTGTTGTTTAGACGTGTCTGACTCTTCATGACCACATTTGGGGTTTTCTTGGTAAAAATACTAGAGAGGTTTATCATTTCCTTCTCCAGCTCATTTTATAGATGAAGAAACAGAGTCAATTAGGGTTAAATGACTTGCCCAGGACCACACAGCTAGTAAGTGTCTGAGGTTAGATTTGAATTCAGGAAGAAGAGTCTTGATGATTTCCGGCTCAACATTCTATCCACCATTCCACTTAGCTGCCTTGAGGTAGTTCTATAGTGGAAAAAGTGACTAATTCTCCAGGCAGAGGATCTCAGTTCAAATCATGCCTGGGACCTGTGTGACCTTGAAAAGTCACTTAATGTGCCTGGGTATCTGGTTTCCTCATCTATTAAATGGAAGGGGTCAGATTATGTTAGCCCTTCCAATATTAGATCTATGAGCTAATAAGTACTAATAGAAAATAATTGTCATGTGATTGGAGGGGGTGAGTGTGGGAGGAGATGCTAGCAGCTGGATGGAAAGAAAAAGGACTCACGTCTTGACTATTGCAAATAGAGGGTCTCCTGCTACAAGACCTGACTCATTCCAGGCTATTCTCCACTCAGCTGTTGGTGTTCTTTCTAAAATGCTGGTCTGCCCATGTTCCCTTTTCCCTTCTGTCACTCAATAAATGCCAATGATTCCCTAATTCCTCCAAAATCAACATCCTCTGGCATTCAAAGCCCTTCACAAAGTGCCCCAACCAGTCCCCTCAGCCTTTTCTCTCTTTTTTTGCATCCTCCTTTTCACAACTCTGAGATGCAATGACACTGGATTCCTTTTCATCCTTCTCGCAGGACACTCTTCTGTTACAGACTGAATATTCTCATTCACTGTTCCCCATGCCTGGAACTCTCTTTCCTCATCTTCACCCAGTCTCTTAGAAGTCACAGCTAAAGTACAACCTTCCACAAAAAAAAACTTTTCCAGTCTTCCTTCATCTTAGTGCCTTCCCTCTGAGAGTAGCCCAAATATTGTTGCAAACTTCTTGTTTGTACGTAATTGTTGTCTCAGACTATGAACTTGAGAGCAGAGATTTTGTTTTTATTGTTGGTTCTTGCAGAGGCTAGTAGGTGCTTAATAAAGACTCATATATAAGCTCTCATATAAGAAGTGGCATTTGTATTAAGCTTTGAAGGAAGCTGGAGATTCTAAGCCATGGAGGTGAATAAGGAATAAATGCATTCCAGACATGGGAGATAGTCAGTGTAGAGGCATAAAGACAGGAAATTTGTTGTTGTTGAGTAATGTCTAACTCTTTGTGACCCCATTTAGGGTTTTCTTGGCAAAGATACTGGAGTGATCTGCAATTGCCTTCTTCAACTCATTTTACAGATGAGGGAACTGAGGTAAACAAAGTTAAGTATATTGAAAAGTGTCACATGGCTAGTAAGGGTCTGAGGCTAGATTTGAACTCAAGAAGATAGGTGTTCCTGATTCTAAGCCCAGTTCTCTACCTAACCACTGTGCCAGGAGATAAAATGTCATAGATGACACAACCAGAAGGGCAGTTTGGACGAACTACAGGATGTATGAAGGGGAATAATATATAATAATTCTCCAGAGATTAGAATCAGGTTGTGGAAAGCTTCAAATATGAAACAGGACTTTATATTTGGCCCTAGAAGGAACACTGCAGTATACTGAGCTGGCAAACAATATGGGCACACCTGACTTTCAGAAAATCACATGGGTGGTTGTGAAGGGTAGATTGTAAAGAGGAGTGATTGAGTTGGGAAGACCAGTGAGGACATTGCTTCAGTGGAAACTGAGGCTCAGAGAAGTGATTATTCCTAGTGTCACAGTAGTAAGTAGCAAGGATGAGAGTGAGATCTCTCTTTCAACCTAGGGTTCTTCTAGCTATAGTTTGTATATATTATATTTGACTTAGGATCCCTAAAATTGCATTCACAGAACCAGTTCATTTCTAATTTTTTTTATAAAATAAAAGCAATAATCAATTGCTTTCCTCATATTTTTATTTGCATTTCATAATTTTTTTCTGAAGAAATAGCCATTATGTGGATCCCTATTTATTATTCAAACATTTATCAGATTTTATGGAAATAATAATTTAGCTAGACTAGTGCTAGCTGGTCCATAGAGCCATTCTTTTAGAATTAAAATTGTGTGTGTGTGTGTGTGTGTATGTGTGTGTATGCAATCATTCAGTAAGTTGTGTATGCACTCAGTAAGCCTTAATTAAGCACCTATGTGCCAGGCATTGCACTAAGCACTTCGGATGCAAAGAAAGGTAAAAGATAGTCCCTGTTCCTAAAGAACCCGGTCCAGTGGAGGAGATGACATGCAAACACGTATGTACAAACAAGATAACATGCAGGATAAATTGGAAATAATCAACTGAGGGAAGTCACTAGCATGAAGGGAGATCAGGAAAAATTTCCCTTCTTGTAGAAGATGGGATTTTAGTTGGAACTTGAAGGAATCCAAAGAAACCAGGAGACAGAGGTGAGGAGGGAGAATGTTCTAGGCATGGAGATCAGACCAAGAAAATGCCCAGTTTCTGGAGATGGAATGGCTTGTTTGAGGAACAGCAAGGAGGACAATGCCATAGGATTGATATATACATATAGAGGAGAAAAATGTAACAAGAGTGCAAGGAGGAGAGGGCTAGGTTGTGAAGGGCTTTGAATGGTAAACAAAAGGTTTTGTATTTGATCCTAGAGGTGATAGGGAGTCACTTGAGTTGACTGAATGGGTGGAGTGGGGAGTGGTAACATGGCGAGCTGTGTGGAACATGGACATATATAATATCTTGTTTGTACATCACCTGCATTTACTGATATATTCTTCATGCTCCCCTCCCAGAGAGCCACCCCTTAAAACAAAAAAGAAAAAAAGAGAAGGAAAAGCAATTTGGTAAAACTAACCAACATATCAGCAAAAAAGCTTGACACAATACGCAATATTCCATAATCAAAATCCTCCCACAAAAGAGGGGACAGTGGTACTTTTTTTTATTTCATTCTTTCTTTTGGGGCCATGCTTAGTCATTAAAGTTTTACAGCAGTCAGTTTGTAATGTTTTATTCTTGTTCTTTCCACTAACATGGTTATAGTTATGGTCCATATTCTTCTATTTCTGCTGACTTTATGCTGAATCAGTATTCCCCTTCACACACTCTGTGGTCCAGGTAAACTGTGATGTTGCATCTCTTGTCTTCATGCCCCTACACTGACTGCCTCCCATGTCTAAAATACATTCCTTCCTCTACCTGCTAGAATCTCTAGTTTCATTTAAAGCACAATACAAGTGCCACCTCTTTTATGAATCAGTTAGACAAGGCATAAAGGTTTCTCTGTATATACCTTACAGAACAGTAATATTCCACTACATCCTTGCACCCTAAATTTAAGAAATCATTCCTCAGTTGATATGACCAATCCTTTTGTTTTTACCCCACATGCAAACCATGACATTACTTAGGCTCACAGAGGTTGATTACTATTTGTCCTTTGATCTAGTAGAAGGCCATGATATCAGGAAGGTGATGCTTTGACATGCAAGTGATTAGATTTAAGTGAGGGAAGGCTGTGCAAAGTCACCAGCCTCACTTTTACCTCCAGAGCCATTTGAGTCCAGTGGTCAGATATAGATTAGAACAACTGGCGATGGCCCAGGATGCAGGGAGGAACCTTGGCCTTTTTTGCGTTCATCCTTCATTTTCGAAGAAGACCATGACATCAGAGAAATGATGAAATGACTTGCACTTGACTTTGTTTTGAATGAGGGAGGGCTGTGCAGGTCACCAGCCTCACTTCTCCTCCAGAGCCATCTGAATCTAGTGATCAGATAGTCATCAGGATGACTGGAGATGACCCGGCATCAAAGATTATGTGGTGGAGAGTAAGCAGTAAGACTGGGAAAGTAGAAGCGTGCTAAGTTATGAAACGTTTTGAATGCCCAATAGAGCATTCTATGTTTGATCCTGAGATCAATAGGAAGCCACAGGAGTTTACTGAGTAAGGAGGCGATATTGTCAGACTTGCACTTTAGGAAAATCACTTTGGTGGCTGAATGGAGGATAGATTGGAGTAGGGCGAGACTTGAAACAGGCAAACCCCCTCCCATCCTGCACCCCCAGCAGATTATTGTAATAATCCAGGCATGAGACAATGAGGGTGTAGACCAAATAGTGGCAGTGTCAAAGGAGAGAAAGGGACATGGATTGTAGATGGCCTTTTCAAGGAGTTTAGCTACAAAGAGTAGAAGAGATACAGAAAGTTTGTCAGCCTGGATGGAAGGAACAAGTACGTAAGGTTTTGGTTTTTTGGGGTTATTTTGGGTTTTGTTTTTTGGACGGTGGAGATATGGGCATGTTTGTAAGCAGCAGGAAATGCGTTGAAAGCAGAGAGATTGAAAGTAAATGTAAAAGTGAAGATGATGGGGTGGGGATGGCAATGCAGTGTGATAGAGGAGACAGGACAGAATGGAATTGCTTGAACAAGTAGAGGTATTAGCCTTGGCTACTAAGGCCACTTCATAATTTTAATAAGACCCAACTTGACTGAGGCAAGGCCTATTCAGTGATTAAGGCTTAATAAAAAATGAGTCAAACAATGACCTCTTAAAAAAAATAGATCTGGGAGGGGACGACCCTTAGGGTTTCTGACCAAAATAGAAACAGTTGCTATTTCCCTTCATTCTGAGCTAATTAGGGCACAATCAATGACCAGTGGTTGTTGTCCTTCATTCTCAAAGAGTACCAAAATGACATCACCATGATAAAGT
Source organism: Notamacropus eugenii (assembly GCF_028372415.1). NCBI lineage: Eukaryota > Metazoa > Chordata > Mammalia > Diprotodontia > Macropodidae > Notamacropus > Notamacropus eugenii. The sequence goes on along the minus strand of NC_092878.1, from coordinate 49,849,137 downwards.
GAAGTTTCAATGTGTACAACTGTGGCTCATCAGACCAATACAAGCTCAGAATGCCACAGGTTGGGTACAGATAGATAGTCCATGTGAATATTTGGGATATTTACCCCAAATTTGTGCATTCTACGTTTCCTTTGTATTATCTCAATTCTGCTTTGTTCGTTAGAGCACAGTGCTTCTCTGATGTGGACATGCCATGCTGAGTAGTCCTGTGCCAGTGTTTCTCATGTCACACAATCAAATCCAAAGTTCTTGAGAGAGACCTTGAGAGTGTCATTGTATCGCTTCTTCTGATCACCATGTGATCACCTGCCCCATGCGAGTTCTACATAAAATAGACTTTTTTGGCAAGTGTACATTTTGCATTTGAACAATGTGGCCAACCCATCAGAGTTATGCTCTCTGAAGCATAGTTTGAATGCTTGGCAGTTTAGTTCAAGCAAGGACCTCAGTGTCCACTACCTTGTCCTGCCAGGTGATCTTCAGAATCTTCCTAAGACAGTTCAGATGGAAGCAATTCAATTTCTTGGCATGGCATTGGTAGACTGTCCATGTTTCACAAGCATACAACAATGAGGTCAGCACAATGTCTCTGTAGACCTTCAGTTTGGTAGTCAGAATAACCTCCCAAACTTTTCTTCAGAACCTCCAAACACTGAGCTAGCTCTGGCAATGCTCATTGTCAATGTGTACATCTCTGGAAAATACACTACCAAGGTAAGTGAACTTACCCACAGCATTCAAAACGTCTCCATTTGTTGTAACTGGTGGTTTCATGTATGGATGGTGTGGTGGTGGCTGATGGAGCACCTGTGTTTTCTTGATATTAATTATTAGACCAAAAAATAGCACAGGAAGCAAAGAATTGATCCATACTTTGTTGAATCTCAGCTTCCGAGGCTGCATTGAGTGCACAATCATCTGCAAACAGAAAATCACGCACCAATGCTCCCTCCACTTTGGACCAATGACCAGTATGGCTCAGATAGAAGATATCTCCTTTGTCATGTTATTCAATCCAAGGTGGAATACATGCAAATACTTAGAGAATTTTACATGTGCCAGGAACCTTATATAGGCAGTGTGCTATAATAGATTAAAAAGCTGGTTCCAGAATTGGGAAGATCTCAGTTTGAGTCTTTCTTTGACGTAATGGTGATGTGATTCTGGGGAAGTCACATAATAAGATAAGCAAACCAGCCTGAATCATCTCGGCTGGAGGGAGTTTCCTAATTTGGAGATCCCTATCTCAATGAAATCATAGGTCTATGATTAAGATGGATGGAGGCGATCATGTAGTCAATCCAACACTCATTTCACAGATGAGGAAACTGAAGCCAGAGAGATGGAAAGATTTCTCCTAAGTCACAGAGTTAGTCAGTGGAAGAATCAGGAACAGAAACCATGTCTCTTGACTTGGCTCAGTTCTCTTCCAGCTACACTACTCATGCAGTTTTCCTAGTTGTGTTATCAAACAAGAAAATCAATTTCCAAATCAAATAGATTATAAAGGAAAGGTTACAATCAGGTGTCTCAATGGATACAACACTGGACCTGGAGTCAGAGAGACCAGAGTTCAAATGTGTCCTTAGACCCTTACTAGCTGTGTGACCCTAGGCAAATCACTTAACCTCTGTCTGCCTTAGTTTCCTCATCTGCAAAATGAAAATAATAATAGCACCCACTTTCTATGATTGTTCTGAAGATGAGAGGAAATCATATTTGTAAAGTGTTTTTCAAGCTTTAAAGTATTGTTATATAAATGTCGACTATTTTTAATATTAATATTATTACTAATGGGAACATCAAGAGAAATCTTGCATTTAGTGACATTGATTTTCTTTGAGTGGATATAAGTTTTAGATCTTTTAAATCAAGACAGTTGTGGTCATTCTCTGGGATATGTTTTAAAATGAATCAAAGACAATGGTTAGATGGTCTAAGTGTAGTACTGGGAATCCTGAAATATTAAGATGATCAGGAAATGTTGACCAAGATGTTGTGTGGATATGTCTATAGATGGTTTATGCATGGATAAATGTTGCACAGGACAAGAAGATATCATGGAGTCACGTGTGATCTGTTTTTGGGGATACGAATAAAATACACCCACACCAATGAAATTATGTTTGGTATAGTAGAAAGATGGCTGGATTCAAGACCTGGGTTCAGAGTCTGCCTTTGATGCTTTTGTGGTCTTAGGAAGTCACTTAGTTTCAGTTTCCTCATGTATTAAATGAGGAAGTTGGATTAGATAGTTTTGAAGTTCCTTCCAGACCTAAATGTGTAATTCCATGATCTTTCTAAAAATGATTTTTTTCTCTATCTTCCATACTTTTAAAATATGAAATTCAATATTAAATAGATAAGTTATGCTGTCTGTCTTTATTCAGATTTATCACACAGTGATCTAGGAAAAAAAAAATAAGTTCTTTGAATGTGAAAATCCACTGGTATGACTTCAGCAGACAAGAAGAGATTATGAACTTCAAGAAACGACAGAACTGGTGGGGGTGGGAGAAGAAGGCATTATGGACATGTCATGAACATAGTATTCCACATTGGTTTTAATTCTATTTCTGCCACTGCTAACGTGTGGCATATGGCATATGAGTAGAAAAAGTATTTATTAAGCCTTATAGTGTTATGTATGTGAAAACCCGGATGCTCTCATATGCCCTACCTGTCCTATAGTACAGAATGAATCGATGAAGGAGTTTGTTTTAAAAATATATAAAATTGAGTACTATGCAAATACAAATTATTTTCTTTCTTGGCATATGTTATTGTAAAGTATAGACTGCCTCTGTAAGGTTTTTGTATCCACATGGGTTATCTAAATGTATAGAGAAATGGCTAGAGGAGAGACATTGATGGATGTTTCTGGAATTTTACCCACTCCTCTCCAAGTGAGATTTTGATTCTTACCTTGATGGAAGAAGTAAGCGCCTCAAGACTGGCCACTCTGTTCTTAAGTTTTTGAGAGGAATAATAGGCTAACTGCCCCCTCAGCCTCACCCCAGATACTGCTGGTCATACAGCTGGTTCAGAACAAAAATGCTTTCCCAATCACTCTTAAATGAGGAAGGGTACACCCACTGACTTGGCCTGTCCTACCAAATGCACAAAAGTCCATCATAAACTGTGAATAATGAGAAAGTCCACTTAGTAAAGCAAATTACAAGCTGAAATCAGAAAAATTATACAGATTAAAATATCCAGAGTGAATATACTCTTTGAATGGGACTGAGATAATGTTTCATTCAACCAAGAGAGAAAGAGACTCCTGGGATCACACAAGTAGAAATTTCCAAAGTCTCTAGGGAGTCCAAAGACATGTTAAATAGTAAGCTTTCCCTGTATGTCTGCAAGAATCCTCTTTTTCCTCTGTAGAATCAGTCCTGAAGAGAGTCTGGAACCATCTATATCCTCTCTTTCAAAGAAATGATGAATGTCTCTTTTCCCTAAAGCTCTTTTGCCAACTACACTCTCATGTGGTCATGAAGGAGTTGCATTAACATTCTCTCCACTAATTAGGAGAGTCTCATCCAAAATTCTTCAGTGTTGGATGGAAACCTGGGTTTCATTACCACCAGACCCTTTTGTGAACAGACAGCTGTATTAGAAAAACTAGTTTTAAGGTATTTTTATCCTTTTGCTCATAAAAGAACTGGAATTCAATTTAATAGAACTTTAGGTGTTTTATATGAATTTGGGAATTTTACTATCACATTAAGATATTTTAACCTTATAGAACTGTCTACCCTTAACAAAAAGACGGAAGTAGAGAACTTTTTAAAAGTAAATAAAACAGTAACTAGGTTATTTTCTTTTTTGGAGAGTTACAGCAATTACAGTGTTGAGGTTGTCAGAGGAAAAACTACAAATTTGGGCAGATTCCATCAAACTAAAAAGACTTCATGAATTGTCCTGGCAAAAGAATACATCTTTTTTTTTTTTTTTAGTCACTTTCAGTTTTATTGCTGTATTTTTTATACTGTATAAATTTATAGATTACTGATACATCAAGAGAGGTCTTTTGTAACAAGGGAAACAGTTGAGAAAATTAATAATCCAGTGACAGTATCTAAAAATATCTAGATATTTCATTTCTGTGGCACCGTCTATCTGTTTTTTTTAAATGGACAGAAACAATTTTCTCTCTTTCAAACCCCTACACTATTAAAAAGAAGAAAAAATTAAATTTCTTGTAACGTGTAATTTCTCCAATGATGGCACAAAAATATGTATCTCATTCCACACACTAATCCATCAGTTCTTTGTAAAGGATAGCTTGCTTTATCACTGGCTCTGTGGAATTATAATTGGTCATTTTATTTGCTATAATTCACATGTTTCAAAGTTATTTATTTTTACATTGTTGCCATTGTGTAAATTATTCTCATAGTTCTAAATATTTCATTCTTCAACACTTAAAAAAGTCCTCAAAATTATTTGTTTTTATAATTTTGATGATATAGTATAAATTGTTCTTCTGGTTCTGCTCATTTTCCCCTGTATCAGTTCATAAAAATCATCCTATGGCTTTTTATTTCCTCATTTCTTATAGTACATCAGTATTGGATTATTCATATACCACAACTTATTCATCTGTTCCTCCCTTGTTGGATATTTCTCTAAATTACCAGATTTTTGCCATCACAAAAATTGCTCCCTATAGATATTCTTATGCATAAAGGATCATTTTCTTTTTCTTTGATCTCTTTTGGATATAGGCCAATGGTATAGCAATGGTAGAGATGGAGCAAAAGGCATACATTGCTGAGTAAATTGTGTGCATAATTCCAAATTGCTTTCCAGAATGGTTATACCTGTTCACAAGTCTACCAATAGTGTACAGTGTTCCTAGTTTTCCCATTGCTCCACTAACATTTATCATTTTCTTCATTATCTTTGCTACTCTGTAGGGTTTGGGATAGAATTTCAGAACTGCTTTAATTTACATTTCTCTAATTAGCAGTGATTTGGAGCATTTTTTCTTATGGGTCTAAATAGTCAAGGTTTCTTCTCCTGAGAGCTATTTATATCTAGACCATTTATCAATTGGGGAATGAATCTTTTTCTTACAGATTTGAATAAGTTCCTCATATATCTTGACAATGAGACCTTTTATCAGAGAAATCTGCACAAAGGTTTTTCCTATTTAAGTCTCCCTTTTACATATAGTTTTATGAGGTTGGTTTGTGCAAAAACTTTTTAATCTTATTTAATCAAAATTACCTATTTTACCTTCTATGATACCCTATTACTTTTTTTTATAAGTTTTTCTCCTATCCATAGATCTGATCAATATTTTACCCTCCCCATATTTCTCTAATTTGTTTATTATATGACTTTTTGGATATCTAAATCATGGATCTTTTGGAGCTTATCCTTATGTGAGGTGTGAGGTGTGAGGTATTGATATAAAACCAATCTCTTCAATACTGCTATTCAATGTTTCCAGTACTTTTTTGGTCAGTCAGTGGGTATTTATCTCACTAGTTGGAGTCTTTATGTAAATTTCCCCCTATTAGTCATGTTGCAAAAGAAGATACAGACAAAACAAAATGAAAAAATATATAGAAATTGAAAAATAGACTTTTTTGATCTGCATTCATATACTTCAATAATTCTTTCTCTGGATGTGGATAGCATTTTTCATCATGAATCCTTTAGAATTGTCTTGGATTATTGTATTGTTGTCATTCTCAGCTGTTGTATCTCAGTCATTCACAATTGTTCATCATACAATATTGCTCTTACTGTGAAGAATGTTCTCCTGATTTTTCTCACTTCATTTTGCATCAGGCTGTATAAGTCTTTTTCGGTTTTTCTGAAATCATTATGCTCATCGTTTCTTATAATACAATAGTATTCCAATCACATACCACAATTTTTTTAGTCATTCTCCTATTGATAAGCATCCACTCAATTTCTAATTGCTTGCCACCACCCAAAAGAGCTACTATAAATATTTTTACACATGTAAATGCTTTCCCCCATTTTATGATCTCTTTTGGGATATTGACCTTGTAGTGGTATTCCTGGGTCAAATGGTATGCACCGTTTGATAGCCCTTTGGGTATAGTTCCAAAATGTTCTCCAGAATGGTTAGATGAGCTCACGACTTCACCAACAGTGCGTTAGTGTCCAAATTTTTCCACATGCTCTCCAACATTTAATTTATCATTTTTCTTTTCTGTCATATTAGAGAATTTGATAGGTGTGAGGTGGTACCTCAGAGTTATTAATTTGCATTTCTCTAACAAATAATGATTTAGAACATTTTTTCATGTGAAGATAAATAGCTTTGTTTTCTTCTTCTGAAATTTGCAGGTTCATTTACATTTATCAATTGGGGAATGACTTGTATTCTTAAAAATTTGACTTGATGTGTTTGAGAAGCTAAAAAAGAAGAGAATTGTTGCCCAACTTTCTGCATTCCTTCTAATCTTGGTTGCAATGGTTTTATTTGTGTAAAGCTTTTTTTAATTTAATATAACCAAAATTATCCATTTTACATCTTGTAAGACTTACTGTATCTTATTTGGTCATAACTTCTTCCCTTCTCCATCTATCTAACAGGTATATGACAGGTATACCTTCTTCTAATTTGTTTATGGTATCACCCTTTCTGTCCAAGTCATGTACACTTATCAGCAATTTTTGTCAAACAGTGAGTTCTTCTTCCAATAACTTGGGTGTTTGGGTGTATCAAAAAGTAGATTATTATGGTCATTTACTACTGCGTATTATGTACTTCATCTATTCCACTGACACACCACTCTGTTTCTTAGTCAGTGCTAGATTGTTTTGATGATTACTGCTTTGTAATGTATTATGCAACCTGGAACTTCTAAGTTTGGCCTATCCCTGAGCAATTAATATTTCTCCAACTATTTGGATCTGTCTTTATTTGTGCAAAAAGGATTTTGTAATTGTGTTTATGTAGTTCCTGGGTTTATTTTGGCAGGGAGACTTCCAAGTATTGCCTGAAGTTCTTTTCCTTTAATTTTTTTTTTGGTAAATAATATTTTTTTTCCAGTTGCAAGTAAAGAGAATTTTCAACATTCATTTCTATTAATTAATTTACTTTTAGTTTTCAACATTCATTTCCACAAGACTTTGAGTTTCAAATTTTCTCCCCATGTCTCCCCTCCCTCCACCCTGAGATGGCATGCATTCTGATATTCCTTCCACCAGTCTATCCTCCCTTTTATCACTTCCCCCCCCCATTCCCTTCGAAAGGCAAGATAGATTTCTATACTCTATTGCCTGTATATCTTATTTCCCAGTTGCATGTAAAAACAATTTTTAAACATTTGTTTTTAAAACTGTGAGTTCCAAATTCTATCCCTTCTTCAATCCCCACCCACTCTCATTGAAAAGGCAAACAATTCAATATAGGTTCTATATGTATAGTTGTGCAAAACACTTCTGTAATACTCATCTTGTGAAAGACTATATTTCCCTACATCCTACCCCCCCCCACCATTTTCTCCTTTGATCCTGTCCTTTTTCAAAAATATTTGCTTCTGACTACACCATCCCCCAAACTGCCCTCTGTTCTAACATTTCTCCCTGCCCCTTATTCTCTTAACACTTACTTTCCTATAAGTAAGTATGTATGAGTATGTATTAAGTATGTATGCTATTCCCTCCTTAAGTCAAATTCAAGGACAGTAAGGTTCACTCATTCCCTTTCACCTCACCCCTCTTCCCCTCCATTGTGAAACCTTTTTCTTACCTCTTTTATGTGAGATAATTTACCCCATTTTATCTCTCCCTTCTCTCATCTCTTAGTTGTATTTTTTTAGACATCATACTTTCATGCTCATCTCACCCTGTGCCAACTGTCTGTCTGTCTGTCTGTCTGTCTGACTATCTGTCTGTCTGTCTGTCTGTCTGTCTATCTATCTATCTATCTATCTATCTATCTATCTATCTATCTATCTATCTATCTATCTACCTACCTACCTGCCTACCTGCCTACCTACCTATCTACCTATCTATCCATCTATCTATTTCCTCCAACTACCCTAATACTGAGAAAGGCCTCATGAGTAATAAATATCATCTTTCCATGTAGGAATGAAAACAGTTCAACTTTAATAAGTCTCTTATGATTTCTCTTTCCTATTTACCTTTTCATGCTTCTCTTGATTCTTGTATTTGAAAGTCAAATTTTCTGTTCATCTCTGATCTTTTCATCAAGAATGCTTAAAAGTCCTCTGTTTCATTGAATATCCATTTTTTCCCCTGAAGGATTATACTCAGCTTTGGTGTTTTGGGGCTGAGAAGTCTGGAAACTGCCACAGATGCTGATGATTCAGTCCTTTGAGCCCTGCTCTGGCCCATCTGTGCTATTGTGGCCCATGTCAGGCTGTGCTTTGCTCCCTACCTGGCATGATATGCCCTTCCTATTGACCTTCTAAATTGTCTTTCACTAGAGATTTGTTTTACCCTGTCATTTTGTGTGTTCTGTAGTTCTAAATTTTGTTTAGTCTTTTTTAACAGGGTTTTGGAGGGGTTTCAGAAGAGCTCAAGCACGTCCCTGTTTTGGCTCTGCCTCTCTCAACATTAATTTCTTATAAGATTTTGAGTTCCAAATATTTCTCCCTTCTCCACATGTCCTTCTCCAAGACAGCAAACAATCTGATATGTTACACATCTGCAGTTATTTTAAATGGAATTTATGTTTGTAACTCTTGTTGCCAGACTTTGTTGGTAATATATAGAAATGTTGATGATTTATGTGGGTTTATTTTATATCCTGCAACTTTGCTAAAGTTTTAATGCTTTCATCTAGTTTTTGAGTTGAATCTCTAAGTATACTTTCATATCATCTGCAAAGAATGACAGTTTTGTTTTTTCATTGCCTAATGGGCATCCATGCTTTACTACTGATCTTATCGGGAAGACTTCAAGTTTATTCCCTTTACAAATAATGTTTTCTGGAAGTTTTAGATAGATTTGTTATCTTTTGTTTTTGTTGAGTTGTTTCAATTGTGTCTGAGTCTTTGTGACCCATTTAGGCTTTTCTTGGCTAAGAAACTAAATTGTTTTGCCATTTCCTTTTCTATTTCATTTTACAGATGAGGAAACTAAGGCAAACAGAGGTTAAGTGATTTACCCAGACTCACAAAGCTAGTATTTGTCTGAGGCTGGACTTGAACTCAGATATTACTGATTCCAGACCCACCCAACTGTCCTCTAAATAGATATTGCTGCTTTTCATTTTTAATGTTTTTTTTAATGTTTAGTGTTTTTAATAGGAATGAGTGCTATATTTTACCAAAAGCCTTCTTTATATTCAGATATGAATATATGAATTTTGTTATTTTTGTTAGTGAAGTGGTCAATTATGCTGATAGTTTTCCTAATATTGAACCAGCCTTGCATTCCTGGATAAAATACCACCTCATCATAATGTATAATCTTTTTGATATATTGCTATAATCTCCTTGCTAACATATTTTTTAAAAATTTGCATCACTCTGCATTAGGGAAATTAGTCTATACTTTTCTTTCTCTGTTTTTGCTTTTCTGGGTTTACGTATCCGCACCCCATTTGGGTCATAAAAGGAATTTGGTAGGACTGAATCTTTCTTTGCTTATTTTTCTAAATAGTTTATATATTATTGGAATTAATAGCTCTTTAAGTGTTTTGTAGAATTCTTTTGTGAATCCATCTGGTCCTGGGATTTTTTTTCTTAGGGAGCTGGTCTATAGCTTGCTAAATTTCTTTTTCTAAAATAGTTATTGGAGGAGCACAGGGCAGCCCAGCACAAGGAGCACAGCCATTGTGGAGTGCTACCCAGCAGGGACAGGACCCAGAACAGGCTTCAGGGAGTCACTGGCAGCAGCAGTTCCCAGATTGCTCAATCCACAAATGCCATAGACAGCTTCAAAGGTCAGTGGGAGTGCTCTTTCACCCAGGAGAGGGGAGAATGGTCTGGATCGCTGGCAGCAGGCACTGCAGTGGCAGCTTCCATTTTTGGAGCCCTCTGCCTAGAGCCCATGAAGGAATTGAGCAGCTGGTCTGAATCTCAGCCTTGAGCTCAACCTGGAGTGAGGAGTAGCTCTGGTGTAGTGGAGCTGGAGGCAGTTGTGGTGAAGGAATTCTAATTGCAGATTCTCGGCAGAAAAGTTTTTGGTTGCTCCCAGACCAGTGTGCAATCCAGGAGAGGAATTTACTCTTCTCCCTTGATTGTGCTACCCTGGAGGAACTGAGAACTTACAGATCCCTAGAGTATACCCTTCTCTTGACAAAGGACTCAAAAGTCAAATAACTGGCTGGGAAAATTCCCAAAAAAGGAAGAAGAAATAACACTATAGAAAGTTACTTTCTTGGTAAACAGGTATTTTCTTCCATCCTTTCCGATGAGGAAGAATGAAGCATAACATCAGAGGAAGTCAAGGCTTCTACATCCAAAACCTCCTATATAAATATGCAATGTTCTCAGCCCATGGAAGAGCTCAAAAAGGACTTTGAAAATCAAGTAAGAGAGGTGGAGGAAAAAATTGGGAAGAGAGCAATGCAATAAAATCATGAAAACTAAGTCAACAGCTTGCTAAAGGAGACCCCCAAAAAATGCTGAAGAAAATAACACCTTTAAAAATAGGCTAACTCAATTGGAAAAAGAGGTCCAAAAAACCAATGAGGAGAAGAATGCTTTAAAAAGCAGAATTAACCAACTAGAAAAGGAGATTCAAAAGCTCATTGAAGAAAATACTTTTTTAAAAATTAGGATGGAGCAAATGGAAGCTAATGACTTTATGAGAAACCAAGAAATTACAAAACAAAACCAAAAGAATGAAAAAAATAGAAGATAATGTGACATATCTCATTGGTAAAACAACTGCCCTGGAAAACAAATCCACCTGAAAGCCATGATCAAAAAAAGAGCCTAGACATCATCTTGCATGAAATTATCAAGGAAAACTGCCCTGATATTCTAGAAGCAGAGGTCAAAATAAATATTGAAAGAATCCACCAATCACCTCCTGAAGAGATCTGAAAAGAGAAACTCCTAGGAATATTTCAGTCAAATTCCAGATTTTCCAGGCCAAGGAGAAAATACTCCAAGCAGCTAGAAAGAAACAATATGAGTATTGTGGAAGTACAATCAGGATAACACAGGATCTGGCAGCTTCTACATTAAGGAATCTAAGGGCTTGGAATTTGATATTCCAGAAGTCAAAGGAACTAGGATTAAAACCAAGAATCACCTACCCAGAAAAACTGAGTATAATACTTCAGGGAAAAAAATGATCATCCAATGATATAGAGGACTTTCAAGTATTCTTGATGAAAAGACCAGAACTAAATCGAAAATTTTGCTTTCAAACACAAGAATCAAAAGAAACATAAAAAAGTAAACAGGAAAGAGAAATCATAAAGGACTTCCTAAAGTTAAACTGTTTACATTCCTACATGGAAAGATAATATTTGTAACTCTTGAGACTTTTCTCAGTATTTGGGTAGTTGGAGGGATTATACACACACACACACACACACACACACACACATGCACACATACACATGCACACACACATGTAGACAGAGAGCACAAGGTGTGCTGAATAAGAAGAGATGGTACCTAAAACAAATAAACTTAAGGAGTGAGAGAGGAATATATTGGGAGGAGAAAGGGAGACTGGAACAGGGCAAATTATCGCTCATAAAAGAGGAAAGAAAAAGTTTTTTCAATGGAGGAGAAAAGGGAGGAGGTGAGAGGGAAAAAGTGAAACTTACTCTCCTCACATCTGGCTTATGGAGGAATAACACGCTCACTGAATTTGGTATGAAAATCTATCTTGCACTACAGGAAAGTAGGGAAGAAGGGGGCAAGTGGGGTGAAGGGGATGAGAGAGAAGGGAGAGCAAATGGAAGAAGGGAGTAATTAGAAGTAAACACTTTTGGGGAGGGACAAGGTCAAAAGAGAGAATAGAATAAATGGGGGGATGGAGGGAAAGATAGTCTTACACACCATGACTATTATGGAAGTCTTTTGCAAAATTACACATATACAGCCTATATTGAATAGCTTGCCTTCTCAGTGGGGATGGGTGGGGAGGGAGGAAGGAAAAGAAGTTGAAATTCAAAGTGTTAGGAATGAATGTTGAGAATTGTTTTTGCATGCACCTGGGAAACAAGAAATACAGGTAATGGGGTATAGAAATCTATCTTGCTCTACAAGAAAAGAGAGAAGATGGGGATAAAGGAAGGTTGGAGTGTGATAGAAGCAGGGGGCATATTGAGGGAAGGGGTAATCATAATGGAAGGCATTATGGGGTGGGGAGAGGGAAGAGATGGGGAGAAAATTTGGAACTCAAAATTTTGTGGAAGTGAATGTTGAAAACTAAAAATAAATAAATAGACATTTAAAGTAGAGTTATTTAAGTATTCTATTTCCTCTTCTGTTATTCTAAGCAATTTATATTTTTTTGTAAATATTCATCCATTTCACTTAGATTGTCAGATTTATTGACTTATAATTGGGCAAAAATAGCTTCTAATAATTGCTTTATTTTCATCTTCATTGTTGATAAATTCCCCCTTTTACTTTTTGTTTTCTTTTTTAAAAAAATATAAACAAATTAACCAGTGATTTATCTGTTTTGTTGTTGTTGTTATTGATTTTTTTTTTGTTTTTGATAAAACTGGCTCCTTTTCTTTATTAGCTCCATGGTTTTCTTACTTTCAGTCTCGTAAATCTCTCCTTTGACTTTTCAGGATTACCCATTTGGTGTTTAATTGGGAATTTGAAATTTGTTCTTTTTCTATTTTTTTAGTTGCATGTCAGTTCTTTGATCTGTTCTTTATTTTATTGGTGTAAGTGTTCAGAGATATAATATTTCCGCTAAGTACTGTTTTGGCTGCATCCCACAAATTTTCTTATTGCTGCCATTCTCTTTAATGAAACTATTGATTGTATCTGTGATTTGTTCTTTGGCTCATTCATTCTTTAGAATTAGATTATCTTTTTTCTAATTAATTTTTAATCTATGTTTCTATGGTCCTTTATGAAATATAACTTTTATTGCATTGTCTGAAAGAATGCATTTAATATTTTTCCTATTTTACAGTTGGTTGTGAGATTTACATGCTCTAACACATGGTTAATTTTTTAATGAAAGTGTCATGTACAGCTCTGGAAAAATATACTCCATCCTATTCCCCTTCAGTTTTGCCCAGAGGTCTATCATATCTAACTTTTCTAAAATTCTGCCCATCTTCCTAACTTCTTTCTTATTTATTTTATGATTAGATTTATCTACTTCTGAGAGGGAAAAAATTGAAGTTCCTCACTAGTACAGCTTTGCTATACTATTTCCTCCTGTACCTCATTTAACTATTCATTTAAAAGTTTGGATGTTATGCCATTCAGTACATAAACATTTAGTATTAATATTACTTCATCGTCTATGGTACCTTTTTAGCAAAATGGAGTTTCCTTGCTTCTCTTTTAAGTAGGCATATTTTTGCTTTTGCTTTGTCTGAAATCACAATTGCTACCTTTGTTCTGTGTGGGTGTTTACCATTTTTGCCAACTATGTTTGCCATTTTTCTATTTTTTAAGTGTTATTTTCTTCAGTATTTTTAATCACACTCATTTCTTTTCCCAATTTTCTTCTACCTCTTTGCTTTGATTCTTAAGATCCTTTTTGAGCTCTTTTTTGAATTCTTGTTGGGCTTGTGTCTTATTCATATTTTTTTTTCTTTGAGGCTTTGCCAGCAGCTGTTTTGACTTAATTGTCTTCTTCCATATCTCGGTCTTCCCTATCACCATAGCAATTCTTTATGGTCTTTGGGGTTGTTTTTGTTATTGTTTTCTCATTTTTCCTAGCCTATGCCTTGACTTTTAACTTAAAATTGGGGTCTTCTCACTTTGGGGTAGAGAGAGCACTGTTCCAAGCATCAAGTTTTTCATGCTGCTATTTTCAGAGCTAGTTCTGGAGATCTGTAAGTTTTCGGTACTTCCAAAGTAAGATGGTCTAAGGAGATGTGTGACTGTTCCCTTTACCTATGATCTAGTCTTTCAAAGGACTATGTTCCTTTGTAGCATCAAATACTAGTGCTCCTCTTGGCCCTCAAACTGTAATCAGATCCTCTGCTCTCCTGCAGCCTCAAGCACTAATGCTCCTCTTTCCCTTGGAGCAGAGACCAGGGCTTCACTCCCTTTTGAGTGACCACAGTCACTCTTCTCTGTCTTGGAACTGTCACCAGGGTCCCTACTCCTATGTGGCCAAAAGCATTAGTGCTCCTTTTCACCCTGGAATTGCCAGCTGGTACAGCATATGGGCAGTGCAACAGGGTTCTGAGCACACTACAGTAAAGTTTCCCCTGAAATCTCTCTCTGATCAGTTGTCTGCCCCACTTACCATCTCTGGGCTGAGAGGTCCCGAAGCTACCTTCAAAGCCTGATGCTGGCATTGTCACAGTGTGCTCTTGGTTGACCATTGTCCTAGTGTGACAGAACTTTCCTGCTGACTTTCTAAGTTGTCTTGAGCTGGAATATCATCCCACCCTAATCTTTTGTTGACTCTGCTGCTTCTGTGTGAGCTGGGCAGCTCTATAGTTCTCTGCTTTTGTGGATACCACAATGACAAATACAGCTGCTACCTCAAAAGTCATTTACTGGAATGAGAAATCTGTCATATCCCTTCCCTTGAAATTCATCTTACGGCATCATATGACTTAAATGGGCCTCTAGTTAGCAAAGTTCTCCTGTCTAACTTTCAAAGAATGGGACAACTATTTGAGCTCTGAAGTGTTTATCACAGTGGAAATTTGACTCTCCCCCTCCCCCATTTAGTGGTTTTTATAAATAGTGATACTGATGAGAAAGGAATGAACATAACTCTTTTGGCATGTGGCCACCAATCATCTAATCTCATTTTATATGATGGGAAAAAGTTATTCTGTGCTTTATTTTACTTATCTTATTTCTGTATGCTTTCATGCACATGTGCACAAAAACATGGAACCACCAAAATCATACATTGTTCTTGATTGCCTTGGTACATTGAGTTTGTCCTATGAGGGCAGTGACATAGGCTGAAGTCCTGCCACTGATACAAGTTAGCTCATTTAATATTTCAGTGCCCTAGTCAATTCTGTAGGAGTATAAGTTATTGACTATTTGTCTAAATTGGTAAATGGGGGATTGTGCATGGAAAGTTCCTTTCAGTGATGAAATTTTAGGCCTAGACAAACTCATACATCCTGTTCCTCCTCAAGAGAAAAGAAACCAAAAATGAAAACTAATGATAAAATTATGTCTTTATTACTTCCTGAATCCTCCATGGATTTGCTCTGTACCTCCATGTTGGATTTAAATTACTTAATTCTTATTTGGAAAGGTCTTCCTCTTATACAGCATCCAATATACACAGTTTAAATGTTTTTATATCACTTTTCTCCTGTTTTATAACTGCTATTGTAGATGTTTTACTTCACCAACCTTCCTATGACACACTGATGTTTCTCCCTTTTGAAGTTTCACTCCACCTCTTTCTTTGCAGTCCCACATGCTTAGAATAATCATGTAACACTCTCTCCTTCTATTTACCATTTAAAATGCTCCTCAAATCAGTCCATCTCAGAAAGGAAAGCCTTCCTTTTGCAATCCCAGATCTTCATCTTAGTTCATGTGGTCTATTAAAAAAATTAAAAAGCCATCAAAAGAGAAAGATATTTAGTTTATACCTTTCATTTTAAAATGTCATGGCATGAACTATCTCATTTTCATATTCTTTAGAACACCTTTTAGATAGTCAATAATTTTTAAAAAAATCAACAATCTATGGAAACAGCAAAATAGATTTGTTCTAAGTCACTAAGGGTTTGTACAAGTGTGTGTTCATGTATGCGTGTGTGTGTGTGTGTGTGTGTGTGTGTGTGTGTGTGTGTGTGTGTACGTACTGCCATCTGGCTTCTGAACTATGTTTAGTCATATGTAGATTCAGGGATCATAAATATTCCAGGAGGAGATGTATGGCCAACTCTTGATGATCTGGGGCAATCTGCAACAGAGATAGCATGGATAATTGAAACCCACAAATAATGTCCAAATCTCGTTTTAGTCAAGGGTGTTAACCTTTTCCCCTATTGAACTTTTTACCAGAGCTGCTGACAAGTACTGAAACTGATGACATTGCAAGAATGAGTGTGAGATCAGACACTATTGAAAATATTTCTTTAATGGAATTGTTTGGGAATATCAAAGAGCATTCTGGGTCTGACTACACCAGATGGAATTAGAACATTGGTCTAGTGCCCAGTGGGGTAACATCTTCTTAGTGCATCTTTAGAAAGTGGCCAAAGGAGAAGCAAAGATCTGTCATTCTTGAAAATTTTGCTTTATTCTTCTCTTGCCAATTGTATTCTTTTGCTATGTTATAAGACTTTAGTATATTCCTGAAATATTCCTTAATTTTTAGAATGCTACGTAGGACACTTCCAGGATTTCCTTCCCTCCTCTCCCATTCTCTTTTGCTTCTTTCTCTTTCTCTGTCTCTCTTTTTCCTTATCACTATCCTTCTCCCCTTTTCTTCTCCCTCTCCCTTCCATTCTTCTGTTCCTCAACAAACATTTACTGAATGCTTAAAAGAATGGTGAGAGAAAGAACAGAGACCTTGAAGTTAGTGGGTATAGGTTTAAATCTTGCTTTTCACCTACTACCTGTTTGACCTTGGGCAAGTCTTTTAACCTGTATGGCTCTCAGTTTCCTCATATGCAAAATGATGTGCTTAGACTAAATGGCTTCTAATGCCCTTTCCAGTTCTAATCTATGATTCTAAAATGTGGGCAAGGCACTGTGCTAATAACTGAGCTCTGGGTTATTTCCAATGTACTGGATTCCTTTTTTATTACCCACAATGGGGCTCATCAGCAAAGGCTTTTTACTAGGGTAAAAAAAAGTGTTACATTTGTCATTTCTGAACAGTATTACTTCCATCAACCTTGAATTACAGGAAAAATCTCCTATACTTAGCCATTGTTTGCATCATCATCATCATTATTCCAGTCTTTCCAAAAAGGAGCTGAGAGTGCTTAGTTTAATGCCAGCTGTGATTTGCATGCTCATAGATGGGTTGAAGTTTCAGAAATTAAATGTCGGGATGTAAAATTTTCTTGAAGGAAGAAAGTATGATTGCATCGAACTTTCCAAGTACAATCAAAGTCTAAAGGAAATATAATTATTATTGTCGGTTTATCACCTCAAACATGTTGTTGTAAATGTCATTATATCAGATGAGTTTGGTAACAGGTTTTCCATTTTGCACTTTATTTGACAAGGTGATTCATTGTTTAGAGCCGTTTAAGATGTCAGTCCTTCTGGAAGGAATCGAGGCTGAGCTGATGTGCATAAGAACATTCCTCCATCAAAGTATATGATTAAAGAAGGTTATTCTCCTGAAATATTGTTTTCCAACTTGCTTTGAATAAGAGTGGCTTTTTATCGAGATATCATTTATCACAGTTCACTACATCTGGGAAACTGCAAGTATGCTAGAGCTGCTCCATGGGGCACTTGCTGCAGCTACAGTTCTATTCATGTAGCCCACCTTGGATAAGTTTGTGTCCCGATACACTCTCCACCCTTTTTTCCCATAGAATGTTAGCTCCTAGTGAGCAGGGACTATATCATTTTTGTTTTTATACCCCCAGAAAGTAGATAATAAATACTTGAATTCAATTGAATTGAATTGTGTCCCTAGAGGATTTCCAGTGATTGGTGCCATCTATCCAGAAAATAAAAAAAGTATTCCTCTATCAAAGTCTAACTTAGGTGCTTTGTAATGAAATTGACTCTGAGTTCTCAGTATTGGCAATAGAGCAAGTGTTCTGATATGTTACCACCAAGCTCGAACAGCTTCAAGTGGATGGATTGTAGAGGCAGCATGGTACATTAGGAAGGTTGTTGTATTTGGAGTCTAGAGGAACTTGGTTCCAATCCCATCTCTATGATTTCCTACATGTGGGACCTTGAGCAACACACTTTACCTCAGTGACACTCAGTTTCCTCACCCATGCAGTGACAGGAGCACAGAAATTGCCCTTTCTACATCTGTGATCTTATGATTGTAAGCCTGTCATGTGAGGGCCAACCTTCCTAAATTTGAAGAGGCTTATTGCTAAAGGTTTAAGTATCAATTGATAATCTGTCAATTCAGGAAGAACTGCAAATTCAATTCAACTAGCATTTGTTAGACCTTGACTATAGGCAAGGCAGTATATGAGGTGTTAGACACCCAAAGAAAGGAAGCAGGAATTTGAAAAAAAAAATCTTGTCTTTATCAAGGGGAATGAATTGAGATTGGTATGCCAGAGCTAGAAGACTTTCTTTAGGTTGGTGGCACCCAAAATACATCCTCTGCTTGGCTTTTACAGTTCTGAAATTCGCTTATTGGAACCTCTTTCCCTTGGGTTCCGCATTGCCTTCACAAGACTTTTCTTTTAGAGTACTTTCTCTAGAAAAGGGAATGCATTCAATCTCTTATCCCTGAAGGTGAGTGAGTTTATTATATAATTTGATCCTTGACATGGCTTACTACATAAGGAGAGGTTGGGACTACTGGAGTCACACTTCATTGACTTCAAATTTTGGCCTGTGGTTATCTTTGATATTGTGATCTTGGGTTCCTCTCAAGATGTATTGGGATGGATTACTTACCTTGTTCAGATGCAGTATAGGGACAGACAGCAACTTTCTGGAGTCCCATCCATTCCAATGACTTATGGGGATGTCTCCCTACTTGTCCTTTTAGGTCCCCCCAGTTCTTCATATTCACACTATTGTAAATTTTATTCTTGGAGGATGGTTGGTTTCCCTAAGGGGCAGTATAGACTGATTGATATTTAGTAATATTGGGTCACTTGGGAGTAAGAGTTGCTGTGTATTCTATAAAGGCTGGGAGCCAGAAATTAGAGTTCACATCCTAATCTATTGAATACTCCCTGTTATTTTTGCCTTTGGTGCCATCAGTGGCTATAAAGTGCCAAATAAAAATTAAACATGCCAGGGATGATGATAAAAGTAGCAGAAAGGAGTAGATATTTACAAATGTAGGGGTGCATACTGCTGGTACTAATAGAGGCTAGTTTTCCTCTTTACTATTGTACCTTACATGGGTCCTAAACAACAACCACAACAACAAAAATGGAAGGGTGGGCATTAGTGCTTACATGCCTCCCAGGAGTGTGGTCTGGAATATCCATTCAGCATGCAATCTTAACCTAAGCCAGTGTAATGCCAGTGCGATACCCATAGCAGCTGCTATGAATATGCACGCATATTTCCAGGACAAATTAACAAAATTAAAAAAAAAAACTCTTCCTCAAAGACAAAATCAAGATATTTATTCAGATACCAGAAAGCCAATTCCACCATGGTAACAAAGAAGTTTATACACCTCACCAATCCAGGGAGTACCAACATCCCCAAGTCTTCCCTCCATTAGTCCTCCCCACAAACAAGCTCCCCTCTCTCACTCATGCTAGCTGCTCTGCCTCAACTCTGCCTCGCTTTCTTTTCCTGCTGCACCCTTCCTGCATCACCCATTCGACAAGCTTCTCCCACCATGCCATGTTACTCAGGCTCTATGTGACTCAGGTTCCATCACAGCAGTCAGCTGGGCCCAAGCTCAAAGAAGATCATATAGACCTATTAATGGGTGGGAAAGATCTTCCCATTCCATTAACATTACAACCACCAGGTGCTACTCTGAACTTGAGTTATGACTTCTAGGTCTCTTTCATTCACATGTAAACTTAGGCTACAGATCTAGCCCTCTGTGCACATATCTAGATTAGAAGCACTATCTTCTTCCCATTGCTGCTTGGGTTTCTCTCAGCTCAATCTAGGGTTTAACATACAAAATCATTAACATATAACATTTCACAAATTTATTATACTTGGCTCATATTGCCTCCATCCCATTAAGATTCTTATCTCCTTTTAAGTTACATGTGACCCAAAGTAAAACACACTAGTATTATAACTTAAAAATACATTTACTTGATGAGATTAGAATTTTGAAAGATGCAACATTAACACTCTAAGAAGTTGGGTGATACTCTAGTAAAAGATCTTTTAATTTCCACTCCCAGAAATTCTAAATTGTCAAGGGAACAGTCATAGCAGGGGGTCATGTATAGAAGAGAGTAATTATAATCATATGTAGGAAAAAGGGGTGGTCTTACCTTATGGTGAGTGAAATGCTCATTCTGACTCCTATAGAGACAGCCACTGTTATATACCAGTTACCAGATAACCTCAGGAATAAGAAGGTCATCAGTGATGCTCCCCACTCATCCCATAATTCCCTCCTTCTTCCCACCATAGCTAGGGCATCAGGGATTCATTCTGCAAACTCTTCAATCATCCTGTATCACTAAAACATGACTTTCCTTTTATTTTCCTTTTGTTCAGCATCCTGTTCAGGTAGCCCCGGGACTGGCATTGTCAACAGTTGGAAAACTGCTAACTCAGAATACCTGATAACTAGGAGAGACAAATACAGTTTGTCATTACTTTCAAAGGTCCCATTAGAGCTTTATGAACTGTTTTAAGTTTCTGGCCCCTGCCTCTGCAACAACCAGATTCTTTGACTGTCTTCTATGCCTTCTATTCATGAGAAGAAATAGATCAGAAAATACTTGCATCTTGCTGAAACTGAAATAATCAACAAGGTTTGACCCTCCCCTATGGAACCCTGTAAAACACAAAGGGGTCATGATCTATGTCAGAAGAGGGAGATACTCATAACAATAAAATTATGAATATTTTGATATGCCAAATGACCTTTTCATGAAGCAAGACTTTCAGGATTCATGGTGCTGGTATAGTATAGGCTTTCTTAAACATTTTCACTTGCAACCCTTTTTCATGCTTCTGAAGTATTCAGTGGTGTTGTGTGGCCTAAGGGCATGCACAGTGCAAAGTGCACATGCTTTGTGTTCGGAACTAAGCATGCAGTGAAGCTGTAATACAGCAGGGGCAAGCCCTTCCAGAAACATCTCAGATTCATTATGAATTTGATTTTGAATTACATTTTGAATAATTGTTGGTCATTATGTGTTCAGAAACCTTTTACTGTCTCCAAATTTTTCCCGACCCACAGTTTAAGAAACAAATAGATAAACTCTCCATTTGATCTAACATAGCTTGCCTTGCTTTTGGTTACCACTCATTAGAGTACAATGTGTTAGGAAATACAGAGTGAAGCACATTATTTCTGGGCATTGAAAATATCAAAATGAATGAAGGTCTTCTGATTATATTTACCCCATCATCAAAATTTCTTCCCTGAAAAGAACAGGTGTGAGATGGGGGTACTTTTCAGGTTGTAAGGATTGATCCTAGAACAGGATGCTTTTTATCCACTGCATTTAGTGTGATCTAACTGGTATATTATGTGTTAAATTTAGATATCCTTCAAAATGTCACCCAGATCTGCAAATCAGGAATTTCTTATACGAGGTGAAATTCCATAGGAAAATTATAAGTTGAAAGATAAAACATCTCTTTCACAAACCCCCTTCAGGTTTGTTATTAATTACGGCTACTTCCCCTACGAGGAGCTGGCTTGAAAACCCAGGAGAATGTGGATTTAGGTCCCACTTTTGTCACATAGTGGTTGTGGGAACCCATGTAAGTTATCTGAGCTATTGATGCCTCAAGACAATTCTCTAAGACTATCATTTACAGGGTAAGTGCTTATTGCTACTAGTCCAAGAAGTCCTCCCTCCAGAGCCTTCTACACCAATAAAACAACATGTTTAGTAGTAATAATAATGAGGAGAAGAATGATGATTGTTACGATGATGATAATGGTGATAATTAGCCATAGCAATGAGTAACAGAGAGAGGACCAACTTAGGAGATATGAAAATGAGTTTTAATAGCACCCTTGCACATACTGGTTGGGTGACCACGAGCAAGTTACTTGAATTCTCAGTGTCCCTAGAGGATTCCTTAAAACTATGTGTTACAAATCAGTTGCTGATCTGAATTGGTAAAAGGAATTTCATAAGGAGATAAAATAATAAGACTGGACCAAAAAAAGAAAAACAAAAAAAATTAAATATATATGTACATATATATAGAGAGAGTTCTTTTTATATAGAAGTTTAAGGCTTTCAATGTACTTTGTATAGGATTACAAAGATATAGAGCTAGATAGTACTTTAAAGTATGATCCCTTCATTTTACAGGGGAAGAAACTGAAGTTGAGAGGTTAGGTGACTTACCTAGGGTCACCCAGCTACACATTTTAAAATATTCTTCTGATATGTTATTTGGAAATTAAATGAACAGAAACAAGCAAATGTCTTCGGAGTTTTATTTAGTTTGAAATACACTGATCTAAGTCTCCAACTAATGCATTATATGCTTCAGGTAGAGTTGGATTCTCTTCCAGTGAGAAATGTAGTTTGTAAAATTTAAGAATATAAAATATCTGGAACCATGAAGTATTTGTGTGTAAATATGACTATGGAGCCAGATTGCAATATATTGCAATAGAGACAAATTAGCAATGTTTTTTAGGAACTCACAATAAATATTTTCTTGGTGGAGGGTGGGGAAGACATATAAATGGAAGGTAATAGGAATATGGTCTCTTCTTTCCTGCCAACTCCAAAACTGGAAATTTAAAACAGGGTCTGAAAGTAGAAACATTATTTTTCCTTTGAAAAAAAAAAAGCATCTTATGGATATTCAGAGAGAAGTAATTTTGGTTCTTACTAAATGGTAGCACAACAGCTGTTCTAGCTCACATGTCTAGTCTTGGTAAGAGAAACTCCTGATCTGGGGTCTCTCAAACTGGATCCATGAAAATTATTTTTTGTTCCTTTATGAGAAGATTTGAAAAGAATTTACTCAAATGAGATACTGAACAAGGAGCATAAGCTCAGGATGAAGCCAGGTACTTTTAAAGACAGTCAACACAAGCCTATGGGTTTCTATTGGCTGGCTAGACGCAAATGCTATTGTCTGAGTCATAAAAGAACTGAATTACTCTCTGAGCCTGTGGGCTAAAGTCCACATAGTAACTACAATTCATCACAGTACCAGTAGGTGACAGTAGTGAAGAATTGAAAAGGATCAGGAGAGAGCAGCATGAGGAATGCATTTGCAGATACTGGCACAACAGAATGTATATCTCAGTAGATGTCATCTTGGAGAGGGACAGATAGAGACAGGGAGAGAGGGGACACATGAACAGACTTAGGTTCTATTTGGGTTTCATCATGCCCATTAGTTGCTTTCTATGTTATAGCTAATAAAGGTCAAGACCTGCAAGGTCAGTATCACCTGGATTCAAACTCATATATGACTAGCTTATAGACTATGTGCAAGTCATATGACCTTTCTGAACTTTAGCCTTATTATTTATCATATTGGAGTAATAACATATACCTCACAGGGTTACTGTGAGGGTCAAATGAGATAGTGTACATAAAACACTTTGCAAACCTTAATACTGTATACTTAATATTATATAAGTATCAGTTATTATTATATAAGGATGAAAGAAAAAATTGAAGGAGCTTTAAGAATGAAGATGAAAAGAACTCAACATGTTCAAACATAACAGATAACATTTTCATCTCTTCTTTCAGGTTGGGATATTAGAAAGAAAAAGAGGGCATGGGAAGTGAATAGTCAACTGGTGCTTAAAAGTACGCTATGATTTGGGGGATTGTTGGTTTAAGACATAAGAATTATGAGTTCTCGGATAAGAATGGAATGTATCTCATGAGGCCTGGAAAGAATGTGTTTCCTGAAGACTTGGTGATATGATCAAGAGGATTTTATGCTGAAATGGAAGATGATGAAGAAAAAACCCCAGATAAAACTAAATATACATATTGATGACAGAAAAATAAAAATGGGAGGAGTTCTCCAGTTCTCTGGAAAAGATAACTAGAAAGAGAATCAGGAACCATATTTGTGGTTTAGGTTTGGCAAAATTAGGGGGGAAATGGAATTTGAGATTGAAATAAAAAGAAATGCATCAAAACTACTGTTATGTGAAATAGGATTCACAATTGAAATGTTGCAATTGAATTGTAAACCATGTGTAAGAGAGCTAGAGGAGATAGGGTTCAAGTATCAATTCATTCCCAGAAGATAAACAGCTTTTTGTGGAAATTTGCAAATATAAGTGGAAAAACTGGGTCGAAAGTTTTTTGCTGAAGACTTCCAGTGAGATAATTCACAACTTCCCCTGGGAAGCCCAAAACATATCTGAGTAATTCTAATTATTACGAAATTTTACCCTCAAACAAACTGAAATTTATCTCTTTGCTACTTACAACCATAGTTCTTAGTTCTTCAGTCAGTGATCAAACATTTATTAAATACTTTTGTGCTAAGCCCTGCCTTTAAAAAAATAACTGATGATAATGTTAGGCAACTGAGCAAATCATACATTCCTGGAGCCCTCTACTAGACATTAATTTGTAGGCTGATATCAAACTATTGGAAACTACTCTTAGTTTTCAGTCATTCAGCCAGCTCTTAATCCACCTTCTTGTCTCTTCCATCTTTCCCCATTCTTTCCCTAAAATGACATGGAATACTTTGTCAAATGCTTTGGGAAAATTCAAGCAAATGGTACTTAGACTATCTCCTTGATCTACGAGTCTAGTGAACCCTGTCCAAAATAGGAAATCAACTTAGTTTGGCATGATCTATTCTTGATGAAGACACAGGCGCCCTTTGTGGCTATTTCCTTTTCTAGATGCTCACTAAACATCTCTTTAATTGAACTGAAGCCAAATTCATTGGCCTTATTTTATAGATTCAACTATCTTTCCTTTTTGTGAATGACATAAATAGTTGCCCTTTTCCAATCCTGTAGTACTTTGCCAGAGATCACTGACAATGGCTCACCAACCACATTGGATAATTCTTTCAGTACCCTAGGATATAGCTCATCTGGGCCTAGTAACATGAACTAGTTAGCACTCCTAATATTATTTTGGCAAGTAGGAGGTACAGTATCTAGAATGTTAGCCTTGGAACTGGGAACACGAGTTAAAATCTGACGTCGGAGACTTACGATGACCTTGAACAAGTCACTTAACCTCTCTGTCTGAATTTCCTTATCTGTAAAATAGGGATAATAATAGGCCTACCTCCCAGGGATATTTTAAGGATCACATGAGATAACATAAGCAAAGTGCTGGTAAACATTAAAGAGCTATCTCAATGCTATGATGATGATGGATGATATATTCTCTCCTGACATCTTGAGCTTCAACTTTATTGTTATAGAATAGATTGTTTTTTTGTTTATTTCCTTTCCAGTCCAAAAGTTGTTTTCCTCAGAAAAGAAAACA
The DNA here is from genome assembly GCF_028372415.1 of Notamacropus eugenii. Lineage (NCBI taxonomy): Eukaryota > Metazoa > Chordata > Mammalia > Diprotodontia > Macropodidae > Notamacropus > Notamacropus eugenii. Next base: position 49,823,774 of record NC_092878.1, on the reverse strand, counting down.
GAAGTAAAATAAGAGTTGAGCAACTCTGCTTCCTCTCCATTATTTGATATCTTCATACCCTGTTTTGATTCACATCTTTTCACACACACACACACACACACACACACACACACACACACACACCATCACCATCACCATCATCATTTTTTGTTCTCCTTATGTTTCCTAACGTAGTTCAGCTGAATGAAATTTCATTCTCCACATCCTGTTTTTATAAACTTGTCATGCTTTTGTATTCAGACTTCATTACCTGCCCTTGCTTCCATTTTTTCACGTCTTTAAAATCTAAGTTGGTCAATTAGGTCCCTGATCCTCTGGCTTAGCTTTAAAATAGAAGGTAGCTTAAGAGAGACTTTCAAGAGAATCTCTCTTAAGATGGGAAACTCTCAAAAATGATGTTCTTTATGATATAATCACAGATGATCCCAATAAAGAAAAATTGGGAGAAGTATCTGATAAGATGGATTTGGCTGCCCAGGCAGCTATCCTGTGAGCTTATATTGTGAAAGGAAGTGTACAAAAATGGAATCAGGGGCACCTAACGAAGGAAGAAGGCAAAAAGGATGTCACAGAAATATATAAATAGCTTCAGAGAGGCTAATACCCAGAATGAGTGGAGGCTTGTTAAAAATACCAAGGATACCAGAAAGGACTTTCCAAAGTCTATGTTCAAGGCAAAAAGAAGAAAAAGGAAGTGTTAGACCCTGTTTGAAATAGATGTGTGTACTGTTTATGGATAACAAAATTGAAACTCTATCATAGATTATGGATCAAGAGCTGGTTGGAGCTTTAGAGCCCACTAAGTCTAATGCCATCAGTCAATAAATATGCATTAAGCACCTACTATGGGCCATGGATGTAAAATGACCTGCCCAAGGTCACATGGGCTGTAAGCATCAGCTGACACTAGAGCTATACTTTCCACTGTATTTTATCACTAATTTCCTTTTATCTCTTCAGTTAAGGAAAATGATCCTCACACTGTAGGGGAGAGGGGACACCCAAAAGCCCAAATATAACTAGAAGAAAACCCAAACCAGAGGGTGGGAAGGTAGTAAGAAAGCACTCAACTACTCTTAGTTCAAGTCTCCCAGGTTAGATGAAGAGAATGACAACAAAATCTCATATTTCATACATACTTTAAGATTTACAGAGCCCTTTCTTCATAATAACTCCATTAAAAAGATAAGGCAATCCTTATTGCCCCATTTTATAGGTGAGGAAACAGAAGTCATAGAAATTTTGACTTGTTTGGTGGTGTGACATAGGTCATAGGCGTTGGAACAAAGATTTGAAATGAGGCTCCTGATTCCAAAGTACTTTAAAATCTTGCATAAATGAAGGAAAAGTATGCTTTAGTAACTCCAGGCTAGAGAGAATTATTAAATTGGTAGTTTGTGACTACTTTTAAAAAAAGATGCAATGATGATCAGGAGCCTGTTCATTAAGAACAAGTCATGTCAGACTTGCCTCATTCCTCGCCTTCTTTCCTTTCTTGAACAGAATTACTAGACTGATAAACCAGTGACACACTCTCTACTTAAGTGTAGGTACTTGGAATTCAGTAAGGGCTTGAACAAAATCTATTTTCATAAGCAATATAGAGAAATATGGGCTGGATGTTAGATGGAATCAAAATAGTCTGAATGATTATACCCAAAGGATTTTCACAAATGTCACCAATATCTCATGATATGCCATGCTGCCCAGTCCTCTGCCCTGTCTTCTTCAACTTTTCTATCAGAGACTTTTTTGAAGATGTGATTGACATGCTTATCAAATCGACAAAAGACTTAAAAGGAAAGGGGAGCAGTGGTTCCTTGGATGACAAGAATTAGGAAGCTGAAAAGACCTGATAGGTTGAAATGATGGCCCAAACCTACCAATGTGAAAATTAATAGGCACAAATATAAAATTCTGTGATTGGGGTAAAGAAAAAATCAGCTATATAAGAACAGAATAAAGAGATATGTTTTTAAAAAAGGAAAGAAAGAAATGAATTTTAATCGACTGGAAGATCAATATAAATCAAAGGGTGATATGGCTACTAAAGTAGACAATATAATCCTAGACACATTAATTAAAATATAATTTCCATTTCAGGGTGGTAATAATTCCACCCTACAATGCATTAGTCACACTTGGAACGTTATACTCAGTTACGGATCTCCTATTTTAAGAGGGGCATTGACAATACTTCTGGAGCTTGTCCAGTATAGGGCAATCAGCTTGCTGATGTGACTTAAAACCATATCATATAGGAAGTGCCTCAAGGGAATGAGGATATTTTACCTAAAGAAGACTTAAGTGGAGAAATGATAATCATCTTCAACCATCTATAGGTTTAGAATTTAGAATTGATCTGTTTCACTACAGTGGGCAGTTAAGAACAATGGGAGCACGTTACAGGAAAGTGAATTTCAGTAAAATATAAGGAAGATATTTATGTACTCCTTGGATTTAGAACAGGAGAGAACCTTAGAGATTGTGCCATCTTTCTGGTCTTCTAATGCTTTATTCCCTGAAGGTTCAGTGACACTGGCCTCTTCACTGTTCCTTGCACAAAACATTTCATTTCCCAACTGTGTCATTTCACTGGCTGCCCCCTATACCAATAATACTCTTCCTTCTTATCCCAGCCTTCAGACTTCCTTCAAGGTTCATCTCATAGATCTCCCTTTTCAGGTGTTTCCTGGTCCCTCAACCCATTATCCAGGTGCTAGTAGTGTCTTCCCTCTGAGATTTTCTTCTCTTTGTACTGCAAATATCTTTTATGTGATTTTTGACATGACTTTCCTATATTGAAAAGTAAGCTCCTTGTGGGCAGGGCCTGTGTTTTCATCTTTCTTTGCATCTCCAACATCTAGCACAGTGTCTATACACAGTTAAATGCTTTTCTAAAAAATCAAGTTTCATTTTTTCAATATTATTTTCAGTATTTTTCTCTCCCTTTCATCCCTCCCCTGACACCATGAGGGAAAAAAAAAGAAAAACAAAATTCTTGTTACAAACATGTCTAGTCAAGCAAAACAAATTCCCCCATTAGCCATGACATATATATGTGCCTGTGTCTGTGTGTATGTACACATACATAATCTTGATCTGTAATCCGAGTCCAACACTCTAAGTCTTTGGCACAATTGGATCTTTTCCCCTCTTTCTTTGATCTCTTTGTGGTATAGACCTAGTGATGATATTGCTGGGAATGCATTGTTTAATGGCATTTTGGGAATAACTTCAAATTGCTTCCCAGAATGATTTGACCATTTTATAGCTTCAGCATTAATGTACCTCTTTTCTCATACCCCCACCAGCATTTGTTGATTTCCCTTTTTGGTCAACTTTGCTAATCTGATCAGTGTATGATGAAACCTCAAGAATTGTTTTACTTTGCAGTTCTCTAATTAATGGTGATTTAGAGCCTTTTTTTAAATTGGGCTATTGATAGTTGAATTTTTTTTTCTTCTGAAAAATTTACATATTTTATAACTATCAATTGAGGAGTGGTTCTCATTCTTTGGATCAGTTTCATACATATACACACATATGCTATATGCAAAAATTTCACCCAGTCAAAATTGTTCATTTTACCTTCTGAATTCTTCTCTGTCTCTTATTTTTCCATGATCTCTTCACCTCTCCAGGGCAGCTGGACCTGGTGTCAGAAAGATTCATTTTTCTGAATTCAAATTTGGCCTTAGACATTGATTAGTTGGGAAAGTCACTTAACCCTGTTTGCCTCAGTTTTCTCATCTGTATAATTTGCTGGAGAAGGAAATGGCAAACCACTCCAGTATCTTTGTCAAGAAAACCCCAAAAGAGGTCAAAGTCAGATGTGACGAAGAAGTAGCTAAACAACAAAACTTCACCTATCCGTGTACTTCTTTTCCCTTGCCCCTTTAATTTGTATATAATGTCACTCACTTGGAGTTCATCTTGGTATGTGATGTGAGTTAGATTTTGCCATACCGTTTTCCAGTTTTCCCAACAGTTTTTGTCAAGTAGTGAATTCTTACCCCAATAATTGGAATCTTTGGGTTTATAAAACACTACGCTATCATGCTCATTTACTTCTGTATATTATATACCTAATCTGTTCCACCAATCAACCTCTTTCTCACATGGTAATAAACTGTTTTGATGATTCCTGCTTTGTAGCGTGGTCAGAGATCTGGTACTGTTAGGGCTTTTTCCTTCTCACTTTTTTCATTATTTCTCTTAAGATTCTTGACTTCTTATTTCCTCCAGATGATTTTTTTCTTGTTCCATAAAGTAATCTTTTAGTAGTTTAATTGGTATGGCACTGAAAAATAAATTAATTTAGGTAGAATTCTAATTTTTGTTATATTGGTTTGGCCTACCTATGAGAAATTAATATTTCTTCAGTTATTTAGATCTGTTTTTATTTGTGTGAAGAGTATTATACAATTGTGTTCATATATTTTCTGGGTATATCTTGGAAGATTTGCTCCTAAATATTATATACTTGTTGCATTTATTTTAAATGAAATTTCTCATTAAAAAATCTAGTTTATCTTTATTATATATTATGCTGACTCTTGGTTTTAAAGAGATATTATTTATCATGTTAAGGAAGGATTTTTGTTTTTTCGATGCCTGTGTGTGTTTTAAACAGTAATACATGTTATATTTTGTCATAAACTTTTTATGCATCTACACATATAATAATATGATTTTTTTATAATCAGTTATGCTCATCTGGCTGCTGATGAGTTCAGAGTCAAGTATGAATCAGAGCTGGCCATGAGACAGACTGTAGAAAGCAATATTCATGACATTCAGAAGGTCACCCATGACCCCAATGTGGTCAGCCTGCAACTGGACACAATGATTGAAACCCTGAAGAAAAAAATTGCTCTTCATGAAAAAGAACCATGAAAAGGCGATAAATTCTCTATAACTTCGGATTGTAGGCTCTGGGCTGATATGGAGGTAGATTCTCCTAAATCCCATGACCCTTCAGCAAGGTCATGGCTGGTATCTGAGCTGAGTAAAACAGAGGTGCCTGAGAAGTGCTGGTCCCAGCAGATTGGGGAGATCACTGTGAGGGTCAACACAAAACCTGGGGAGGTGGAAACTGATAGAAATACTGTCACTGAGCTGAAACATGTAGTCTAGTCCCTACAGAGCAATGAGGACTCCCTTCGAAATCTAAAAGTCAGCTTGGAGGACGCCCTGAAGGAGGTGGAGACCCTACCCCTCACAGATGGGCAGGACCTAGCACAGGAATTTGAGACCCTTGCTCAACATCAAGGTCAGACTGGAAACAGAGAGCAACACCTATCAAACTTGCTGAAGGATGAGAGGGACTTCAATCTTGTTCATGCCTTGGACAGCAGCAGCTGTTCCTTGTGAAACATCCATAAGACCAGCACCTGGAGGACTGTAGACAGCAAAGTGGTGGCAGAGACCAATGTCAGACACTAAGGTCCTGAAGCTTTAGGGCCATAAACTGAGCACCTAGACTCAGACAGGAGGTTAATAAAGGTTTGTTGATCACCTGGAAAAAAAAAAGAAATCTTCATTCTCCTCTCTATTGCCTTTCATTAATCTCCAGTGGCAATCATATCTAACTTTTCCAAAATTTTATTCATCTCCTTAACTTATTATTTAATCATTTTTTGTTATATTTATCTGGGTCTAAAAGGGACAAAGTAAGGTTCCTCATTATTACAGTTTTACTATTTCTATAAGTTATTTAGCTTCTCCTTTAAATATTTAGATGCTATGTCATTTGGTTTAGTACTGATATTAATTCATTGTCTGTGGTATCTTTCAGTAAAATGTAGTTTCCATATTTATCTTTTAATGTATTTAGAGCTGAAAGGGATCTCAGGGGCCATATAGTCCAACCCTTTGGTTTTATAGATGAGGAAACTGAAGCACAGAGAGGTTAAATAATATGTCCAGGGTAACACAGATAATAAATATCTGAGGATTTTAAACCTAGATTGTCTTGACATCAGTCTAGCATCCTATCCAGAATCTCACTTAAAAGGATACTTGAACAAAAACTGGCTGCTTATCATGTAATTCTCCAAATCCCCATTTTTCTATCCCTAGGGTTGAAGGGCCATAAATTGGCCTCCTAATTTCCTCAGTCACCTTACTGGACTTTAGTCTGCAGAGAAAACTCAGGAATGGAAAGGGAAGAACCTTATATCACACTTTCAGAAGTCCCAGATGAGGATGGCCCTTCTGACCTGAGACCATGCCCCTTGGCTTTCAGCTGCCAGTCTTTTGGGGAAAGCCCTGGCCAGTTGGAACCCATGACAAGATTTTTGCTGTCTCTGATTTGGGCTAGCATACATGTGTATATCCATGGGAGGTCCTTTTCCAACAATAGGAGGTCCATATCCTATCATCTCATCAAGTGGATTAAGTGGTTTATTCAGTGGAACAGATTATGACCCTAGTTGCACATGTGCAAGATGCAGAGGGCAATATAAAGATGAAGTCAGATTTTTTTCCCTATGCCTTAAAAAGTTCCACTTAATAAACTAGAAGAGGTAATTTATTAAAATAAAATCTTAGCAGACTGCTGGTTAAAAATTGTTCTCTAGTAGGTCATTTGCATGAAAGTATCAGAACATATGTTTTATTCGCCACGTTGTACACAGTACTTTGAAATTTGTTGTCTTCTTGTTCCTTGACATTTTTTTCTTCACTTGCTTATTTTATCAAAACTTAGCAGGGATAAGAAACTTTAGAAACAAAAAAAATACTACCTTGGAAATTTCTGAGAATCAGGATGTGACAAGCATTAAATGTGCCACAGACTATTCATACATTTAGAGTGGGAGGATATTATTTGTCCAACTACTATCTCCACTTTACAAAGGAAAAATCTAAAACCTAGAGAGGTTAAGTGATTTGCAAAAGTGACATGGGTAGTAAATAGTAGATCCATGATACTAACTTGGATCCTCTGTCACTAAACCCAACCTTCTGGGAATTTCACCAGCTAGTATTATTGGGTAGATAAGTGGCACATTGGATAGAGTTCTGGACTTGGATTTAGGAAGGCTCATCTTCTTGAGTTGAAATACAACCTCAGATGCTTACCAGCTGTGTGAGCCTGGGCAAATCACTTAACCCTGTCTGCCTTTGTTTCCTCATCTGTAAACTGAACTGGAGAAGGAAATGGCAAACCACTCCAGTATCTTTGCCAAGAAAACTCCAAATGGGGTCACAGAGAGTAGGACACAACTAAAACAACTCAACAATGATTAAGCTAAAACAACCATTGGAAATATGTTAAGAAATCTAATATTTAAGAGCCAAAAATGAAGCCAGTACCTGATACTGGCCTGATCCTTATCTGGTTTTGGTCTTTGAATTTTAGAAGGATATGGAAAAAATTGGAAGGGACAGAAAATACCTTAGGAAGCAAGGTCAAAGGAGCTGGAATTGTTCATCCTGAAAACTGGAAGGCTGCTGATTGATTTAATAATTGTCTTCATATGTGAAAAGTTATTTGAGGAAAATACTTCTACTGATGTATCTCTACAAAAGAATTCAATTCAGCCTAAAGAGCAAGAGAGTTGGGTTAGGCAACTTTTGAAGTAGAAGGATGATTCAGTCCTGGAGTATGCTGTTGCAGAAACTATGTAATTTCCATCTCTTGGAGATCTTTTAAAAATAGGCTAAATGATCACTGTCTTATATGGCTTAGAGATTGTTCTGTCTGGGTACAAGTGGCTAAAACCAGATAACCTCTCTCCTACTGCTATGATCTTGTGCTGTATACCATTAAAAGAATGCTGCACCCCTAAAAAGAAATGGATCGAACCACAGAAGTAAATGCCAATTCCGTCAAAAGCCAATTTTAGTCACTTGGGTCTCAGTAGGACCCACAGCTGGAGAGTATCCCAGAGAACTGGGAAATGACTGAAAACACACTGCATCCTAGTCTATAAAGGTTAGGGGAGAAATAACATGGTGCAGGGGAATTACTTCTAGACCTAGGTTTGTTTCTTGCCTCTCATGTTTACTAAATGTGTGACTATTTACTTATTACTTAAAGGTGAATTTATTAACCTAGGCTAAGCACTAGGTTAACTTACGTAGTGCCTAGGTGGCACAGTGGAAAGAGCACTGAACTTGGGAGGCAGGAAGACCTGAGTTCATATCCAGCCTCAGACACTTATTAACTATGTGACCTTGAACAAGTCAACCTTTCTCTGCATCAATTCCCTCAGCTTGGAAATGGAAATAATACCAACATCTTCCTCCTAGATTTGTTATGAGGATAAAATGGGATAGTTCTCATAAAACCTTCATTTGTTATTGAATCATTCAGTCGTGGCATGGTTGTCTTTTTGTGACCTCATGGACCATAGTATGCTAGGCCCCCTCTATCCTTTATTATCTCTTGAAGTCTTTTCATGTTCATTGTTTCCATGACACTAGATATCCATCTCATTCTCTGCTGTTCCCTTTTCCTTTTACCTTCAGTATTTTCAACATCAGGATCTTTTCCAAAGAGTCTCGTCTTCTTATTATGTGGCCAGAATCTTTCAGTTTCAGTGTTTGTCCTTCCAATGAGTAGTTTGAATTAATATCTTCAAGTGTTGACTGCTTGAATTTTCTTGCTGTCCAAGGTACTCTCAAAAGTCTTCTCTAGCATCACAATTTGAAAGCATAGATTCTGCAACGCTCACCGCAGAGCGCTATATAAATAAATGCTAGCTACCTAACTTCAGTTTTCTCATCTGTAGTATAGGGACAATGCCTATAACACTAACCCCAGGGTTGTTGTGAGGGACAAGTGACAGTGTATATAAGCACTTTATAAACTTTAAAACATTTTCTAAATGTCAGTTCATCATTCATATCAATTTGAAGGTACATAGAGAGAAAAATTATCTCTAAGAAAATAGGACCTTGCTTTTATTTGAGCTTGCAAATTAGGTTTACAGGATTACATTAGACTAGTATAAAATAGAGAGGACCAAGAGTAATATTTTCCCCATAGCAATATCATTCAAGGAGACTGATATTTACGTTTGACTATGTTCAAAATTTCTAGGAATTTTTGTAGGGTCTGATACAGGAAAAAGTACAATGGAGTATCCAAATGCAGCTTTATACCAAGTTGGCCATTGTGGCAAGACTGGTGCATACACATAACCATTTCCAGAAACATGCAACCTGAAAATACGGAAGAATTTACGTCTACATTTTAGGAACATGAAACAAAAATGCTTCTCTAATTCCTCCCCAATCATAGTGCATAGATTACATTATGAATTCTTTGTATATTTTTTCCTCTCCCTTTAATATTTCTAAATTGTCTTACTTACATTTCTGATGGTGGACTAGAATTTGTCTCTAAACCAAATATCATTCATTCATTTCAATACAAGTGTCTGGTTGTCCACTATGTGCAAGCGATGTAGTTGAAACCATATTAAATGTAATTGCAATATGTTGAACAAAATAAGTAAAAATATAATACAACATAGATAATGGTAATTTATGGTTGTCCAAGTCAATATGAGCCCAGTTGTTCCTATCTGAGTTTGATGCCACTACCCTAGGCAATATAGTAAGATTACTAATTAAGGACAAATTGCCCATCTACATCAGTGCCAGGAATTTCCATAGGGGGAGTTCCTGGATGAATGTAATTTCAAGAATGGAGAACAGCTTTAAAAATAAGCAAAGGCAACATGAAGGAAAGAAATGTATAAAATGAGCCTGAGTTTATAATCTTTTAGTACCAGGGGTGTGCTGGAGCCAGCTCTAAATAGCTCTGCTGATAAATTTTAAAAATCAAAATATAAAAATTTAAAAAGCTAAATTTTCACACCTTGAAAATCACCAAGCTGCAAATCAGGGCTTGATTTATTATTTTACTGATTGTCTAGACTTAAAGTGATGGAAAAATGTTAATAATGTCAACAAACTTAAAGGTGCACCATTCATATATATGTGTATATATATATATATATATATATGAATATATATATATATATTTTTTTGGAAAGCTTAGACATGTATCAGTGCATGCCATATCTTACCTTGGCCTCTTAGATCTCCGAGCCTCCTTCCAGACTCTGCTCAAGGTCCACACCCTCTAAAGGAGAGGTTTGCTGGTCCCTGGAGTTTTTACTATTCCTTCCTCTGAAATCACCTTATACTCCGTATGCATCTGTGAATACACTTGTGTAAGGGTGGGGCTGATTGATTTACTCCAGTGGTTCTCATACTTGTGGGTTCTCAGAACCCCTTTACACTCTTAGTTTTATTTTTTAAAAACAACCTTTTAGTATTATTATGAAAATGGTTTTGACTTCAAGGATAACCTGAAAGGGTCTTGGGGGACCTCTGTGTCCCCTGACCACACTTTGAGAACCACTGGTTAATTGAGTCATTCCAAGGTAAGTGATAAGATGCCATGGTGATAAGATGCCATGGTGTCTTTGCCGGGTCAAAACAGTCTCAGTTATAGACTTTAGTCTCCATCAACCATAGGCTTTAGACTAAGTGCACAGTTCTTAGAACTAAAGGGATTTATTTTACACAAGGAGGCAGACCATGGCCACATCCTAGGGGTCATCTATAAACATTCAAACTAATTTAGAATTAAAGGCTCTAAAATAAAACCCTTCAGTAGGAACCACCTTGTCGGGGGAGGAAGGAAGGAGAGACATTAATCAGCTTTAGCTTAGGTCCAGATATTTTTCCTTTGGATTGGAAGAGGGCCTTGTAAGCTTTGAAGAGTCTGGGGAATGTTAAACTTTCTACCTTCTCCTGGGCTCTAGAGATATTCTTGGATCGGTTGATGTCAGCGTCTACACTGGAGCCAACGATAGAATAGATAGAGCTTCACATGCATTAGATTACAAATTCTTTGAGTTCAGGACTGTCTTTTGCCTCTTTTTGTATCCACAGCACTTAACACATTGCCTGGTTTATATTGTTGATCAGTCATTTCACTCATGTCCAACTCTTTGTAACCCCATTTGGGGTTTTCTTGGCAAAGATACTGGATTTCCTTCTCCAGCTCATTTTGCACATGAGGAAACTGAGGCAAACAGGGTTAAAGGACTTGCCCAGGGTCACACTGCTAGTATCTCAGGTGGGATTTGAACTCGGGAATATGAGTCATCTTGGCTCCAAGGTCCAGTGCTCTATCTGCTGCACCACCTAGTTGTCCCTTGGTATATAGCAGGTGCTTAATAAATGTTCATTGAATTTAATATCTCCACAGGGAATTCAACAGCAAACTACTCTATGCCAAAGGAGAACTGTGTGAGTACCCAATGAGCAGGAGAAAAGGACCTTCAACAAATGAGGAGCTATAAGTTACCTCTTTGCCTTTTGTGCTTTCTAAGCTTGAAACCCCTTTTCCACCTTCTCCTGGACTCTATGTACTTCTAGGGCAGCAGGTCACAATTTGGGGGGGAGAGATATTTTCTACCAAATGTTCTGACTCTCCCCTCTTACTAAATATCAATTTCTAAATGTTTAAGTTGAGCCTTGTCTGACTAAAATGATTCTTAACTCAATTTTTGGGGGGAAGCATACCATCTGGACCTAAAGCTAATAATATCAGAGAATTGCTTGGACTCCTTAAGGGGCAGCCCTAGAACACTGAGGGGGATTATATGGCCTTGTTCCAGGAACTAGACCCCTCCAGGAGAGTGGGAGTTGGGATTAGAATCCTCAGAGTTGATTTTACTGGATCTATTTCTATTTTGTGATTTTCTTCAGTTGAATGTAAACCCCTTGAGGATAGGGAAGGTTTTTGCTTTTTCTTGCATCCTTGTCTCCTAGCGTAATTCACTAAAAGGAGTTTAACAAATACCTGCTGCTTGATTGAGAAAGCACAGGACTCATACAAAGACATAGGGCCATCTGAATCCTCTAGAGGGGGGAAACCCCAGTAGAAGAGGTTTTCAATATTGCCACCAAGTGATGCAGAAAAAAAATGTGAATCAGAGTTTTTGTCTTTAAGATGAACCTTTAGGCAATGTGAATTCTTTCTGAGGTTTTCTAGGTGTACGCTGGAGCCTGCTCTAGCTCTGGAGATACAATTGTTAAATGACCATTGTGAGCACTTAACACTTGAGGAATGGACAAATGCTATAAACCAGAGCTCTATTTAGTTTGCTTGATTATCTAGACTTGAGAAAGTATGGAGAAGATTTGATAATGTGAATTAAATTTAGAAGTGTATCACCTGTACTTTTTTTTTGAGAGCTGGTTCCTAAACATTTACCATCACACCCCTGGTTGTATCTATATGAAAGAACCATTTCTAAATCTAAAACAATTGATCTGCTAAGTAGTCTCTGATTCAGACTAATAGAATCTATACAGTTAACTTTTGATTCCTCCCTCAATCGAGTATGTCTTTTTTCTCCAGTAATTTGTTGAAATGCTCCCTCATCACCTTATGCCTAAATTATTAGAATTTTGTGCTTATTTCCTTCATCATTCTATTTATCCTGCATACCATCCCCAGAAATATTTTCCTAAAATAGTGATTTTATGACAGTCTCCCATTGCTCAGGAATTTATAAGGGTTCTCTATTGCCTATATCTGAACAAGAGCAGTTTCCTCATTCTGATATGCAAAAGATTTCCCTAGTTTGACCCTATTCTAGCATTTTTCTCTCTGGGTACATTAACCCAAATGGGGCAGCTAGGCGGCACATAGAGTCCTGTACCTGGGTCAGGAAGATTCATCTTCTTGAGTTCAAATCTGACCTCAGATACTTATTAGCTGCATGACCCTGGCAAGTCACTTAACTGGTTGCCTCAGTTTCCTCATCTGTAAAATGAGCTGGACAAGTAAATGGCAAATCATTCCAGTATCTTTGCCAAGAAAACCCCAAATGGGGTCACAAAGAGTCAGGCACAACTGAAAATGACCAAACAATAAGAACGTACCAAATATTTCATCCTCATTTTTACTATGGTTCATCTCTTTTGTCTGACTTGGAGAGTTCCCTCTACTGTTTTCTGTCTTTCTAAAACCCACCTATTTTTCAAGGCCCATCTCAGTTCTTCCAAACTTGCCCATGAAGCCTTTTCAGACAACTCAGGCCCAGATACATGTTCCCCTCAACCCTCACCCCGGCTATGGAATTTTTTTTCCATGCTACACATACTTGTATTTGTCTAGGTTGGTGATAGGAATGTGTCATTTGTCTAAGTCTTGTACAGCTTCAAATAGACTATATATATAATCTCCATGAGAATGGGTGTTGTGTTTTATCCTTCTGTTCTATGACTCATAACACCCAGCAAAGTATACTCACTGTATTTTTTCTGATTGAATATTTTGGCCCGCATGTATAATTTCCATGTCTTTGTGAAATAACCAGCACAGAGGTTGTTTGTGCAAAACAGATGTGAAGCTCTCCACTCAGCCTTATTTTTAACACCCTAAGGGAGAATTTGTTTGTTATTCTGAGACAGAGGCAGTATGCCTTAGTGACTAGAATACTAAATCTGGACTGAAGTCCTGAGTTTGAATCTTACCCCGACAATATTTGTGTGACACTGAGCAAACAATTTCAACTCTCTGGATATCAGTGTCCTCTCTACAAAATGGAGCTAATTCTAGCACCTACCTCAGAAGGTTGTTCTGAGGTTCAAATAAGATAAAATACGTGGAGCCCTTGGCCAACTTTAAAACACTCTATAAAATATGAGCTTGATTATATATTATTTATTCATGATCTCAGAAAGTCAGTAAGGAAGTATTTTGGCTGGAAGTGTCTCGTAGTATATAGTGGTGGCTTTAAACCAGCATGCTAATAAGATACTCGTTACGGTGAATCTAGTTCCACATTAGGAAATTGGTTCCCTAGCTTATGTGTATTACTTTAATCCCTTCCAAAACACTTTTCTGCCATAGTGTAGCCATTAGCTGAATCAAAACCACATTTTTTTCATGGAATGCCTACATGTTGGAAGTTATTGTGAAAAGACCCTATTTCACAGAGGAAAAAAATTTCTGTTCTGTATGTCATCTCCAGCAAACAGGATCAATAAACATTCTTAGGAAATGATACTATATTTTTTGGAGTAGTTAATCTCTGAGAATATTTTGAAACCAATATAAACTTTCCATGGAAAATGAGTGTGTGATGAGACACTAGGCAATCCTGAAGGAAGGGAAAGTTGTTTTGGACCAATGAATTAGAATTTATATTATAATTTTGTTGAAGTTCCATTTGTACCTATTTACACAAGGTACTTAAATACAAGGTATTCTTATCCTTTTTGGATGGGATATATAATAAATAGACAGAAATTGAATGTTTTTGGTTATTTCTCAAGCAAAATATAACGATAAAAATATGTCGTTACTAGAGCAAATCTCGTCCTTCATAATTAACTATTGCGTTTTTCTTTCATCAGGCTCTGACCTTTAAAGTGTTCCTGTTGTGTGTGTTTTTAATGTCTAACTTTTCTGAAAATGTGTAGAGGTCATAATGAGGCATAATTATATACAGTATATAATTTTATTTGGCCTTTTTCAAGTGCTAATTTAACTATCACTTCTTCATATGGAATTTTTATAAGAAATATTTTTTAAATGAAAGCCCTTCTTGGTTCTCTGGCATAAATCAAAAGTTTCAACATATGATATAGGAGATAGTCATACTCATGAATGTTCAGAAATGTGTATATATAAGTTGTTTTTATCCAAGCTGCAAATAAGTAAATCCTCCAATGAACAACTTACAATATTCTCTGTCTTGTGAGAAAACAACTAATAACAGATAAGCAATTACTGGATATTATTCAAAAAGCCATCTTCCAGGCTTCACCTAATTTCCCTTAGTGTCTGCACTTACTGTTCTCTGTACAGTGATAACTAAAATTTGTAAAGACAATACTCTGGCAGAGGATCCTAAAGAGTCCTTTGACTAATAAAATGCTAAAATAGCATTAGTTTTTTTTTTTTTTCCTTCTGAGACTGGGTCTCTCTATCTTACCCAAGCTGTAAGAGTAGCAGCTATTTACATGCCAATCCTCATCATTGATCTCCAGGAAAACTTTCTTCAGTTCTGTTAATGATCTGACTCAGGGCACACTATAGGCAACCTGGGGCCTTCTACCTTTTTGGTGATTCATCATGCTTTGGTGTTGGGTTTAATACAGACCAGAGATGTCAAATGTGAAGTAGACTATATCCCACAACACCCCCAAATAAGACTTGAGACAGGTTAAAATATTGTTGGGAACTATTGAACAAAATAAATAAAAATACAATAGAACATAGAAAATGTAAATATGTGGTTTTCTAACTCAATATGCAGCTACCCAGTTGCTTCTATTTGAGTTTGACCTCTTTGGTGTAGACACCCAATTGACTTTCCCCTTACTGCAGCTCAGAACTCTGGTGCTCAAGGAATCCACTAGCCTCAGCCTCCTAGTTATAGAGATCACAGTTGTGTACCACCAGGATTGGCCATTAAAGTAACATTTTCTGTGTTCAGTGTTAAGGGAATTTTGAAAATGGGTCATCTCAAATAAAAAATGCATGGTATCCATCAGATAACCAAAACCGTCCATTCTCTAACCATTCTGGATATATAGAATTGCATCATTTTATCTTCCACATGCCTTCCTCATGGTACTATTTTACCTGACTGGAATGTCTCTAAGCTTATGGTTTCTGGCCAACTAGTTCTTTATAAAATGTTTTCCTTGTAAAATTAGCTTCATGTGTGAAAAACAATCATTCACAAATTTGGGGAATTAAAATACCATAATGCTATAGAATACTGAGAAAAGTCTTTGGAGAATGGGTTGAAACCCCAATCAGGTTATCCCAAAGAACTTTAAAAAGGATGTAAATTTGCACAAACTTGCCCAAAGCATCATTAATCAATCTTTTGTGTCTGATATCAGAAATATGATCATTTCAGTATTTTGTCTTTATTTATTTCCCATAGACAAAAATAAATGAAAGTCAAAGTTTGAAGTAAATGAAATATATGAGTGTGTGTGCACACATACTATATTATTAATGTATTTTTTACTTAATTTGAATGTCTTTCCCATTAATAGGCCCTGGAGGAGGGGGGAAGGCTTGAGAGTGGTGTTGCTTCCTACAGTGCTTCTTGGTTACTATGAAGGATTTGGCTTTCTGGTGTTGGGATTTGGCTTTCTGATGTCTGAATAAAATGTTTTTCTTCTGCCTTCTATATGAATAGTCTGTTATACTTTGTGATTCAGGACTATGCTGGCATATTCACAATCACCATTGGTGCCGTGAACATTGACTTAGTGATACACATACATATAAACATAAATCACATACATCTGTTCCATAAGAGGAATTATATCTGTCTAGGTTAGCATAAGCAATTTGATCAATTAATAGAAAGGATATTTCTATAAAGTATATATTTTTTGTTTTTTTATACTCTCAAATGTTTACATATATGTATATATATTTTTCCAATTATTTGTGAAAATAATTTTTAACATTCTTTTTTAAGTATACAGTATTTTTGATGAACCAGTGACTAGGGAATATTTAGATTTGAAGTGATATCTTATAAGCATTTATTTTCTATGGTGGCTTCAATCATTCAATTGGTTGAGTCTTGGAGAAACACTTTTGCCATGATGGTAATGTTGTATTTACTTAGTAATATTTCAGAATTTTAACTGATGTTTATTAAATTCAATTGGAACATGTCTGATAGTGAGTTTCTGGTTTTTGAGGTTTGGGGGCAGGGCACCCACAGATTACGTGGCACATTTTACAGATGTATCTAAAGAATGAGGTAACTACAGGGTGAGAGGCATGATGATGGTATGGATAAAATGCTGGATTTGGAATCAGGAAGGCCTCTGTTCAACTCTTCCTTCTGATACTTACTAACTCTATGGCTCTGGGCAAATCATTTAACCACTCTGAGCCTCAGAGAATTCTCTGTAACTTATGGACCAGTTTCAATCATTAACAATGGAAGGCGTGTTCTATATGAATGAAATCACAGGTACTTGATATAATAATAATTATATTATTAATAATAATATCACCTCAGATACTAGCATTGTGACTTTGGGCAAGTCACTTAACCCTGTTTGCCTGTTTCCTTATCTGTAAAATGAAATAGGGAAGGAAATGGCAAGCCACTCCAGTGTCTTTGCCAAGAGAACCCTAAATAGGGTCACTGAAAAGGACTGAACAGTAAAGTAATAACCGTGATGATGATGGTAATAAAGAACTAGCATTTATTTCACGCATTAAGGTTTGCAAAGCACTTTACAAAGACTACTTCATTTCATCTCACAACAACCCTGTAATGTGGATGCAACTATGATCCCCACTTTTCAGATGAGGAAACTAAGGCATACAGAAGATGCTTGTCCAGGGCTACTCGGCTAATAGTCTGAGGCACGTTTGGAGTACGTAGAATAAATAAGTGATAAATGGGGTGATTTGATGAACTAAAGATGAACTAAGAGTCTTCTCTACTTCTATAGAGTCTAAAAATTGAATATACTGTTTCCCACAGCAGGTGAGAAAGAATTACCTGGACAAGACAATCCATGGCTAATATGAGGCAGATTTAGACTGTACGTTGTGATTCACTTATTCTGGATTTCCCTTTTTTTTTTTTCCCAAAGGAAGTACCAACCATAATTATAAAGTTCTGTTGGTAATGGTATGAAAAATCTGGGGCTGGCATTTTCAGTTTGACTTTTTTTGTTCCAGGAGGGCAAACTTCATTGACTTTTATGCATTCAATGACCCTCTTCTCCCCTTGATAAGTGGGAAAGATAGGACAAGTCAGTCTCTCTCTCTCTCTCTCTCTCTCTCTCTCTCTCTCTCTCTCTCTCTCTCTCTCTCTCTCTCTCTCTCTGTCCCTCTCCTCTCTCTGCCGTAACTCTATGCATTTCCCTAGAACATCACATGCATTCACACTGGATGTTTGATATGACGAGCCATTTGTGACCACTGTTAATGACCATCCCAGAATATGAGACCCAAATCCATCCTGCAATAGCCAACAAAGCCCAGCCAGAAATCCCATGAATTAACCTATGCCTACAGCAGCTAGTGATAAAATAGCTTTCTTCAATTACTCTGATGATTCAAATGTATGGCAAGATGGTCCTGACAGAGTTAAAGCTGGAATAGTATATGATGCTTCTGTCCTCATTCATCTAGACATAGCCTAATCCTTCTGGAAATGCGTCTTGGCTGTCAAATGTTCCCAAGTAGCACAGTGGATAGAGTGTTGATCTTGGAGTTAAGAAGACTTGAGTTCAAATCCTGCCTCCAATACTTACTACCTGTGTGATCCTGGGCAAGTCATTTAACCTCTGTGTGCCTCAGTTTCCTCTTCTGTAATATGGGTATCATAATAGCACCTACTTGATAGGATTGTTGTTTGTATCAAATGAGATATTTGCAAATGATTTTGCAAATCTCAAAGCACTACATAAATTCTTGTAATTGTTGTTGGTGTTGTCCAAGAAGGGCATTTTTTTTTTTAATATTTTATACCACATGATGTTTGAGCAGAAGGAGAAACTGATGCTACAGGGAATATGTTAAAATTGTTTGAAAGGAAGAGTTCCAGGGTTAATGTTCTTAGGCTATTTTTGCTGTCTAAAATGCTATAAATTCCACTATTTCATTATACCCAGATGGACGAATTGTTTTATCTCTCTGTCTGGCTGTCCCTAATAATTTTGTTCTCATTAATTGTGAGATATAAGCCTCCATAATGCAACAACTAATGCTTAACATTTACATGAGACACTTTATTCTTTAGACATGTTCTGGTTAGTTTTGTTTACACCTGTGAAATACCTGACATATGTAATGGCCAATTGGATTGACATAGCCACTTCTCTGCATTTCTTCATGGAAGAGAGGTAAATGTCACATCTTGAACCAAAGTGCAGAGCCTCTTTTATAGTGCCAAACCAAGAAGGGCATGTTAAGGAAAAATAATGGTAAGAACTATTTACAATCAGTTTCTACAGCAATCACCTCAGAATAAAAATTATTGGTAACCCAATGGACAATGGAAATGTGTAAATACGGAGCAACATTTTGCCAATGATAATTTATGCTTGAGAAATTATATAAAAGACATTGTGGCCATGTGTGATTGGCAAAGAAGGTGGGCTGGATAGGTAGAAAATATGACACATGCCAGTCCAACTACAACAATTTCTCAAGACAGTAAAAAAACCTGATGGAGGTCTTCAACATACAGGAAAGTCCTGTAGGGAAAATCTGTGAAAGGATGTGAATGAGAATTGATGAGGATGAGGTGTGGAGGTGTTGAGACAGACATCTTTGAGAAAAGTACTCACAATTAGGAAATGATGAGCTGACTCAATTAACAAACTTTTGTTATGAGAAATATTTGTTGATACACTAAGTACTGAATAGCTAAAAACTGAGTATAGAATCAACAGTTCCATTCACTAAACTCCAACTCCATGAACAAAAAAATTATACAAATTTAGACAATTTTTAAAAAAATTCAGATGCTTATTTACTCATCAGTCTAAAATGCAAGTAATTCTTCCCTTGTAATTATCTTCTTTAAACACAAGAAGTAGTTTGCTATTTCTCTGCAGTAATCAGACTGCTATTTTATTGTTTGGTCACTATGTTTTTAAATGATATGGGAAAACCAGAGAAGAAGGAACAAAATGATAAAAAAAAGAAATAAAAAATAATTCTCTAAAAAAAAAAGAATTAGAGAAGGCTAAGTGGCAAATTTTATCATTACCTTCAAACGTGAAAAGGGTGTTGGTGTTTTTTATTCATTTCAAAAAATAGTCTTATATTTAGGAAAGATCTAACAAATGGGCTTAAATTAAAACAGTGGTGATTTGGGCTGTACATAAGGACAAATTCATTGATCTCTAGGCTGATAGACCCATAGAAAAGCCACCATGGGAATGCAAAGAAATTACATTCGATGAGAATGGTCAATTACCTGCTTTGACTGGTGCCACCATTCACAGGGTCTGTATATGGATGATTTGATTAGATAAGGTCTTGGGTTCTTGTCCAGTTCTAAAAAGCTAGTTTAATTATTTTACGACCATGTGCAAATTAAAACTGAACTGATAGAATTAGTATTTTTAAATGCAAAAAAAAAAATTATTGAAGTAAGCCGTGGTTGAATCTACATGCCTGAAATAAATGCAAACAGAGAATTCTCAATCAAATTTAAGTGCTCCTTGAAAACAAAGATTATAAAATTACTGAATTGGAAAGAATCTTGGAAATCTTCTAAGCTAGTTCTTAACTTTTCAAGGTCACACAGATATTCAGTAACAGAGCTGGGACTCAAACTGAGGTATGCTCTTTTTTGTGGAGTGGGGGGACACACTTGAGGTTATATGACTTCTTCAGGGTCACACAACTAGTAAGTATCTAGGGCTTATTTCAACTCAGATCCACCTGACTCCAAAGCTGGTGATCTATCCACTGAGCTGCCTATCTGCCCAAGTCCATGTATTCTGGCTTCAAGTCCAGTGCTTTTTCTACTCTGCCATGATATGCCCTACCTCTTCCCCATGCTTTCTTTTCCCAGCCTAAAGAGAACTCTCTGATTCTGAAAGTATTTAGAAGATCAATTGGTGTCATACTTCCAGGTCTTGTAGATAGTATATACCATATTGTTTTCTAATTTTTTCCCCAAATATATGTTTATTCTTCCCAACTAGACAGACCATAAGCTTTCTTTGGCGTTCAATAAATACTTGGCAGAGTACGTGCTTAATAAATACGTTACTTCAAAAGAACCACGTAAGAGAAAATGGTCTTTTTTCTTTGGGTGTATTTGATAATGGTTGAAGGAACTGAGAGGATAAAATTTGGTGGGGAAGACATTATAGCTATGTTCAAACCTTTGAAAGGTTAGCACATAGAAAGTAGAGTAGACATTGCAGAAGGCAGAAATAGGCCAATGGGCAGATGTTAGAACATAGATTATAGTTCAATATGAAAATGTTCTCCCACATAAACAGTTGTTTAATGATAGAGTCTGTTGCAAAGTAGTGAGTTCCCCATTATAGAGTGTTCCATTAGATGATGACTGACCACTTCTTAAGTATGTTGTTGAAACGATTCCTAATTTGGATGGAAATTTGAACTAGATGGCCTTAAAATTCCTTTCCATCTCTTAGATTCATTGTTAAGCAGATTGTTGCAAGACTGCAAGTCCTCAAATACAGGTTGCGTGATTGACTGACTGATGTCAGTCAGTCAGTCAGTCAGTAATAAGTAAACAGTGATGAATTTTGGCAAAGTTACAAGGGATCTTTTTTGACTATGCCTCTGGTTATAGACATAGACTAACCCTGGAAACACAAGATTTTCTCTTCTCAACGTGCAAAATGAGGTCTGACCTATAGGAAGCCTAATTGGACAGCATCCCCTAGTGATGTACCACCTCTATGATTTTTGTCCCTTCCCCCCCCCACAACCACTCTGCTCCACATTCTCATAACCTCATACATGAATTACTGGGAAACTTCTTAATTACCTCCCCTCCATACAGTCTATTCCTTTTTCGATCCATTCAGAATGCGTCTAGTACTTTCATCATATCAGTCTCCAACTTAAAAACCTTCAATGACCAAGTGTGATGGCACAATGCAAGTGTAATCCCAATGCAAGAGGATCACCTAAACCTGAATGTTCCAACTTGCAGTGAGAAAAACTGAACTAGATGATGTCGGCCCTAAGTCTGGCCTGCACCAATGTCCTGAAGCCTCAAGGAGTGGAGATGTGCCAAGTTGCCTAAAGGAGAGATTAGCTAGCCCAAATTAGATCAGAGTAGGTCAGAGCTCTTGTACAAATCAGCAATGGGATTAGTTTAGTCCAGGGGTGAGGAATCTATGGCTTTGAGGCCACATGTGGCCCTCTAGGGCCTCAAGTGTGGCCCTGTGACTGAATCCAAACTTCACACAGCAAATCCCTTTAATAAAAGGATCTGTTCTGTAAAACTTGGACTCAGTCAAAAGGCTATGCCCAAAGGCCACATGTGACCATGAGGCCACAGGTTCCTATCCCTGGTTGTAGCCATTGCACTTCCACCCTTGTCTTAATAAGCAAGTGAATGAATGAATGAATGAATGAATGAATACATAGGACTTACATTGCCTAGTGAATCAAGTTGGAACTTTTCAGCCATGTTCAGCTCTGTTACCTTATCCAATCTCTCACTGCTGTTCAATACACACACATGCTTCCATGTGTATACACACACATACACACATGCACACAAACACACCTCAACCTCATCTATATTTCTCTTTCAACTGTTCATTCTGCCCCAGTTCCTTGCTCACCACCAATCCAAGTCCTTTTAAAGTTCACATCGACTTTTCCCAAGTGTTTTCTTTCTCTAGACCACAAAGATCCCTCCCATTCTAAAAGTATTTACAACATTTGTTGGTTATTATACCTTCTAGGGCTTGTTTACATAATATACCATGTTGGTTTCTAGGTTTAATTTCACCCCCCCCCCCCAAATGTTTTCTCTTTCCAACCATAAGCACCTTTAGCTTTCAATTAAATACCCTGGGGCAGAGGGTCAGGGGGTCAGGGAAGGGAACAAGCATTTACTGAGTGCCTAGTACATGCCATGCTCTGTACCAAGTACTTTGCACATATTATCCTACTTGATTCTCACAACAACCCTTTTTTATTAGATCATTTTTAAAGTTGAGGAAACCAAGGCAGAGAGTGGTTAAGTGGCTTTCTTGGAGTCATTCAGCTAATTAATGGAGACAGGATTTGAACTCAGGCCTTCCTGACTCCAGGCCCAGAGATCTATGGACTGTTTACCTAGATGCCTCTTGAACAGTAAGCGCTTTATAAATTCCTGATCTGAAAAGTAGAATTGAAGAGAAAATATCTTGTCTCCTTTTCCTTTGATATAGTTGTGGTATGGGATGCAATCGTTTGAGATGTGCTGTCGAAATCAATGATCAATCTAACCAGAAAAATATTTGTGTCTCTACACATATAATTGCCTGGATAGAGATATGTAATGTTTCTCTACCCATGTAGAGTATGTATGTATAGTATTGTACAAAAGCATTCACATGTAATTTCCATTCAATAAAAATACTTGGTAAATATGCATACATATATGTACATACTATACATATACACATATAAATACAGGTAGATAGCATCATGAAGTAGAAATAGTAAATGAGGGCCTAGGGGTCTGGGTGATCTGATTCATGCCTTGCTTTTGACACATACTGACTATGTGACCCTGAGCAAGTCACTTACCAGTTTCCCAGATAATTCTTTAGACTTAAGGCTTGCTGAACAAGTCTGATCTGCATTAGTAAAAAGAAGTTTGTTCAGAGGAATTCCGTATTCTGATAAAATCAGAGATCTGGTAGAAAGGAAAAAATATCTTATGATCAAGCATGGTAGAGTACATAGAGGGCCGGCCTCTGGGAGGTAAAGGCCTGGGTTCAAGTGTTGCCTCTGAGAAAAAACCTACCCAAGTCATTTGTCCTCTTTAGCGTCTCTGTGAACATGACCTCTTAAGTACGTTCTGTGACTCTTAAATGCTGTGATTCCGGAGTTTCTAGAGATTCTGGAGTTAGAAGTTGTAGCCTTGGTAGACGAACATTTGGCATGGTAGTAGTTGCCTACACTGTTGTAATTTGGATGTAGGTCCAGATTTTTTGATTTACAAGGTCCATATATTTGCGCACATGAAATTTATCCAGGGGAACTATGTAAATGAGTGGAACTTAAAAGCTGTAGAAACCCTGAAATGAATCAACAATAAATTAATGATAAAGAAGAAATAAAAGTCTGGAATAAATATTTATTAATTGGTGATGGTGGCGATGCAGTGAGTTTATAGTTGAATGCTGTTGAGTCTTGATATGTACATGTATATGATGAGAAAGACCTTGAGTCTTTGGAGGCTCCATTCCCAGTCCCTGATTTGGTAAAGTAACTCAAAGCCTCTTGCCACGTGTTGAAATTTCAAAATTGTATATTGTTTCTAGAACAGGATGCAGAAATTTCTTTTTAAAGGAGCACAGGTAGAAGAGATCACTGGTTCAGCTTTTTTTCCCCCAATAAACTATGTTTATTATGCCAGTTCTAATTACCATGCAATCTAATGGATTTAAGGCTTATATTTTCCACATCACTAGACATCACAAAACATGAAAGCATCTTATACTGTCATTATACATCAATGTTTGCACTTGGTTATACATATATACAGAAATTATTCACACATCTTAACCTTGCTATTTCCTCCTTTCAAACCAACATAATTTTACTGTGAAAGCAGCTTTTTTTTAATAAATGGTATAAGAAATACAGCAAGGCACACATTTTTAAAAAAACTTTTTTTCTTATTACCACCTCAAGAAGCATAAAAAACCAAAATGTTGTACATAATTCAATAGTAGAATGTTACCAGTTTAGAACATACAACACTGTAGTTGTTTCTTGAAGTGTTGCATAGGATTTTTTTTTCCAAATGAAATAAATAAAATGATGCTTTTAAAAAATTACTTTATTTATCATGGTCAGAATCAAAAAAGAGTAAGGATTTTTTCCTTTGCTAAAATCAAATTAAATCAAATATTTGCTTAGGTCAAACCATCCTAATAAGCATAGGCATTATACCTGAAATTTGTTATATGTGAAATATGACATAGGAAAGCATTGGCAGATATCATTCTAAATAGGTGAATTGAATACACTTGCAATTGGAAGAATTGTAGAACTTTTAAGAACAGTCCAGAGAAGAGCCAACAGAAATGTCCAAATGAGGAGCACAGGATCGGTAGAGGTAGCTTGGGACAAGAATCCTTGTGAAAACAAATGGCTTTGCTATACTTCAAAAAAGAAAAGAAAAATCATCTACAGAGGACCAGCGCACCAAGCAGCCAAATCACAAAGCCCACATGGACGAATTGCATTTGGAAGGAATATTTATCTTGGGAGGAGTCAGTGTAACAAAAGGCAGTGACAAGATGGAACCCGAGGCCGTCCCAGGGTTAGGAGGATGAGCCTGCACCTGGAGTGCAACCAGACTTCTGAAAGGAAACAAAAAAACAAAAAAGGAATATCATATTTCAGAAATGACATCTGCGACATACATGGGAGACAACTATCATGGGACTGCTGGTGGCCATTTCTGACTATAGGAATCCAAACGGTATGAATGAGAGAGTTTTCAACAACCTCACTTTAGTGTCAAGAATGTCTTAGAATTAATGTGGGAAATTTATTGATTTTTTTTTTTCTTTTTAAAGCCTCAGTTTCAAAAGAAACAAGGAAAATCATCAAATCTGACCTTTTTACCTGCACCGTATCCACACTGTTGCCTGTAAACTGTTTTTTTTAATTTATTTTTTGCAATACACAAAGAATGCTCCAATCAGTATGAGAATGTAAGGCTGTTAAAGCCCAGTTACTCGGAAAGGGATAAGAAATACTCACCCTGGTCCCAAAAGAAAAGTCACTTTCTTTAGAAAGTGGACTTCTGATTTTAACTTGTGGTTGCAGTGACATAGTGGAGGATTTAGGCAAAGATGTGTGTATTAGTCTCATAAGATGACTTATACCCCTGATTAAGAACCTTCAGTGACACCCCATTACCTCGAGAATAAGATTAAGAACTCCTCTATTTGGCATTCAAAGGCCTTCGTAGTATGTCTTTCCAGGCTGATTATCCATTTTCCCCCATCATGAGATTATAAGAACACATTCTTACTTGCTCCATGTTACAGCAGTCCATATCCCAGTTGTTTGAGTTAGTACTCAAAGGATAGTCTCCTATACCTAGAACTCCTAAATCCTTTCAGAGTTCAGTGCAAGTGCTTTTTTTCCTGAAAGGACCTTTGTTAAGTTGCCCCGTTGTTCATCTGATTCACCTGCCTCCTACCAAAATCACTAAATTTATTTTGTACGCATCTCCAAGAGGCAGTGTGATGTAACAGAGAGCTGGCCTTGAAGCCAGCAAAGCCATCCTAGGCCTCTGCCATATACTGACTGTGTGACCTTGGGCAAGTCATTCAACATCTCAGTGCTCTAGCCAACTCTTTAAGATAATAAATTGCAGAGAAATCACTGAGCTGCATTGGCAGAAGGAATTTCTTCATTTCAGCATCTGTTACACTGATGACATCATAGGTCCAGTCCCTATCTCTGTATTTCTTATATCTATTCATCTATGAACATGTTGTTTTTCCTTCAGTAGAATTTAATCTCTTTTAGGGCAGGGACTGCTTGGAATGTAGCAGATGCTTAATAAATTCTTATTGATTAGATGTAATTTGAGCAAATAAATATATCTGTTCTTTGGGCTATATCTAGGAAAAATAGAGATCAGTTGTGATGTGTTTGAGATCCTTGAGAGTAAACTAAATTAAAATAACTGCTTGCTCATAACTAAGAGTTCAAGATGTAGAAGACATGGTGAAAATTTTAAAAAGCAGGTAAGTCTTTGCATTTTGTGGTTTGAATACAATCTGTAAAAACATAGTCTTGCCTTCCTATCTGCAAATGGGTCAAAGCAACTGCTTAAGATAGAAGAAAATCTAAATCTCAGACAGGCCAGTTGAGGATCCTTGGTTCAAGGAATTCCCACATAATAACAGGTCTGGACAAAATCTCTGTCTCTGTCTCTGTCTCTCTCTCCCTTCTACCTTACTTTCCGACCCCCCTTTCGTTTCTTTCCTCTCCCATTTCTCTCCTCCTCTTCTCATTGGAGAAGCTTTAAAGAAGTTTGGGATTACTTAAGGATGCTTAGTAGCAATCAATTTGAAAATGACTTTGTGCTTACATAAACCACCCATAATATGTAATTTAATTATATGTAGTACGTACACTTGCATAAAGAGAGCACATTGTAGTGTTATATATCAACAACCATAATTAGTATAATAAATATACAGGTATATACAGTCATATTCCCAAAGTATATGCCCTATAGACTATCTCCACTCATATTTGTTGACTAGAAAAACAAAAATTATATTACGGCCAAAGGGAAAATAGCCACAGGAAGGCTTCCTAAGCAAGTAAGGTCTAAAATGAAGTATAGCTCTACTGTAAGTAATGAGTTAAAATTTTAAAGCCTAGAATTTTTTGAGCCTGAAGTTTAGGGTTAAACTATTCATCAAAGAGCAGAGGCTTATGATGAGGATTATGAGAAATAACTGTCAGAATACAGCAAAAAGATTAGTGCAAAGAACATCTCTTAGGCAGTTCCTAGGAGGCACTCCAGACATGCATTATGTGCCTCTTCCAAATTAAGCAGAAATATCTGGATCTATCCAGTTACCTTTTCCTTTGATGTGATTTGCTGTAACTGACCTCTCTATTTTTATAGAAATATGGCAAATAGGGGGAAATCGTGAAAAGCACAGCAGTGTGCCTGGAGACCAGTGCAACTGCATCATACATACTGGGTTGGATTAGATCAAGTTTTCTCTTAAATCATTTGAGGGTGAGTTTTAATTAGATTCCTCGTAGGTAAAAGGTTTTCTTTGGTTACCTGTTTGTAGACTGTATCTGCTTCTCCTAAGTTATAGACTTCCAAGGATGACATTATAAAATAGAGGCTTTTTATGATCTCAGAATTTATTTCTGGAAAAGCCAGCAAATTGAATTTGGTGTAGTAAAAACACTGTCTTGGTAAAAAGAATTCTCTGACTGACTGCCTTTCAAACAGTCTAAATGGAAGCACAGCTTTTTTCATTTGCTTGACTGCATCTACTAGGAAGAACAATTACGGTCATTAAGCTTTTATATACATAGCACCTTCTGCTTTCCAAAGATTTTATGGTCATTTTTGCTATTTATCCATGACCTTAATCCTGAAGGCACCTCGGTGCTGGGGGCATAGATGAGAAAGGAGAGGCATCAAGAAGTTAAATAATATGTCCTGGGTCAAAGAGCTCTCAGGGCAGAATTAGAATACACAGCCTGGGGACGTCTCTATACAATGCCCAAACAGTTACATAAAAACTGAAAAATCCGATCCTCCAGATGCTTTGCACAAAACTGAAAAACTCCCCAACCCTAATGCAAATGGCTTTTTATAGTGTGTTAATATTTAGTATTTTCACTTTCCACTTGCATCCTCAGTATTTAGAATAGTGTCTGTCACTAAGTAAATACTTAATGCATGCTTGCTGAATGATTATTTAAAAAATAGCTTTAGAGTAGGGGTTAACCTGGGGTCCGTGCCCTGGTTTTTTAAGATAATATTTTAATTGGTTTCCTTTTTTCATGCATGTTAAAACATCATTCTTATAAGGGACCTATAAGCCTGAGTAGGCTACTAAAGGGGTCCATGTCAGAACCCTTAGAGTGATGGATAGTGCTAGATTCCACCAAGAAAACAAGGGTTTGAACACTGCTTCTGACATCCAGCTTTGTAACCATGAGAAAGCCTATGGAACTCAGTTTCCTCCTCTCTAAAGGGATGATAATGATGAAAATCATACCTGTAGTTCCTAACAGGATTGCTGTAAAACTCAGATGTAAAGTACTTTGCAAACTTTAAAGTGCCTTATAAATGCCAGGGACTGTTATTACGGTTGTGGCTTTGTTATATGTGAGGAAGATCTGGCTCCTGTTTCCTCCATACAGTAGCTTGCTCTGCATATAGAAGGTACCCCTTCATCCAACTGGCAAGCATTTATTAAGTACCTACTTATGTCAGGCCCTTTGCTAGACTCTGGGGATGCAAATACAAAGAATGAAACGATCCCTACTTAGAAAACCTTGACTAGATGATTTTATGCTGGCCCTCCTTATAGGGTGCTAGGACTACATCAGAAGATTCTTTCCCCTTGCTTTAAAAATCAGAGTTTCTTATCACTTTTGTTGCCTGCTCCTTACAAAGGACAAGGAATAAACTCCTAAAAGATCACAAGACATAGCAGTCTGTGCTTTCCAAATCTGATGGGAAACAGGATTCCTTAGTGCTTGGAGTTTGTCGTGCTCTGAATATGAGCCTCCAGATCCTGGCGTGACTGGTGACTTGGGGGTCATGGTCACATGATGTCATGCTCAGAGTGGTGTTTCTTTCAAGCTTTTATATCCTTTGAGAAAAGAGATTCAGCTGGGCTCTATAAGCCCTTCTGTAGACTGGCAAAGCAAGCTGCATAATTCGCTAGCCGAGGTGCTTTTGGAGAAGTTTATGGAACTGCTCTTTCTTCTAATGGTCAATTTCACTGCACGCTGATAGAGAATGTAATTAGAGTGTGGACACATTTAATAGAAAATACATTTCTGTCACTACTTTTATTTTCATTCCAAACAATGTAAATAGAGCCCCAAACAGTATAAAATTAGTTGAGCTACATTACTAAGTCAAGTTTCTTTCTCCAATTTTGCATACTGAATTTATTTTTAGGGTGTATATATATATGGTATAGATTCCCCCTGCCCCCCACCTCTACCTCTTACAGCGCTACACAGAATCACACATTTTAATGAGTTTAGGGCACAGGTGCTAACAGGAAAAAAATAATGATGTTTGCCATTCATCTTTCAAATTAAATAATGTGTTTTTAAATAGTAACTTTTTTCATAATACATTATGGGAACAACATTTATCTGTCACATTTTAAAAGATGTATTTGTAATAAATGTAAATTACCTTTAGAAAATCAGTAATTAGGCTCATCAAAAAATAAACAATCTGCCACAAAAAAGATAATCTTTAGCATAGTTAAGTATAATAACTGTTATTTGAATAAGTTAACAAATTAGGGTAGATTGCTTCTGTAATTCATTTCCTATAGCACGAGTTTAGGTTACAACATTAAGCTTCTAAAGGGGGGCCAACTGGGAGCTCATACTTTCGTGAAATATAATTCCCACATTGGGTAGCTCAGGTTTTGCTTCTTTAAACTAGATTGAGACAGAATATTCATCCTTGGGTTTTTGAAATGGGGAAAAATGGAATCTTTGTGTCAGTTATGGATATAATATCATCTCAAATTTAACAATCAATAACTGTCTTATTAAAGATGAAGAGTGGGATTTTAAAAGGGGAGCTTTTTTTAAATGATGGAAACCAAACTGTCATCTTCAAAGATTTAAAAATTCTGTTTTTACTCAAATTCTATTAACCTGTCACATACTTTCTCTGGCAACGTATTTTTTGGGGCTTCAGGTGTGTTTGGGTAAAATAAGAGCCCCAATTAATTCAAAACAGAAAACAAATAACATCGATTTGCTCTCCCCCTATTTTTTCTCAGACTGCGCCATTTTTTTTCAGTAGTTGTGAGAGCATAACATGCTACTGGGGAATCATCTGTGATAAAAGCAGCAGTAGATTGCACCCTCAAAGGCAAGTCAGTCTGGAGCATGAGCCTATAACCTAAGTAAGGGCTGCTCATCTCAAAGCATCCACCCCTTCCTCCTTAGTTTCAGTTAGGAAGCACTTGAAAAGTGCCTACTATGTACCAGGAACTGCGATAAGTGCTCAGGATATAAAAAAAGGCCAAAGGTCCCCACTCTCAAGGAGTTCACATGTTCCAATGTTCAAGGAGTTCTAATGGGGAGACAAAGTGCAAGCAACTATGCAGAAACCAGGAACTATATGAGGTAAATTTGAGATAATCTGAGAGGGAAGGCACTAATATGATAGTATAAAGAAAAAAAATAATTTAAAATGATGGTGTTTACACAGACAGAAGTGAAATCAGTGAAAATTATGTCTTTTTAATTGTGGTTAAAAATTCCTAACTCTTGATTTCAGATTTGGGAGGAGAGGGGCTGAATCTTTCAGATAATTATCTGAATCAGCTAGGTAAAATAGTGTATAAAGCACTGGAACTAAATTCAGGAAGACCTGAATTCAAATGCTGTCTCAGACAAGTACTAACTGAGTGACCCTGGAAATGTCATTTAACTATTATATATTATATAATATATATATATTAACTCTATCTTTGTTTTCTCATCTGCAAAACTGGAAGAATAATAACTAATAACCTCACAAGGTTTTTTTCGAGGATTAAACAAGAAAATATGCTTAAAGGACTTTGCAAAAATTGACTTATTTATGGTCTTAGCTATTATTATCTCAATGCTTGAATTCCCTTAGCTAGCATAAGAATGAAAAAAGATTGCCATAGGTTCTGAGCTAGAAGGGATCTTAGAGGCTAAGCTCCATCCATTTTATTTTATAAATAAAGAGGTTAAAGGGCCTTTTCCAAGACCACACAGACAAGTAAGTGGTAGAGTAGGGACTCAGTCCCATGTCCTCTGATTCTGAATCCAGCTCTCTTTTCACTACATTATAGCCTTATTAAATGCCAATTTAGAAAAAGCTTTCTTTCTTTCTTCCTTCCTTCCTTCCTTCCTTCCTTCCTTCCTTCCTTCCTTCCTTCCTCCCTTCCTTCCTTCCTTCCTTCTTTCCTTCCTTCTTTCCTTCCTTCCTTCCTTCCTTCCTTCCTTCCTTCCTTCCTTCCTTCCTTCCTTCCTTCCTTCCTTCCTTCCTGCTTGCCTGCCTGCCTGCCTGCCTCCCTCTCTTCTTTCCTTCCTTTTCCATTTTTCTTCTCACAGGAATTATTTCACTTACTTTACCTAAATTTCTATCGTGATAGCAACTCCAGTCAACCTAATTTAACCTTTTCTTCTATGCTGGTTGAGTTGGATCAAAATTGCATTACTATATTTATAGATTTACTTAACAAGTCATTTATAGGAACTGCATATGGTAAATGGTATTCCTGTGGAGTGTCATTCCCCTCCACAATGCATGTATCTTTAATCACATAAAGACTGCACATACCTTTCAATGAGATGATTTATGTGCCCGGGGAGGATTACATTCTACCTGTGCATATTTATATGCCGGTCGTTGTGAAGGTTCAGTAGGTTTTCTTCACAGGTTAATGTTTTACTGTTAGGATGCAACGCAGCCTGGTCTTTCAGCTGTTCTGCCTTCAATGGGAGGTCTGGAACTATAGTTTTGGCTAAAGCAGCACAACCATCTTCCAGCATCCCAGAACCACCTGGCTTCTCAGAACTACTCTCCTCATGGCTCTTGCTTGGAGCAGCAGGTAGGGCTGAGCTCGCCTCACAGCTGTTTGAAGTACCAGACTCATTACACATGTCCTCTCTGATGTCAGATCTTTTCTGGGGGGTGGAGCTCAGAGTGACCATGTCAGTTTGATCACTCGAGAAAGAAAACTCACTATAGTAAGAGGAGGTTTGAGTCCCTTCTAGGGAAATTGGATCTTTTTCTGGCACCGCAGCTTTCTTTGGAGGCTCACTGGAGAAATAGCATTGCTGTTCACCCTCCTCATCATCAACACAAGCCTCAAAGAAACATTCAATATCCTCTTTTTCATCTAGGCCCGATTCAGGGAAGTCAGGTGGAAACAGATTGTGGCTTTTCTCTTCTGTGTAACTTGTGACCTCTCCACAGTCGCTGTCATGAGATGAGAGAGACAGGTAAGAATAAAAGTCTCCTTTTCTGAGCTGGATGGGCCTGTGAGAATGCTCTAATACTTTTTCTTTGATCTGAGTTAATGACGTGGGAGTGGCTGCCTCACTCTCAGGTTGGGATTTATTCTTCAGGGCAGTTGAAGCCATGTCAATGATCTCCTTAACAAAGTTGTGTACTGAGCAATCTTCTGTATCTCGTCTATGTAAAGCGGCCAACTCACAGTTGCAACAGGAAATTCTGTCATCCATAGCAACGTTTTCTTCTGTTTCGCTGGGCTCCAATGCCGGGGAGAGATCAGCAGGCTTTTCAGTTGTTCTGGGTATATTGTCAGATGAAGATTTCAGTAGTACAGGATCTGGTTTGTTGACCACACTGATTTCGGTGGCATGTTCTGGACAAGATTTGTCAGTAGGAATAGAAGCTGCACTTTGAATTTCAGAGAGCGAGTGGTTTTGACATTCCTTTGGAGGGTTCCTAGAAGGTGGAGGAACAAATTCCTTCCCGTCCACATTTGAATCATCAGAGCTATCTGTAAACGTTTCACACATGCAACTCTCACACTCTAAGGCCTCGCTCTCCATTGGAACAAGATCCTTTGACACCTTTGATATTCCATTTGGTGTTTCCTTTGGCCTTTCTGGAACGCTTTCAACATTGCCATTCTCCATGTCATCCACAAAGGGATCTTTATTGACTTTGGAAATATTCTTCTTATTTTCTCTCTTTGTCCCAATCTCATGCACTTTGGAAGAATTTTTACCATTTCCATTATTTTCAGAGATCCGCTTTATGGAGCCATTCAAAAGGGTTTCAATGTTCAGCGCATCTGTGGCGTTCGATGTCTCACTGCCACCTCTGTCTTTGCTGCACTGAATTTCATCGCTGAGATTACATCTCCTCTTTTCTCTTGACAGTGAGAACTTTGGTCTAATCCAGGTCTGCAATTCATTCTTGATGTAATCCAGTCCTGACATGAGATTGCATTCTTCATAAATCTCCTCATCAGTTGCAATACTGGACTCATCTTCATCTCTGACACATAGTTCCTCTTCAGTCAAGGTGAGAGTAGAGCTGGAGAGTAGATCACTGTCATCTTCATCATCTGTGCAAGCAGAGGTGCAGGAGACATTAACTATCATGCTGACGTTGACGTCACTCTCATCTGCCACTGAGTGAGTAAGACGTTTCCTGAAGGATGCATTTGAATCTTGTGGGATTTTGTTCCTGTGCAATATGATATCCTCTGAGCAAAGAGAGAGCTCATCACTGCTACTGAGTTCAGTGAGAGAGGCGGCTGAGTCTTCATTGATAGAAGATGCTATGTCCAGTTGGCCAGGGAAGGACATCTTTTGGGAACTGCTTTGGAGAGTGATGTCAGAAACACTACGCTTTATCTTTTGTTCTGATGGGCTCTGGATATTCTCCAATCGATTCAGGAGATCTAAAGTTCTTTTGCTTAGTTCGCCAACGGAGCCACTGCTTACACTGATGTCCTCTGAGCTGTGGCGGCTAAAAAGATCTTCATTGCTTTTATATGAAGTTAACCAGCTTTCCAGTGATGTGCTCCGTTGAAGGCCATCACCATTTTTTAAGATGCCTGATCCAAATAAGTCGCTTCCGGGTGAAAGGGACTCCAAGGAAGAGCTTTGTGAGAGTAGAGAGAGTTGTTTGGCATTTTGCATGCCAGGCAATGCCTTCTCTCCATTGCTACTTTTACAGGAATTGGGATCCATTTCATGGGGCACACTTGCCAAAATACATTCGTGGGGAGCTGCATCTGGATGTAACTCTGTAGCCTGATGTTTAGATTTGCAGGGTTTTTTATCAAAATAAAATCCATGAAGCAATGGGTCCTCCACATGTGCTTTTTCACTCTGTGATTGTTTCATTACCATTGGTAATTTGAGTTTTGAGCCTTGGAGGTATGAGTAATCATAAAATGTAAACACATCATGTTTTCCTTGTAATTCTTCTTCCAAACAATCAGGGGTATGCTTGGTAACACTGTTTAAATCTCCATCTTTTCCATTTACACAACACATTGGTGATACGGGTGACTGAGAACTATTTGGAGGCTTAATGTCTTCCTCCTCGCCTTTAATTTTTTGTTTTAATATGTTAACTACATCACTCATGTGAGGACCTGGGTGTTCAGTTTCAGGGTTACTTGGGGGTCCATCCATGTCATTCAGCAGGCACATTTCCGAGTTGGTTGTGGTCTCGGTATCTCCTTCACTGACGATGCCACTCTCGCTCCCAGAATGTTGGCTCATATCTCTTCCATGGCATGTACAAGGCTTAACCAAAGTGATCCCACCTACAAGGTCTGGCAAAGATTTGGTGGATGAAAATGAAGAGTCTTTACTGAGACTTTTTGTTAAAACTTTAGGCTGGGTTATTCTAGGGAGCTTGGGGCTGGTTTTCAGAAATGGCATGTGGTTGTCTTCATAAAGTTCAACGTTGTGAAGGCTATAAACTTGGTAGATATGTGGGCTAGAGGGGGCAGTGATGCTAGCACCATAGTGAGATCCTCTTTGGTCACTAGCATATTCCTCATAACTTCTGTCCTCACTGCTGGCATCCTCCATCTCAGATTTCAAGTTTGGTATGGTGTTTGCATGGGTGTGTTCTGGATCAAGATCACTGAATTCTTCACTTAAACTGATTAATTTATTACTTATGTCAGTTTCATCCCATTCTAGGGCATCTTCACTTGTCCCATTTAGATCCATCAGGCCATGGTCAATCACATTCAAAACCTCCTACAACAAACAAAAGAGAAAAGAAAAGAAGAAAGTAAAAACCTCTGTTTATTTTCTTAATTGATTAACACCAGATTCTTCTTTCCAGGAAAAACACACCACAAATATGATATTAAGAGTCAAGGTTAATGTGGCCTCATATTTACTTCCAGATGATACCCAGAATCTGGCCTCTAGTGCCACATCCTAGCCATCTAGGCTAAGATGCCACTGTGGGAGTATACCCTCAACCCCACTCCCATCTTCAGTTCCCCCATTAGAATGTAAACCCTTCAAGAACAAAGATCATCCTGCTTACTTGTATATATAACCCCACCACTAACCACAGTGCCCAGCACATAATAAACACCAAACAAATGCTTCCTCTAGTGCAGGAAGGCAGCATAATGGATTCACTGGGCCTGGAGTTATGAAGACCTGACTTTAATGACAGCCTCAGATACTTACTAGCTGCGGGACCCTGGGCAAGTCACCCTCTGTCTACCTCATAATGGCACGTATTTCACAGAGTTGTTGTGAAGACTGACAGAAAACATCTGCTTTTCTGAAACCACTGTTGGGGAAAAGCACTCCCAACTCTTTCTTCTTAGATAATAATAAAGGAGACTTAAACAAGGATGCCCCGAAAGTCTTGGTGCAGTTTTAAGCTTTAATAGCTTAAAGTTATTCATTTTAATAGCTTAAAACTACACTAAGACTTTTGGGATGCCCTGTATAGTGTTTATATTTGCAAAGCGCATTATATTCCTTACCTCATTTGAGCAGGACAACTCCATGGGCTAGGGGATACGATTATCATCAATTTGCAGATGAGAAAACTGAGGCTCAGAGATATTCTGACTTGCCTCAGGTTAAAAAGTGTGTTGTGGGGAGAGGAGAAGAATTTCAAACCTAGGTCTTCAGGAATTATTTCATTTTTACTATATTACTTTGCAAAAGATTTCCACTTGAAACAAGCTTACTTCCAGAAAGCATTGAAGCAGATGCGTAAGAGATGCATATGGGCATAGGATCCTACTTAGGTTTATGCACAGGCAGCCCTGGAAATCTTGTCCTCACTTCTGTTCCTAAATGGAACCATGTAGCTCTGTTGGCACTTGTGGTGAGCACTTCTGTAGAGCAAGGTGGGGGCATCTGGGAATGGTGTCCTATCCTTTTTTGGAGTTTATTCTTTATTCCATAGTAGAGAGGGAACATTGAGCACATGCCTGGTAAAAGACGTTTTTATCTAATTTGTGATTTCATCACTATAGGGAACTTGTGATGAGGGTTCTCCTCTATCCCAATAAGGATCAATGGCTGCTCTGAATCTTAAGAGTTGATAGAATTGCCTGAGTATACTCAGAGGTTAAATGACTTGACCAGGGTCATACAGTCAAGAGGCACCTGAAGTAGAACTTAAAGTGAAGTCTTCCTGCCTCTGAGTCTTTTTTCTACCAACTACACCACATTGCCTCTTTCTACTATGTCGCTACATGTATGTATATATTGGCAAGCTCACCTAGCAGAAGCAACTGAGGAACTCTGTTGGGGAGATAAGAGGTAGCATGTGCCAGGCAGCTCAAACCATTTATACCACATTGACCACTACCTCTCCTCAGACCCTGATGGAAACAGTCCAGGACATTAAAGCCAAAGAGACCAAAGGATAGCACTGTATTCCATGACCCTGACTCCAGCCTGGCCCTCAGTCTATCATCAAAGGGAACAACCCCTATGGAGAATGTATCAACAACCTCTCTACCACCAACACCAATAGCTGGCCAACTTCTGTCAAAGGGCATGTAAGCCCGGGAGCCTGAGGCCTAGCACTGGCCCAGAGAGAGCCTTGCCCTTCCAATAATCTAGATGAGTCATCCCTGCTTCTGAGGAGCTGCTACCCAGTTGGCAGGTCAGACCTTTTAGCTGAAACAGTGAAGGACCTTGAGGGAGAGCTAAGACCAGTATACACAAGGTAGCTCAAAGCTCTAGCAACACTTCAACCATCATTTCTTTTAAGACTAATGGAGAGCAGTGGGCCCCCACCCCAAGACCACTAATCCTGTTTCCAATCTAGCCCCTGCCACCACCAGGCAAGAAATTGTCTTTTATGGAGATGTGACCAGGCAATTGCCTCCTCAAAAGTCAAAATTATTGAAGTTTCAGAAAAGAAGATTCTTACCAATCAAAGTCATTGGTATTTTCAAATGATTCATGTTATTAGAAATAGATCTGATTTAATCAGTGGAAATGACTATAGAAGATGCCTTACCATCTGCTTTACTTCAGTATCCTAAATACTATAGGACCTTTCCATCTGATTTGCAGCTGAAACTTCCCCTATGTGTTATCTCACCCATTAGAATATGAACTCCCTGACAACAGAGGCTTTCATGCCTTTCTATTTGTACCCCTGGTTCTTAGCATAGCACTTTGCACATAGTAAGCACTTTTGTTATTGTTGACTCATGTCAGTCACATCTGACTCTCTATGACCCCATTTGGGGTTTTCTTGGCAAACATACTGTGGAGGTTTCCATTTTCTTCTCCAGGTCATTTTTCAGATGAGGAAACTGAGGCAAACAGGGTTAAGTGACTTCGAGTTACACAGCTAATAAGTGTCTGAGGCTGGATTTTTACTAAGGTCTTCCTGACTTCAGAGCTGGCGCACTATGTACTACCTAGTTGCCCAGTAAGCACTTAGTAAATACTTTTTTTGCTGTTCGTATTATTCATCTGTCCATTTGTTCATCGTAAGCTCCATTGTAAGAATTTTATATTATGAATCAGAAGTTCTTCCAACAGTTTGGCTGGGGAAAAAAACAGGTCACAATGTTTTAATTCCTCAGTAGTGGGGAAAAAAAGATTTGTCTGAAGCATAAGCAGTCCTCAATCCTTCTTCAAACTGATAGTTAAAGGATCACACACAAACATATTAGGTATAAAATATCCATTAGCACTTTATTATACTGGATATGTAAGAGATTATCTGTATAGCCTACTTAAGTGTAAAAGAGTCCAGTTACAGAGTAAACATTAATTAAAGGATATTTTTAAATTTTATAACAGAAATCTTTCATGCTGCCAATATTATAGCAGTTAATCTAATACACTGGCAGTCATAACACTTGCTTAGGTATGGAGTACTTTCTCTGTGATGAATTTCTATTAGAATTTCTGTTTATTCTTTGCTTGCTGATAAAGGAAGTACTAATGACTGGTTAGCATGGTTAATGAATGTTAAAATCCTCAGCTGTAAGAACAATCAATCAGTCTAATCAAACAGTATATTAATTTCAAATATTGTCTGTGCTGACACTGTACTCTAAGGAAGTGCTGATAAATAATTGAACTAGTCTTTCAATTAAAAAAAAGGGGGTGGGGGTAAGCCCTGTCATTCTCTGATAGAATTTACTACTCGGCAGGGCAATTTCTAATGGTGCCCCATATGATACAGATGCATTTTTAGACATGCCACACCAAGAGGTTGACATACATATGGGCATTTGGGATTTAGTTTATATTCAACTTGGGTAGCTCATTCATGACCCAGCTTTTTGGCTCCAGAGATCTGGTCTAAATGCTTCTATGTGGCAAGGAGATATGTGTTGAAAACTCAGTCCACAGAAAGTGCATGTGGGTGTGTGCATGTACATGCACATATGCACACACAAGATCTAATAACAACTAAGGAGAGGTATCATGCCACAGGAGACAGAAAGCCAGCCTCAGAACTTGGGAGACTTGAGTTCTGTCTCTGTGGCATGCTGAGGATATGACCCTGGACAAATCACTTAACCTCTCAGTATCCTTAGGCAAATCTAAGAATGTCAGTGAATCATCATTTGCTGGTCTGCATTAGAACTTGGAATACCCCATTGAAACCATAGATCTGGATCAAAAGTAAACATTCTAAGGACATAAACTTTCATCTTAAAATGAACCAGGTTGGAAAGTACTACAGAGCAGGATAATGGAAAATATTTGTCTTAGATGCACATTTTTCCTCTTTCTTGGTTGATTCACGAGTACATATTATCTTAGGCTTGAACATGTAGTGGATAGCTCACTAGATATGAACTTAGGAAGACCCAAGTTCAGTTTTTATCTCTGGCAAGCTATGTGACTTTGAGCAAGTCACCTTACTTTGTGGGCCTCAGTTTCCTAATTGGTAAAAATAGGGCTAATAATAGCTCTTACCTTACAGGGTTGTTGCAAGGATCAAAGATGATAACAAATATAAAATCCTTCACAAACCTTACAGCACTTTATAATACTATCTATTAGTACTAAAAATAATTTTAAAAATATGGAAAACTCTCAATGTACAAATGAAGGCTAACTGATGGACAACCCCAAGATTCCCTAAGAAGTCAAGAGAAACAAAGGAAGACTCCTAGCATATTAAAGCAATCCTTTATGTTAAGCTAATGGGAAGATAAAGACTGAATAGCCAGGCATTTATCTTTACAAGGAACATTCATATCAGTGAGATCATAGATGCACTTAGGATCACAGATCCTATAACTAATTCTAATAGTTTCCTATATTGTCATATTTCGCTTTCTATGTATGCCTCTCAGGAAAGATGGATAGGGACCTCCCTTGACCTGGTAAAAGTGCCGTTAATGTAGGTTTTTAGTTGCCATGTTTATCCGTTTGCTTAAATTGAGTCTGTAGTCTAAGACAATGTTGAGATCGCTTTCATGGAAAGTACGTTCTGAGTAAGGTCTCCCACATCCCATACTTGTACAATTGAAATTTTGGACTTCACATTCAAAGTGTATGGCTTTACATTTGTTTGCATTATATATTGTCTTAATAGCTTAAGCCTATTATTCTAGGCTGTCATGATATTATGAATTCCAACTCAGTCATTCAATATATTAGAGCCAAATGGTTAGGCAAATGATTCACAGTGTTCGGAAACAGAAGGGACCTTAGAGGGCATCTGGTTCAACCCCGTCATTTTATAGATGAGGGCATGGAAGACCTCAGAGGCTAACTTACTTTCCAGTAGTCACAGAACTAATTATAGTCAGAGGTGAGATTTGAATTGAGTGTGCTGACTACAAGTCCAGTGTTATTACTACTATTTTATTCACTAAATTCCTTTTCCTATGTCCTAAGTATAGGAGGTTCTCTCTCTCTCTCTCTCTCTCTCTCTCTCTCTCTCTCTCTCTCTCTCTCTCTCTCTCTCTCTCTCTGTCTCCCCTTTCTCTCTCTTCCTCTCTCTCTCTTCCTTCCCTCTCTCACTCCCCTCCTCTCTCTCCCTCTCCCTTTCTCTCTCCCTTTCCTTCTCCCTCTCCTCCCTCTCCACTCTCCCTTTCCCCCTCTCTACTCTGCCATTTGGCAATCTTCTCCATTTCCATGATTCTAACGATGACTTCTATGTATGTCTTCAAAATCAATATATTCAGTCATTGTCTCTCTCTTGAGCTTACCCTAGCCCCATATTTTCAGTTGCCTGTTAGGTGAACATCTTTATCTATTAGTACTTCCATCTCAAGATGTATAAGACTAAAGTTACTAACCTCTCCTAAACTTGACTCTCTACTAAAATTTCTTATTTCCGTCAGACGCCACCATGCTGCTTGAAACCTCAGAACCATTTTTGACTCTTTCGTCTTAAACCTAACCAATGGTCAAATCTTTTTTGTCCAGTTCTGCTTCTATAATATCGCTTGTTGCATCATCCCCTTCAATAATATGGGGGTTTTCCCAGTCCAGGTTCTCATCACATCCAGTCCAGAATTTATAATATCCTCCTGACTCGCCTACCTCCAGTCTCTCTCTCTTTTCTCTACAATCTATCCTTCATGTTGTTGCTAAAATAATCTGCCTATTATGTGGTTCTGAGCATGTCATACTCCTGCTTAGAGATGTCCAGTCATTCCCGAATGTAGATAAAATACAAGCTCTTTTCCTTGGCATTTAAGGTCCTTCAATAAGTTGGCTTATCTTTATAGCCTCATTTCTCAGTATTTTCTTTCACTCACTCTGCAGCTTGGCCAGACTGGGCAATTGACTACTTCCCAATCCTGCCCCCAACACCCCTGCTTCCTCCATGCCTTCACATAGGTTCTCCCCCTTACTTTTAACTCTACCCATCTCTCTGCATATTGAAATATTTTGGCTCTTTTAAGGTGTTACTTCCTCCATGAAGCTATCTCTGATTTTCCCAGATGCCAATGATTTCTTCCTCTTCATATTTTCTTATGATAAATTTTCTTGTCTCTGTTACATTCTACCCAGTGATAGGCTTGCTTTTATATATCAACCACCACCACCTCACCCCTATCCTTCTCTTGTCATTAGACTATAAACTCTTTGATGACATTGTCCTCTCTAGCACAGTGCCTTGAACAGAGTAGGTGTTTTTAATAATCATTTGCAAGATTTTATTAAATTAAACTATAAAACACATATTTCCAGACTATGAAACATGATGAATCTCACACAGGAATGACATTAATTAGAATGTTGTCATAACTCAAAAGCATACTTTTTAGAAATTATGTGTCTATAGTGATGTAATTAAAGAAAATAATATCAAAGGCCATAGTACTTGACTGAATCATTTCTTTAGCAATAGTAACCAATATAGTGGCATGGATCCAATAAAAACTAATTAATAAAGATGATGGCATTCACTACTGGTGAGTGGATGAAAAACCTGTCCTTAAAGGTTTATATATTTCTTTCAGCTTTGTCTTATTTGGTGATGAGTTAATAATGAAAAAGAATTTATTTTCCCAAACTGACTAATATGTGGGTCATGAATATGGTTTTAAGTAGCTGTTTATGTTGCATGGACTTTTTTTGAGAGACAGCATTTTCCTGCTACTTTTTTTTTTGAAAAGTGTAAATGT
This sequence comes from Notamacropus eugenii, assembly GCF_028372415.1. Taxonomy (NCBI): domain Eukaryota; kingdom Metazoa; phylum Chordata; class Mammalia; order Diprotodontia; family Macropodidae; genus Notamacropus; species Notamacropus eugenii. The sequence continues at coordinate 49,781,693 of NC_092878.1, read as the reverse complement.
TTCTATTTCAAATCCAAGAGATGAATATTAAAATGATGGTGATACAAATAAAAAGCAAAAATCGTTCCTGCCTACCTGCACCTTATATTCTAGCAAGGGAGATAACATGTATGTGAATAGATATATACAGTAAAACCACAAAGGAAATGGAAAGAAACCTTACAAGGAAGGCACTAATAAATGGAGAGACCAAGAAAGCCTTTCTGCAGAAGGAGGCCCTTGAGCTCTGATGGAAGCCTGGGCATTCCAGTCAAGGATATGAGAGATGGAGCATTATGGGTGAGGAATAATAAGTATAGACCAGCATGGCAGTATCGTAGAGTGTGTGGAAGTGAGAAATCCATAAAAAGGCTTGAAACACAGAGAAGGGTCAGGCTGTGAAGAGATTTCAAGAGTGTAGGGAAAACTGACTCACTTCCCAAGAAGACACTTTGTGGCATGGAGGGTTAATTGTTCATTTTGGAGAATAACTTGTGAGTAATATTTTTAGGAAGAGTAAAAATATATTTATACACTAATTTTAAAAATACTGTTATTTCATCTTTAATTCCTTTAAACTTATTTTCTTTATTTTATATTACTTCAGTAGTAGACACATGTAAAATTGATAGATATGTATATGTAAATAACTACGTACATGTATGTGTGTAGATGTATTTGTGTGTATATACATGTACACACATATGCACATACACATATACATATATGTGGTATGAGTAACTAGAATTTTTTTTTTTACAGATAGAAGTAATCAAGAGATTTTGGAGATCACTGACCTTAAGAGTTCTTGACAGATAATGTTAACTATGAGAAAATAAATAATCCAGACACATACAGTAATGCCTAGCAACCACAGCAAATCTAACCCAACCGCCCATATCAGTGGAAGTTCTTGGACAAAAAGATTAGAAGCAAAGAAAAACCAAGGGTTGTCTGACCTGATGTATTTCTCTTTAATGAGTATTTACTTACAGTATGACAAATAGTCTCAACTTCCAATGTCTTTTAAGTTGTTGTAGAAGCTACATTTGCAGAATAAAAGCCAAGGCGGGCATGACATAGGACGATGCTTCAAGTTTGCTTTATTCCCATATGTTTTATGGACCTCACTGTGTAGGATTTCATCTTTTGGTCTTTTCTAACTGGGAAGGAGAGCATTTTCTAACAGTAAGTTATAGCAGTTCTCCTTTATTTATTCTAGGATCAGACAGACTGAAATAACATAGTTAGTACAGGAGTATGACCTTATTGCATTCATCGTGACCAAGATTTCTTTGCAGAGCAACATTTTAGCCATAAATTTTCAAATCAAATCTGTTCCTATTAGTAAAACCCTTTCAATGGCATTGAATTTTTGTATATCATTTCTCACAACTAGCAAGAACACATACTTTTCTATCTACCATCCTTTCTGATTCTCTTGCCAGTTTTATGGAGCCCAGGACACTCATCAAATGACCAAAATAATTCTAATTCAGTGGGACTAAGTCTCTTTATAGTGGAAAATGGAGAGGAGAATGAATGACTGCTACTGTAATGATGCTGGGCGGAGGAGACAGGGTTACATGGCTTATGGTAAAAACAGTCATTTATTAATTATAATTCTATCTGGTAGCCTATGTATAGTCCTATGTAATTCCTATTAGAGTTTCGTAGAATATATCTTCCTAACTACTTGCAACACACTTTGCTTTGTTGTAGAATTATAATTTCTTTTCTGTCTGGTAACCTATGTGTAGTCCTATGTAACTCCCATTAGGGTTTTATAGAATATAACTTCCTAACCACTTACAATACATTTTTCTTTGTTGTAGAACTATATATAATATAATTATATATAATATATAATAATAATAATAATATAATTATAATTATAACACACAAAGTTTTGTGTGCAAAGCACTTTGTAAACAGTTTCATAGGCCTTTTGGGGAGTTATAAAAAAATAAAGACAAGTATCTAAGAAAAAAAATGAAATGTATAAGACAAGTTATATAAATGAGTATGAGCCATGAAAATAATCATTCTATATGAGAGCAAAATATAGATTGTAACTTTTCTAGGATGAAAAGTGTAATGTGATTTTAGGACAGCCATTTTAATTCTCTAGGTTTTAGTTTCCCTGGGTCTGAGATTTTCTGATTGATGGGTGAGTAAAAATTGTCATCTCAGTGCTACATCTGACTTTTCATCTCATCCAGAGATCCAACAGAACCTATCTGGTGTGAACATTACTTTTTGTATTTCTCTCTCTCTCTCTCTCTCTCTCTCTCTCTCTCTCTCTCTCTCTCTCTCTCTCTCTCTCTCTCTCTCTCTCTCTCTTTCTGTCTCATACACACACACAGACACACAGACACACACACATTGTTGTTCAGCTGGTTCTGACTCTTTGTGACCTCAAGGACCATGGGGTTTTCTTAGCAAATAATACTGGAGTGGTTTGCCATTTCCTTCTCCATAAGGCAAATAGGGTTAAGTGACTTGCTCAGGGTCACACAGCTAGTAAATATCGCAGGACAGATTTGAACTCAGGTTTTCCTGATTCTAGACCCAGTGCTCAATCCATTGAGCCACCTGGCTGCCTCCATACACACCACAAACACACACACACACACACATATATGTGTCCATATAATTTATATTTATATGAAATATAGATTTACACTAAATTTTATATATATGTAATTTATATTTCTAACATATGGATAGAGACATATATAAAATTCACTTAAAGAAAAAAATATAAACTTCCCTTGCCTGGCCCAGATAAGAGCGGTGCCAAGAAGATTCTCCATTTCCTTTGTACTCCATTCTGTATTTGAATAGTATTTTCCTGCAGCAGCTCAGTTTTATGAAATAGTAACTTCCTATATCTTGTTCCTCTCTCCTTCCCCAGAGTTTTTCTTCTATATATGAATATCTTTTTTAAAAACATTACAGTCATTTGTTTCTCCTTTTTTTCTCTCATTAACCCTTAGAAATCCTTGGAATTTTTAAAAATTATTTTTTTAGTTTTAAACATTCATTTCCATAAGACTGAGTTCTAATTTTCTGTCACTCTCTCCCCTTCCCAAGATGGCATGCAATCTGATATAAGCTCTACATATACGTTCATATTAAACATATTTTCACATTAGTCATGTTGTAAAGAAGAATCCAAGCTGATGGGAGGAACCATGAGAGAGACAGAAAAAAAAAGAAAGAGGCATGCTTCAATCTGTCATACTCTCAAAAGAAAGTATGCTTCAGTCTGCTTTTAGAATCCATGGCTCTTTTTCTGGATATGGATAGCATTTTCCATCATGGGTCTTTTGGACTTATAATCCTTGGAATTTTGAAGAACTATTTTAGTTTCTTCTCCTATTAGGATGTGAACACTTCATCTCTATGAAGCCCTTTGAATTGTTCAAATCGTTTGTGTTTTAAAGTTCTTCCCCCCCTCTCAGTTAATCAATAAGCATTATTTAAGTGCATTCATATAAAAATGAAATAGAAGCTGCCATTAAGGAGCTTACATTCCATCACCAGAAACATGTTTATACATGTGTATTTCTTCATTGTTTTTACCTTACAAACTTTCTGCCTAATTAAAAACTTCTCACTATAGTATAGTTTGGGAATATAAATTTCATTAAAAATCCCTTTTTTCCCCATGTAGAATTATGCTCTACTTCATTGGATAAATTAGTCTTGTTACAAGTCATTTTTTTCCTTCCAACACAGTGTGTCCTAATCTTTTCTTTTCTCTCTGATGACCTGTGAGTAGTCCATAACCTGTGAGTAGTCCTACGTAATTCCCATTAGGGTTTTACAGACTATATCTGCCTAACCACTTGCAATACATTTTTTTTTGGTTGTAGATTTTGACTACCACATTTCCAGCTGAGTTGTAATTTAAATTTATATCATTTATAATCAGTGGATTTGGTTAATCTTCTAGTTCTAATATTTGGGGGGGTGCCAATTTTTTTGAAATGTAGAATTTTTTTTCTATTTCATTGTGTTTTTCATGATTTTCATGATTTTTCATAATTCCTAGATTATTCTGCTTTGTTCTGTTTTCCAGGACAGTTGTTATCATAGTTTTCTTACTCAGTTTTAATTTTGTTTGTCTTTTGATTTTGCCCTAATTCTTTTTGTTTTAGCAACGAACAATTTATTTCCTTTTCTTCCATTCTTTTTTTTCAAGCTCTCCATTCCATTTTCTCCCCATATCCTCTGGCAAATTAGCCTCACAATCTCCCCCCATCTTCTGATCCTTAAACTCTTTCCCTTTTTATTGGTCCTTTCCTGCTGCCTATAAACATGTCAAGGTGTTTTGAATCATTAAAAAAAAAAGAAAAGAAAAACTCAGCTCTACCATCCCCTCAGACTAACATCATATATCTCTTCTCCTTACAGACAAACTCCTAGAAAAAATCTGTCTACTCTTGTGTCCTCCACTTCCTCTCTTTTCCCTCACTATGCAATCTTTCATAATCTGGCTTCCAATGTCATCATTCAACTGAAATTATTCTCTTTAAATTATTCTCTCCAACGATTACTTAAAGACCTACTCTCAATTCTCGTTCTTTTTGACCTCTCTGTAGCATTTGACACTTTACCTTCTTTGAAGAACGATACTTATTCAACTTCATCGTCGCATCTAATTCTCTTTGTACATGATGGAAATTCTGCATAAATAAGAGTTGAATAAGAGACTCCCTTTGGGTACTAAAGAAAGATAATTATTCAACAAACATTTATTAAGGTCTTCCTCTCTAGACCTCTGTGGTTTACGCCTAGGGAACAACCATCAGAGAAGGTTCCTAGAATTCTAAGTCCCAGCTCTGTCTATATATAACAATTCTGAATATCTCTTTAGATTCTTCACTGGTGAAAGATTAATAGCACAGACCACATCAATCCTGCAGTAACACTGTGAGCAGAGCTCCTCTTAAATCTTATACTCCTGTAACGATAAAAACTCTTAAAATTAAAAAAATTATTTAATTTTCAGATCTGCTTTCTCCCCAGTCCTTTATCAATTGAGAAGGAAAGGGGGAAAAACTATTACAAACAGTAAATTCCCCCACTACCATGTTTTGTATGCATGTATATGTGTACATGATACACATATAACTGCATGTATATTTGTGTGTACACACATATATGTGTACATGTATGGTGCACACATATAAACATACATATATATTATACACTCATACACGTACATATATGTGTGTTCCAAATTTTATCACCTCGCCATTAGGAGGTGGGTAATGTTTCATTTTTTTTAATTTAATTTGTTTTCAGTTTTCAACAATCACTTCCATATGTCTTAAATTTTCTCCCCTTCCTCTCCTTTTCCTCCCTGTTCCCTCCCTCCCCAAGGCAGCATGCAATTTTACAACATATTTCATTTTGAGACACCTGGAATTATGGTCACTTCTTAATCAGAGTGCCTAAGTCTTTCAAACTTATTTGTCTTTACAATATTGCTGTTATTGCAAAAATTATTCTTCTAATTCCACTCACTTCACACTATATCAGGTCATAAGCTTTCTCATGTTTTCTTTTCTGAAAGCATCCTCTTTTTCATTTCTTATAATACAAAAGAATTCCATTACAGACATATGCCAAAATCTGTCTAGTCATCGGAGTACCCCCTCAGTTTCCAATTCTTTGCCACCACAAAAAGAAAAAAATATTTTTTTTTTGTAAATAGTTGCACAAAAAAATTTTATTTTGTAAATTTTTGTTTAAAAGAGCTGCCTTTTCCTCTTTCTTTTATCTCTTCGGCCATGTAGACCAAGTAGTAGTATCATGGGTCAAAGGTTATGCTCAGTCTAGTACCTTTTGGGGGTGTACTTCCAAATTGTTTTTGCAAAATAACTAGACCAATTCATAGCTTCACCGGCAATTAATGAATGTGCCTATTTTCCAACAGCCCATGCACCATTTTCCATTTCTCCTTCTCTGTCAATTTTGCATATTTTATGGGTATGAGGTGGAACTTAATTCTTGCTATCTAATCCATGACAGAATAGTTTGAGACAATTCTTTGCAAAACTGGAGGATCGGTTGGTAATTCAGTTGAGTTGAAGGCATCATGGAGGAAGCGGTGCCTGAGTTGAGTCTTGAATTAAGGAAATGATTTTGCCAGGCAGAAATAAGTTGGTAGAAGGAGAGAAAGAATGAGCAAAGGCCAAAAAGGCAGAGGGGCAGGGAAAGGAGAGGAAAACGAGAACCGAGGAGTAGCCAAAAACCTTGGCAGGAATGTAGAGTTGATGAACCAAAGTTATGTGAGTAAAAACTTAAAACTTCAGTTGGAGCTAATAATAATAACTAGCTTTATATAGAACTTTTAAGTTTTGCAAAATGCTTTGCTTATGTTATCTCATTTGATCTTCACAACAATCCTTTGAGGTAGGTGCTATTATTATCCCCATTTTATAAAGGAGGAAACTGTAATATGTCAATCTGAATTCTGGCAGACGTAGGTGATGTGCTAGCTCATTTTGCTGAACTGCTTTCTTCTCCTCCTTTCTTTTAAAGTCTTTGTTCCAGGGAATATCTTTCTAGATGGACCGAATGGGAGGTGGTGGTGGAGGAAAGGGCCATATTTGGAAATAAAAAGTGATAGAAAATGCAAAATTAAATATCAGTAAAATTATTTTAAAAGAATGAAATATAAATTTGAAAGAAAGCTATAACGCTTTGATAGAAACCTCTGAATTAGCACCATTCTACAAACAAAGATGTCCTTAGGCCCACTATATGACTGAAAACTATTTACTTAGGTCTCCTATATATTGTTTGTCAACTAAATTCCTCTTCTGAGATCTACTATGTCATAGAAAACTCAAACTCTGGCAAGTCCCACTAAGACAACAAGTTGTCCTGTATTCCCAAGGCCAGCCTTGCTTGCTGTTTGGCCAGATTGGCTAAGATTGACATTTTCGGCCACAGAAATTCTCAAAGCTCTTAATATAGTAGATAGGTTGATGGAACTGGAGTCAAAAAAGACCTATGTTCAAATCTTACCTCAGATATTTACCAGTTCTGTGACCACCTTTCTAGTCTCAGTTTCCTCATCTATAAAATAGGGATCATAATAGCACTTACCCCACAGGGTTGTTTTAAGGAACAAATGTATAATAGGTATGTCAACATATATATCATATACAACTTCTTTTCCTTCCCTTGTTGCTTCCTTCCTAATTTATTTTACCCCACCCCAATTAATGTAATCAGAGAAGTCCCAGACAGCTCAACTGAATCAGTCAGTCAGTCATTAGGCATTTATTATGTACCAGTCACATTTTTCTTGTTTACCAATACAAGCAAAAAGGAAAAGGCCTTTCCTACCTTCAAGAAGCTTACATTCTAAAGTGAAAAATAACATTTAAGAGGAAGCTAAAAGTTTGAAAAGAATATACTCAGTTGGGGAGAGGGGTGATGGAAGGGCCTAGATTACATGAGAGTGAGAAATGAAGACATGCCTGGCCTGAGGTTGGGGGGAGTGCTCCTTCAGTGGAGTTTCTGGAAAAAACCATCCAATCCAATGGAAGGGCCATAAGGGCTAAGGTTATTTCTGAAATATGAATTCCACAGCTGGATCAATCTTACAGAATGAAGAGTTTTGGGGGATATGGTAGAGTTGGCTAGACTTCAGGGCATAAACTACTTTTGAACATTCCTTAATCAGTTTTGAAGAAATAAAGTGCTTTGCCCTTTGGATAAAGACAGATAATAAAGATATGTCTTTTGGTTTATTGAAAGAAAAAGACTCTGGTATTTCAGCACCAGGCCAGTACAGTGTTGCAGGAGCTCCATCTATTTGGAAAGAGGAGAGTTGCTTTTTCTTCTCTCCTCTCCACTCCATCCCTTTCTCATGACCATGTGAATTTGGGAGATCCATCAGAGTAATGAAAGGTCCCACCAGCAATCTGAAGTCAGTAAGAGTATCCACCAGAGCCTACAGTAATGACCCTAAAATAGCAATGGCTAATGACCCCCTTGCCTTGAGACCTGAGAGACACACTGAAGAAAGGTAGCTTTTGGATTCCAGAAGGTCACCAACACTTGTAACCCAACAAAGAAGGGAAACTGAGGAATCTGCTAAGAGAAAAAAAGGACTTCCTGTAAGTAGAGTTGTGATTTTACCCTTTGGTCATATGTGTCTCTAATTTTGAGAACACTCTCTACTTTAAAAAAAAATGGTGAGAGCTTTCCCCTGGTTTGGGGAGATGTTTCTTAGTAATGACTCTCGAAACTAATTGAAACTAGCTGGGGATTCATGAGCAAAAGTACTAGAAATCTTAGCCCCTCAAGGCTATCCCTAGAACTCTTTGGGTAGAAGTAATTGAGTACTTTCTTGTTACCTGGCCTGCCAATGTGAGTGGGAGGAGGTAATTAGCCCTTGAGGGGGTTCTATATGATTTTTAGTCACCACCTTTCTGGGTCTCAGTTTCCTCATCTGAAAAGCAGGATCTAAATACTATCACCCACCTCATATGTAGCTGTTTTGAAGTGTTCTGCAAACATTAAAGTACTCTTGTATATTCATTGAGTTATTATCATTACTAAAAAGCTGTAGAAGTGTTACTATGTTCTTCATTCTCATGAATATCCTTCCACACTAGAAAAATCATGTCACATTATGCAGATGCTGTGGTAGATAAAAGTAAACCACCAAGATCTTTTAATCCAGCTGATAAGAAGAAAACTGACACACAGATCAATGAGAGAGCAATGAAAGGCTAAACTCTACTGAATATGAATAACAGGACTTTAGAGAATGAAAACAAATTCTGGAAAGGAACTGGGAAATTTCTGACTGAATTTAAGATGTGCTGTATGTTGAAAAAATGTAGGAAATGAAGTTAGACAGTTGAGTGAGGTTAGATCATAGAGAACCTAGAAAGTCAGGTAGAGGAGTTCGGAGAGGAAAAGATAAGCAAAGAGAAGTCTTTAAACAGTCTTGTTCAATGGAGTTCCATAATAAAAAGAGCAAATAGGGGAAAAGTGATGAAGTTCTCGATTAGGATTCCATCCTTTCTCAAGCAAAACTTCCAAACATTCAAGAATGCAACCCTGATTCACTGGCCTCATTGTTCAAATGTATGTTTGCCTGAAAAAACTATTTTATTGAGAACTCATGCAAGGTAAGTGCTCCCATGGAGGTCAGAAGAAGCAATACAAGGACACTTCTCAAGGGTTCTCTGAAGAGCTTCGGAATCCGGTGTTTGTCATAGAAGACACTGGCACAGGACTATCCAATATGGCATGCTCCCTTAAAGAAAGGTGCTATGCTTAATATAAGAAGCAGAATTGTAGTAACTCAAAAGAAGCATGGCATGCACATTTTGAGACACCTCCTCCTCTCCACTACACTATTTGTGCCTGACCTATGGGACAGTCCTAAAGTTCGTATTGGTCTGATCATCCACAGTTGGACACACTGCACCTTGACTGCAACTTAGTGATGTCATTTCGGTCCTCTTCAAGAACAGAGGCCAAAAACCAACTATCATTAGAAATGGTAAAGAAGAGACAAATTGAGGAGACATTTAGGAAAATGAAACTTCTTGGTAATTGTTTAGATAGAGAGGATAAAGCAGAGGAAAGATTTCAAGGTGACTCCAAAATTGCTAACCTGGAAGAAAGAGTAGACAGAATTGAGATTATTGGGAAGTGGGAGCAGACTGAGAAGGGAGGATAAGAAAGTTCATTCTGTCTAAGGCTGTTTTTGACATGACTGCAAGATACACCAGTGAACCCGATGGAAATAGCTGGGAATAGGAGTTAGGTTATGACCAGAGCTATGGACATGGTAGCCAACTACACAGAGCCATGAAGTCATTCTGGCCACTAGCTTTATAACCCAAGTGATGAGAGGTCAACTCTCCTTAGAACTTTCTATATATCTTGCCTTCAGCAAAATTGAAACTCCTTAAGGTCAGAAACTATTTACACTTTTGTCTTTGTGTCCCATAGTACCTAGTAGGTGCTTTGCAAATAACACTTGAAGTTTGTTGAATTAAAATGTATTAATTTACGGTGACAAAAGTTATTTTACACATTAAGGGAGTTAGTATATAAAGAATAAGGCAGCATGCTAAGCACAGAATCTTGGAGGATATGCACAGAGAGTGAGGATGAAGAGAAAAACATAGAAGATGAGATAAGGAAAGACTGGAGAAGCTGGATAGAACTATGATCAGAGTTTTAAGAAATGAATAATCAATAGCACTCAGTGCCTCAGAGAGGCCAATGGAAATGAGTACTAAGGAAGAAACAAATACTAGATTTGGTTTAAAAAGAGCAGGTCAATAGAAACTTTGGAAAGGGTATTTTGCAAAGTGATGGGCATGAAATCCAGACTATTAGAAATAAAGAAGGAAATGGGGGCAGCAGTGGATAGAGCACCAGGCCTGGAGTCAGGAGAACCTGAGTTCAAATCTGGCCTCAGACACTTACTAGCTTTGTGACCCTGGGTAAATCACTTAATCCCTATTGCCTAATACAAGGGGGGTAGATGGACATGGTGGCATACTTTTGAGGATTTTGGCATTGAAGCAAAGAAGAAAAGTGGGCTTATATCTAGAAAAATTCCAACTTGAACAGCAAAGATCAACCTGAAACAAGGTCATGGAAATCTGTTATAAGTGAATAAAAGAAGATCTCTACCTCCCCTTACATTGTTCTACAGTCTGGGAGCAGAAGTGAAGGAGATTATTCAGGGTCCTGTGGGATATTATAGTTTCCTAACATGTCTTCTGTAAGCAACTTCAGATTTCTGAACTATGCCTTATTGAGTTCAATACTTCATGTATCTTTAACATGTTGACATCAGCATCGTCATCATGCTCATAGTTTCTAGAAGGGGAAGGTACTTCAGGAGTCATCTAGACCAATCTCCTTATTTTACTGATGAGGAAACTAAGGTCATGGTGGCACAGATAATGGCAGAGCTAGGATCTGAACTCACATCCTCTGATTCTAAATCTAGTATCTGATCATTACACCATGAAATATTAAAGCATTGAAATAAGCCTTTTTGGCATGAAGAAAGCTGAGCTAAGACCTTTAGTATTCAATAGATGGAGGGATCCTGAAATACTAAGAAATCAACACCATGGGCAAAGTGAAGGGGAAAAAAACCACATAATACAATAAAGTTTCCCTGTCCCCTCAATTCATTTCAATAAGTATTTGCTATGCATATATTATACATATCCCAGGTACTGTGCTAGGTTCCAATGACAAAAAAAGAAAAGAAAAGAAGTCCATATCCTCAAGGAGCTATTGTGGGGGGAATGAATTGGACAAAGAAAAGCAAACCTCAAAGTAATTTGGGGCTGCAGGGGAAGCTTTGGGGAGGGTATAGTCAGAACAAGTATAGAGTTTAGGAAAGGTGATGTAGGAGATGGCACTTGAGTTTTGAATAGAGCTAGACATTCTAAGAGGATGAAGTAAGGAAAGAGAACATTTTTAGCACATATCTGTATATTGTTGGATTTTGTACAAGTAAGTTGTATTTTCCTACTATTCACACCAAAAAATACTACTATTTAACCAACAGCTGTTAGGTACAAGACATTGTATAGAAATTGTGTAACAGATAATTTTATTCATTGCTTTGTATAATCATACTGTTGAGAGTAAATTTATATAAATGAATGAATTATATATTATAAACACTATATAATTAAAATTACATAGTACATTATCTTTACAGTGCCTTGCACCTAATGACCATTGGTTAAGTACTATTAAAGGCAGAAAAAATAAGAAAAACAAATATCAGGTTATGTTTTCATAAGACAAGTTAATGTTTTGATAGGTGATCATTTAATTAAGTACCCAAGATGGGCACAGTATTGCCCTCTCTTTTCCCTTTATAACATGCAAAGAAGTCAAATTTATTTTTTGCTCTGATTTTATGTTTTATCACAGGTGACTAAAGAAATACATCTACTGGAGTGACTTTCATTAACATAGGAATTTCTTTTATTTCCCTTGACAGGGATGTTATACGTTAGCATATTAAGCTCTTCAGAATAATTCAAGAGAAGGCTGAATAGAAAAATTGATTTTCTTTTTTTCCCTCACTTCTTCTTTCAGTTTTTATTCTGCATCTCCAAAGAGTCATGTCACCTTTTGAGGAAAAGTGTCTAAGCTCAGCAGTATAAGGGGGAAAAAAAGAAATTAAAAAACAAAAGGAAGGGTGAAACAAAAACAACCTATCCGTCTCTCCAGTAATATTTGGATTTAATTGAGTCATAAATAAAGTGATTTGAAAACATAAATAATAATCTCAGTTTAGCTTGAATAGCAAATCCAAATGCTTGAAATGGCGACATTCTCTTTATTCCACCACATTGTAAGCCTATTTGGATGACAATGATAAACCCACATGCCAAGTTGTATAAGTGGCTTTTTTCCTAATGATAACATCTGGCTCGATGGCACATTTTGCTGGCATTTGTTCTAGTTGCTTTGTGGTTGCCTTTTTGTCTGACAAGAGGAGACATGACAGGGTATTCTGCGCTCCCAAATGTCATTTTTGCATCACTTTGGCCAGGGCAAAAATTGTGTATTCCCCCCACCTCTCCTGCACTGCCATTATGATAAAGATCTTCACATGAGTCCTACACTGGGGAGAAAAAGGCACAGCCTGCTTTTTGCTGAAAAAGAGCCAAGTGAGGTTCTAGATCACAGGGGAGGGGAACCTGTAGTCTTGAGGCCACATATGGACCTCTAGGACCTTTAGGGCCACATTTGGGGTCACATGTGACCTCAAGGCCTCAGGTTCTCCACCCCATCTAGAACATCCCAACACCTGGAAGCCAAATAGATCTCTATAACATCAAATTCAGTCCTCTGCGCTTCCTTGAGAGAGAGATTAGAATTCAGCAAGGTTCCCTTCCTACCTACCTTTCAAACTGAACTTTAAAAACAGCAAGACTGAGTAGACACTCAAAATAGCAATTGTCCCTGTTACTACCAGAGATAATTTGTCAAAGTGCTAAGGTCTGAAACCCCAGGCATGAGATAATATGGTTCATCTGTATTGAGAGTTAGTGTTACATTACCAATAAATAGCATGGATTAGTCCCCACAACCTTTTATCAGTTCTTTCTCCCTGCGGGGACACATAAATAGCAAATTTAATGACACTAATGTTCATTACTTAGTTCAGGGGAACAAGGTTGGTTCTTACACTGGGTGACGGGCTGTTTGCAGGCATGTAGTCATCCTGAATAGACTATGAGCTCCTTGAGTACATGGACTGTTTCATTTTTGTCTTTTGTCCCCAAGGCCTAGTAAAGGATGGAACCTAAGTTAGGAGCTTGGAGAACTGGAAGGATACCAGTGCCCTTGACAGTAATATGCAAGTCTGGAACAGGAGAGAGTTTTTTGGGTGGAAAATATTGAATTTAATTTTGGATATAGTGAGTTTAGGATAGTGATGGGGTATTCGTGTTTAGGATGTCTAATAGGTAGCTAGAGATTCAAGAGTAGAGCAGGTGTAATGTTCATTAGATCTTCCCTGCCCATTAATAGACCTCAAGTACCTTTTGTTAATTTCTGTTGAGGCACTGGGTCAGAGGATCCTGCCCTCCTGCTCTGAAAAATGTATAAATACTCTGAGGTGAGATTTTACTTTGGAGCTTAGTTTTTAGAAGAAGGTTTGTGTGCCAGATGAGACTCTGGGAAGCTGCTAAGGAGCCCCCTGACTTTGAAAACACAGATATTGGTGCTTCTGTCTCTGGTAACTATGTATGTATGGTCACTCACTTGGATCTGTCTATTGATTTGTCATGTATGTAATGCTTATGGTCAGACAGTTGGAAGCCCTGTCTGTTGATTATTATTTCTTCATATTTTCTTCGAAATTCAGGGTGCTGACTTGTTCCCCTGAACTAAGTAAATGATATACATGCTTAATTAAAGTGATTATTGACCCCTCAAAAGTTGCTTTCCTTTTAGAAAAGCAGATCTAAGAACCTCTACAGCAGGCCCTCCTGTGTATGTCAGGGTCCTTGCTTACAGCAAGAGTTGGGACTGAATAAGGAGACTTGAGAATCGTTGTCACAGTGATGCAATGATAATTGAATTTATGGAAGCTGATGAGATCTCCAAGGGAGATAGTAGAGAGGGAACAGAGAGCCAGAGCAAGGGCCAATGTGGTAGACATTTAAGGAGACAACTCAAGGTTGACAGGCATGATCTGGACAAGGAAATATCAAATGAAACTGAGAATGAGTGGTCAGGTAGATAGGAGCAGAACCAGGAGAGAGAGGTGTTATGAAAACCTAGAGAGAAAAGAGTATTTCAGTGAGAAGGAGGTGATCTACAGTGTCAAAGGCTGCAGAGAGATCAATAAGGTTGGGAGCTGAGCAAAACTCATTAGATTTGGTAATTAAGAGATAATTAGTCATTTTGGAAAAAAAGAAGTTTTGGTGGAATGATGAGTTAGAAGCCATACTGTAGAAAGTTATAAAGAGAGAAAAGATAAGTCTGGTAGGTTAGGCTAGTTCTTCTCCTTAGAAGACATAGAAATTATCTTTGAGAAAAAAGGCTTCCAACTCCTCCCTGATACTTTGACAGCACAGGTTAAATCAGCTGAAATCAAGATGGGGTCCTCACTACACAGGTTTGTAGAATATCCTTCTCCTGCTTATGGCTAAGTAAATCTCCTTTTTTAGCTATTAGATTGACTATGGTGGTCTCATTTCATTCCAAAATCTAAGCTAAACTAATAGGGGACTGACCTCCTGAGTCCTGGCCTACAACAGATGCCATCTGGACTTCTAGGGGTGGAGCCAGTATGGCAGACCAGAGAAAGTGCTTAGCTGAGCTCTCCCAACATTCCTTTCCAAACAACTTTAAAATAATGCCTCAAATCAAATTCTGGAGTGGTAGAGTCAACAAAAGTTGTTAGATATTGTAGATATCAGAGTTAGATATTCTTTAAGCCCAAGACAACTTGGGAATTTGGAAAGAGATATCTGTGACATAGGGACAAGGTAAAGGCTGGCCTGGAGCCTATGTGGATGAAACACTAGATGGTAGAAATGGAAGCAGCAGCAGCTTTGGGAGCTCCCAATGCAGAGAAAGTATGGAGACCTAGCAACTACTCAGAAAGAGACTACAGGGGACCCTGGGGCTAGCACTGGACAGATTGCCTATATCCATTTCTGGGGCATAATTTGAGGGCAAAGAGGAATACTTTCAGTCAAGAGGGTAGTGGAAACCGTGAGGGGCACCCAAGCAAACAAGGACCCTGAGGAGCAGTAGCTATGGTAATCCCATGGAATCAGGGACCCTTCCTGGGTAAGGACCAGAGGGTAGACCAGGAGAGCAGTGACCACACCTCTCCCTAGAACATATCACCTTGAAAGGACTGAAAATAGGCAAAGGAGTCCTACCAAATTCCTTTTATTACCCAAACATGGTGCTGATACCAAAACCAGGAGGAGGAGGGATTTATACCATGGATGCAAGAGTGACTCGATATTAGGAAAACTATTCCTATAATTGACCATATCTTTGGCAAAACAATAAAAATCATATGATTATATCAACAGATACAGAAAAAAGCCTTTGACAAAATACAGCACTCATTTCTATTAAAATTCCTAGAAAGTTTAGGAATTAATGGAAGCCTTTGTAAAAATAACTAGCATCTATCTAAAACTAAGAACAAGCATTATTTGTAATGGGAATAAGCTTGCAGCCTTCCTAATAAGATTAGGAAACAAGGATGCTCATTATCACCACTGTTATTCAATATTATACTAGAATGTTTAGCCAAAGAATAAGATAATAAAGAGAAATTGAAGGAATGCAAATAGGCAACAAGGAAATAAAGCTATCACTCTTTTGCAGATGATATGATGGTATACTTAGAACCTTAGAGAATCAACTAAAAAAACTGAAACAACAAACAACTTCAGTAAACTTGCAGGATGTAAAATAAATCCACATAAATCATCAGCATTTCTATACACTGCCAACAAAACAGAGCAAGAAGGTATAGAGAAATTCCATTTAAAATAATTGCAGACAATGTAAACTACTTGAGTCTACCTGCCAAGACAAATCCAGGAACTATATGAACACAATTACAAAACACTTTTCATACAAATAAAAATATGTCTATGTAATTGGAGAATTATTAATTGGTCATGGGTAGGCCATGTCAATATGCTAAAAATGACATTTCTACCTAAGTTAATTTACTTATTCAGTGCCATGCCAATCAAACTACCAAAGAATTATTTTATAGGGCTAGAAAAAAATAGTAACAAAATCAACTAAAAGAAGAAAAAGTCAAAAGTATCAATGGAATCAATTTTTTAAAAAAAGTTAAGGAAGGTAGCTTCCAGATTTCAGAGTGTATTACAAAGCAGTAATCATCAAAACAATCTAGTATTGGCCAAGAAATAGAGTGATGGATCAGTGGAATAGACTAGGCACACAATGCATAGTAGTAAACGACCGTAGTAATCTAGTGTTTAAATAGCCCAAAGATTCATGCTTTGAGGATAAGAACTCACTATTTGACAAAAATTGCTCCAAAAAGTAGAAAGTCATTTAGCAGAAACTAGGTATAGACTAACATCTCATACTTTATACCAAGATAAGATCAAAATGGATACATGATTTAGACATAAAAAGGGTGATACTATAGGAAAATTAGAAGAGCATGGAAAAATTTACATGCTAGATCTATGGATCTTATGGACTAAACAAGAGATAGAGAGGATTGCAGAAATAAAATAGGTAATTTTGATTACATGGAATTCAAAAGCCTTTGTACAAACAAAACTAATACAGCCCAAATTAGGAGACAAATAGGAAAGTGGGGAAAGAATTTACAGCAACTTTCTCTGGTAAAGGACTAACTTCTCAAACATATGGGGAACTGAGCCAACTTTATATATAAACAAAATAAGAGCCATTCCTCAGTTCATAAATGGTGAAGGGATAGGAAAAGCAATTTCAGACAAAGAAATCAAAGCTATTAATGATCATGTGAAAAAATGATCTAAGTCATTGATGATTAGAGAAATGCAATTAAAACAGCTTTGAGATACTACCTCAAACCTATCAGATTGTTTAACATGAAACAAAAGGAAAGTGACATGCTGGAGGGGATGTGGGAAAACTGGGATACTAATACACAGGTGGTAAAGTTGGGAACTGGTCCGTTCATTCTGTAGAGCAGTTTGGAACTATACCCAAAAGACTATAAAACTATACATGCCCTTTGACCCATAAATACAGTCACTAAGTCCGTAGCTAAAAGAGATAAAAAACAAAGGAAAAGGATCTATATATAAAACATGCTTATAAGACCTTTTATGAGGTGGTAAAAAAAAATGAAAATTGAGAGGATGCCCATCAGTTGGGGAATAGGTGAACAAGTTGTGTATATGATTGTGAAGTAATACTACTGTGATATAAGAGATGATTAGAATAGTTTCAGAAAAACCTGGAAGGACTTAAGTGAACTGATACAAAGTGAAGAACCAGGAAAACATTGTAAGCAGTAATAGCAATATTGTAAGGAACTGTGAAAGACTTAGCTACTCTCATCAAGAAAATGATTTAAGACAATTCTAAAGAATCCATGATGAAAGATACTTTCCACCTCCAAAGAGAGAATTGATGAACATTCTACATACAAAGGGAAGCATACTTTTGTAAATTTTATTTGCATTGTTTTATTTTGTTTGTGTTTTCTTTCACAACATGTCCAATATGGAAAAAGGTTTTACATGATTTCCTATGTATAATCAGTATCAAATTATTTGCCTTCTGAAAAAGAGGGGAAGGGACAACAGGGAGGGAAAGAATTCAGAACTCAAAATATTTTTTAAATGAGCATTAATTTTTACATGTTAGACATTTGTACTTTGGGAAATATTTAATGAAATGAATAAAAATAATTTTTAAAAAACCATATGCCATCTGTATAATGGTTCCTCCAGAGGCTTCCCACATCTTTTTTTTTTTTTTTTTTTGAAGCTCTCTTTTCCTTTCTTTGTGACTCTAGGTGGTGCAGTGGATAGAGTACCAGTGCAGGAGTCAGGAGGACCTGAGTTTAAATCTCACCTCAGACACTTGACACTCACTAGCTGTGTAACCTTGGGCAAGTCACTTAACCCGGATTGCCTCATCCTGAGTCATCACCAGTCATCCTGATGAAAATCTGGTCACTGGATTCAGATGGCTCTGGAGGAGAAGTGAAGCTGGTGACCTGCACAGCCCTCCCTCACTCAAAACAAAGTCAAGTGCAAGTCATGTCATTATTTTTCTGATGGCATGGTCTTTTTCAGCAACGAAAGATGAACACATGTTTAACTTAGTTTGGTTTTGCATTCTGACTTGTATAATGGAGTTTCCCCTGAGAGAGATTCCTGATTTGGACCCATGCAGTTTTAAAAAGCTCAGAAGTTCTTTTCCCTCTTAACATTTCAGTCTTCTTTATAAAAATGTTCTTAAAGTTGTAAGTTTGCCTTTGAAACTTGAAAAATTCCTTAGAATTGCAGGTAGTTTTTTCTAGGACAAAAGTTTCTCCGATTTGTTTCTATGGAAATTTTATATACAAGATTACCACATTTGGGTCCATGGGGTTTTAACATCCCTGAAAGTTTTGAGAAATTTTCTCCATGAGATCTTAGAGGGGGAAAAATTTAGAATCTTAAAATCTGGACTAGACTAAAAACTATTTGTCTTGAAGTGAAATTAACCTCCTTTACTTTGGGTCTCAGTTTTGACACGCAAAATAAGTAAATTAGGTGCCTTCCAACCATTTGATTCCATGATTCTAATTTTTAATATTCTGTTTTTGAGGTCCCAATGTAGAGAAATTTTGAAAATTTCAAATTCTTAAGACTCAAAGAATTTCACATATAACCCAATCTTAAAAGTCTAAATAAGTTATCAGTGTCTCAGTAAGCATAATAAACAGTCTCAGAAGTTTGGAGCATTTTAGTCCTCCAGTATTATTTTCCAGTGCAAAATGCATTAGACCAGTGCTTGAACCTCAGAACCTCACCTTCTTGGATAACAGCCATGGACAAGGCAGCAACACTCTTGACTTGAAAAGCAATCAGCTCAGAAAACAATTTGTATTACATGCTATGGCATGCCTCCACTAAAAAATCTTCAGTGGCTCCTTATTGCTTCTAGAATAAAATATAGAATTCGTAGCTTGACATTTAAAGCCCTTCACAATATGGCTCCCATACGCTTTGCCTTTCTTATTTCTTATTACTACCCGTTTGGCATTCTCCATTCTGGCTTTTCCTTAACCCTTCCCCAATGACCCTGTACTTCTCAAATTCCATGAGACAACCTGGTGGGAAAGAAAGACATACATATTTACATTATATGGATGAGCTGAAAATTACCAGCTACAAACCTTCCAGTGAGATGGGATCATTCCAAGACTTGCCATCTGCCTATCCACTGTATCCTAAAGTCCTCTAGGCCTTACCACCTGTCCCACTGGTATGAACTCCAGACCAAGAGACACTATCATATGACCTACACTACTAGGTCACCTAAGGAGTCCTGGGTCTTGTCATCCACCCCAGGACAGAACCCTTAAGATTTTGGTGACTGTATATATCTATATATCCAAATCTCTCTCTTTCTCGATAGATAGATAGATAGATAGATAGATAGATAGATAGATAGATAGATGGATGGATGGATGGGTGGATGGGTAGATGATAAAGATGTTGATAGATAGATATCTACCCTTCAGCTGAGCTATTTTATATGCTGTCTCCCCCCAAAAACTGTGAATATCATGACAGCAAAGACAATTTCATTTCTTTCTATTTATAATCCTAGTTCTTAGTATAGTGATTGATCCATAGTAAGTGCTTAACAGATACCTTTTCACTCATTCTTTCATACCTTATTTATTTCATTTAATTTGGCCTGCTTGCCATTCCTGGTTCTCACCTTCTCTAGTCTCTATTTGTTTGCAGAGATGATTCCACTTGTTTGAGTACACTACCTACTGACTCCTCTATCCTTATCCCCATCTCCATCTCCACCTCCTCATATCTTCCTTCAAAGCATGAGGTGTCATTTCTGATGTCAAACATTTCCTGATCTTTCTAGGAAGTATCGCCCTCTCCCTGGGCTTGAAATTACTTTCTATGTACTTTGAATTAATTTATGTGTGGGTACTTTCCATCCTTCCACTAAAATGTAAGCTCTTTGAAGGTAGGAACTCTGACTTTGGGTCTTTGTATCCCTATCACATAGCATATTGCTTTGTACTTAACAATTACTTAACAACACTTTGTCGTTTTCAGATTGTTTTCTAACATGGCATTCTGGGGAAGAGGCACTGTGGACTCCTGGGCAAATTCTTGGGATTGATAGTACCACTGTGACTCCATATGCAAGTCCAGCTAATTTATTGGGGCTGACTTGTCACCTAAAAATGGACATGAAATTTAGTGGTTACTGCAGTTGTGGGTGGTCTATAGATGCCATCTAAAAGAGTAGCCTGTTTAGCCCATACACCTTGGCTGGCCTTTCTCTTTTTTAGTGAATGTCATGTGTGTATAGCAATGTGATGAAATGTCAGGTTGTTGTACGTCTACGAAATCAATTCAACAAATATTTATCACTTGCCTACCATGTACAAAGTACCCTGGCCAATTATTTTGTCCATCTTTAGGAAGCATAGGGGAAATCTCAGAATGGATCAGGCTATGTTTATATGGAGCTGTTTGAACGAGGAGTGTGTTTTATAAAGTGGGTTCTTTGCTAGGCTGACTGGACACCATTTTTCTCTCACACCCCCAAAATTGCAACATTGAAACAAATCCATCATTTCCTCCTGTTACTTAGTAAACCCACTAGATGAGTTGTGGCTCCATAAATTTTAGGAACTCCTTTATTATGTTGCCTGATCAGACCCTGCATTTATTTACACAGTGCATCCATAAAACCCAGCTTTCATTAAAGCTGAGGTGGGGAAGTGGAGGCCAGGGGGAGGGAGGAACAGTCCCTCTCCCTTTGCTGGGGAAGGTGAAGCTAAAGAAGATAATTAACCATGAAACAATAAGGAGGCTTGCTGGGTAAGCAGCAGTGTGAAAACAGTTACTCCTCACAAAAGAGGGGAAATTAGCTTTCTGGATAAGGGGAAAAAAAAGGAAAGTGTCAGATTGGAAGACTGAAAGGATTGCCAACACAAGGAGATAGCTTCTACACATCATTAATGCAATTTTTTAACACTTAAACTCCACAGCTGTCTAAATTTAAATGCATGTAAATACCATGTGTTATGGGAGATTAATATGCCATGTTGATTTCCACTCTACCCAACCCCCAATCCTTTAAACTTCTGGATTTGGCCTCTGTTTCATTTCACCTACACTCCTTCCAAGTCTAAAAATGCACCAGCTCCCCCAGCATTGTGTCCTCATTTCCAAAACTCATGTAAACAGAACATCCTGGAGGGAGGCAAATGTGCTCATTATATTTTAACAAACACATTATTTTACATTCTTAATACTGATATTTGAGTAAACAGAAAGGTTGTTTTGATTTTGCTTTTTCACAGAGTAAAGACTTCGGATGCGCGTTTCCTTTCAAAACTTCCTTGTACAGCATTAGTGTTCCCTGAAGCAGCCCCATTTTGGCAGAAATTCAGTTCTATGCAGTGCCAAAAGAAATAGAAGAAACAAATGCTGCTTAATGCAGCTGGCTAGATAATTTACATATTAGTGCACACCAAACACGAAGACCTGAATATGGATTAGAGCTCCAGTGATGATATATAGATAAAGAGAAACAAAATTCAACACATCGTTGTTTATTTTACCAGTGCTACTGTATAGAAGTGAAGGCCTGAAAGGGGAGGGATCAAGGATGACTTTTGGAAACCGAAGTCCCTTTGGTAGGTGAAGTAGATTATTTTTGTTTCAGCTAGGGGTGGGGAGAAATAGCAAATGGAAAAAAAAAAAGACACAAGTTATTAGGGATCTGCAGATTTTCTGTCCCTTCATGCTAGACTAGTTAAATCAGTATTAATGAGAGTCCAAATGAATGAGATGTATTCGTGTTCTGATAAGAATCAGCTCTCCAGAAGCATGCTGGAGTGTGTTGTGAACACTTAAGAGATATTTATTGAGTTGGAAAGGGTAGGAGGGGAGATTTCTAGAATTCAAATTTGACCAATCCTATCCATTATGAAGGATGTCAAGAAATAAAAATCTATGATGATGATAATGATGCTAAAGGTAAAGAAATATTAAATCAAAAGGCTTTTTCTTAGCATACTATTAAAAAAAAAAAACAGCTAATGTCCCTTACTGGTATAGTGCATTCTCTGGAGCCACTCTCATAACCCCAATTCAAGAGGGTAATCTGAGTCCCCAGAGTTTGGTGACTATATCTTGTCTAAGCATTCTAGGGATAGCCATGACATGTTGGGGGTATCTTTCTAATAATACAACTCATAAAATCCCACTGATGTGTTTTGCTGTAATTATCAGTTGATATCAATTAGTTGACCAAATTTAATGAGTTTTTAGAAAGGAGGATTTGCTAAGGCAGCTAGGTGGCAGAATGGATAGAGTGCCAGGTCTGGAGTCAGGAAGAATTGTCTTCTGAATTCAAATCTGGTCTCAGACACTTACTAGCTGTGTGACCCTGGGCAAGTCACTTAACCCTGTTTGACTCAATTTCTTCATCTGCAAATGAGGTGGAGAAGGAAATAGAAAAGCTTTCCAGAGTCTTTGCCAAGAAAACCCCAAATGGGATCATGAAAGACTGAAGAACAACAAGACCTTGGACCCTGTTTGCCTCAGTTTCCTTATCTGTAAAATGAAATGGAGAAGGAAATGGCAGACTACTCCATTATCTCTTCCAAGAAGAACCCAAATGGGATCGTGAAAAGTCAGACACCACTGAACAGCAGCAGGAGGAGAATTTGCTAAGGCAGCATAATCAGAACCATAGGCACCAAATATCCCCCTCCTACCACCCCACCAAAAGCAGTAACATACTCTCCCACCAATACAGGCAATGTCCAGGGAAGAATGTGCTCAAGTCTAGGGGAAACATATGTGAAAAATGGGAAAACTCAAGACGTTGTCTTTAATTATTGTCTAGTAACTAATTTTTCTGCTGGGCTCTTTGCAGAACTTTGAAACTTTCTTTTCTCATTGGTCTGTCAGTCCGGGAATAATTCTCAATATAGACACTCCCATCAACTACCGTACTCTCAAGGACCTTGCTAGGATGGCAATTAAAATGTCCAGATTTTTTTGTTCTCTGACATTCATGAGTTCCTTCCGTGGCAGAAGGCAGAGGGAGGAGACTGAGCTGGGGTCAGGCTTCTTCTCCATATCCCTTAAGCAACTCATTCTTAAAACCTTGACTGGAAGGTTCCCACTTTAAGCTACACATGTGGAATCCTCAGGTTCCAAATTTGCTTGTTATTAACATAAAACAAAAACTCAAAGGATTTGGCCAGATTTTTCAGTCAATCTGAACGTACCTCCTGAGTGCCATCATTCCATTTTGTCTAATGGTTGTCAAGGATTTCTGAATTTATCAGACACTTTTGTTGCTTTTTATTGGAATCCTATGATTGCTTGATGTTCAGACCTTGTTCACATCTTCTTCATACTGTTGATGGTCAGATTATCCTCACCTGACAAAAGATTTTGTCCTGATTTCTTTTTGAAGTGGGGTGGATTAATTAATTGACTCAGTTGAATCCCTTATCCTGGAAAATGTTATGTTTCTTTGATATTCAACAATTTTTTTTGAAATGGGCTCAACCTACAATCATTTAGCTCTTTGATTTGTGAATTCGTTTATAATTATATCTATTCTTAAACTCAAATATAAATGGGAAAGTATTTGAGTGCTAAGGGAGCATAGAAAGCTAGTCATTCCTAAAGCTGATAATAGGCTAATGGTAGACCATTGCCTATTAAATGATGACAAATAGGCTGTGTGAGGAGATTGAGGGAACTGGTATTATTTAGTTCTAAAGGGTGATTTATAGTCTATAATATGAAAGGTAGCATAGAGAAGTGATGTAACTCCAAAGGACCAAAGACAAAATGGGGATGTAAAAGATACAAGAAAGAATTGTTGAGCATAGGAATAATAAACATTGTAATAAGCTATTAAGGGAGATTATAGAAATATCATCCCCTGAATATTTTTAATAGAAATACAGAATACTTTTTGTGGGTAGTCTTATGTATTATTTCAATATGATCGTCCTAAAACACCATTTCATCCATTTAGTCACATCACATCTCTGTTCAAAACCTTTAATGGCTTCCAGTTTCCTAATCCAAATCCTTTTGTCTAGCTACATCCTACCTCTGTAGCCGTATTCTCTTGTTCTTCCAAACATGCACCATCCAATTCAGTCTGCCCAGTCAACTCACTATTTCATAAATATTCCATGCTTATTCCCCCTGTGCTTTGTTAATTCAATTAAATTTATTTAATTTTAATTCAGTTTAATAAACTTATGTCAAGCACCGGCTATATGCAGTGTACCAAGTTAGGAGTTGATGATAACACACACCTTATTCTAAAGGGGTTTGCAGTTTAACTAAATGTTCACAAATATGGATGACAAAGCAAAATATATTAGGTATAAAGGAGTGGTCCAGGTACTATGTTAATGACAAATCTGAGGGAGAAGAGATAATTTTCAGTTCAGGGGTCAAAAAAGAGGTGATATTTGAGTTGTGCTAAGAAGGAAGGAAGGTGAAAGAGTGTGTGTGTATGTGTGTGTGTGTGTGTGTGTGTGTGTGAGAGAGAGAGAGAGAGAGAGAGAGAGAGAGAGAGAGAGAGAGAGAGAGAGAGAGAAAGAGAGAGGGAAGGTGTCACTTTGAGGAAATTCATTCCTGGAACAGAGAATGAAGTGAGCAAAGGCACTGAGATGAAAGAGGGCAGGACATGAATGAAGGATGGAAAATGGTACTGGTATGTTTAAAACATAAGATAAATTATTGCGATAGTCCTCCTGTGGTCCACTCTATTCAGATCCAATCTATAATATTCTTTAGATCTGGATGTCACAGTTTTGGAAGGACATGAATAGGTTGGAAAGTACCCAGAGCACTGCAATCAAGGTGGTTGAAGGGTCTCAAGTTTATGCCACATGAAGATAAGTGGAAGAAACTGGAAAATGTATAGCCTGCAGAAGGGAGAATTCAGGGAGGATATGATAGGCTCTCTTCAAGTATCTGAAGGCTTTTAGAGCCCTTTACAAGCTGCTTCCAACTTAACTTTCCAGCCTTGTTATATGTTATTCCCTGTCCCACACTCTGATCTAGCCAAATTGGGGTTTTTCTGTCCTTCAGACAAGACACTCCATGTTTAGTCTTTGTACTAGCTATCCCCTTATACCTGGAATGCACTTTTCCTTGCCTCTGTCTCACTGTATAATTCACTTCCTTTAAGACTCAGCTAGTGTGCCATCTTCTACATGAAGCTTTTCCTGCTGATTTTTCCCAACCACTAGTTCCCTTTTCAAACAGTTTTGACTTCAACTACTTTGAGTTTATTCTTTTTATGTTTATTTTCTGTATGTTTACATACACACATACATATATACATACATACACAAACACACATATTCTGGTGATCTCCTCAGTTAGAATGTCAGTTCCTCGAGATTAAGGATTGTTTCATTCTTTGTATTTGTATCTCCAGTGTCTGGAAAGTGCCTGGTACATAATTTGCATTTAATGAATGATTATTGATTGATTAAAAGTAAGGTAAGACTTGTTCTACTTGTCCGCAGAAGTTAGAACTAGGAACAATGGGTGGTAATTTCAGAGAAGCATATTTAGGCTTGATCTAAGGGAAAGCTCCCTAAAAAATAAGAGTTTGCCAAAATTGAAATAGACAGCCTCAGAAGGAAGTAGAGTTTCCTTCAATGGAAAAACTCAAGGAAAGGCTGGAAGACCACTTGATGGGTATATTGTAGATTCTTTTTTGGGACTGAATTCTTTTTTTGGGTTGGTCCCTTCCAACACCTAAATTATGTGATTCTGCAGTGTGTGTGTGTGTGTGTGTGTGTGTGTGTGTGTGTGTGTGTATGCGTGTACGTGTTTTACAGGGTGGTGGTGCAAGGAGAGTGGATTCTGATTGTGGAGATCTTTGAATGCCAAGATGAGTTTATACTTTATTCACTAGGTAATGAGAAACAACTGAAGGTATTTTAATTTTTGTCTTTGTTTTTGGTATAAGAGTAACTGATCAGAATAGGACATGAGAGTGATTATTTATGGCAGCAATGTGAAGGAAAGAGTGAAAATAGGAGGCTAGAACCAAGAAAACTGGTTAAGAATGTAGTCAAGAAGAGCTATGCATCTGAACTAGGGTAGTTAGAGTGGGGATGGAAGAAAAAAATGGATATGAAAGATATTACAGAAGAAGAATTAATAAGGTTTGTAAACTGATTAAATGTAGCAAATCAGATTGATGAAAGAGCTAATGATGCCTCTGAAGTCTTGAAACTGAAAGACTGGAAGGACTGTGGTACTATCAACTGAAACAGAGAAGTTAGGATTGGGGAAAACCATTTTATTTAGGGGATGGTAATGAGTTCTCCTTTAGTCATATGGTGTTGGAATTGTTGGAAGCAATTTGCAAACATGGAATTGGACTTCTAAAGAGAAGTTGAGAATGGGGATAGAGCTTTTGGAATAATCTACTAAAAAAAAGGTAATTTTTGAAGCCACAGGCATGATGAATGAGATTGCTAAAGGAGATAGTACATAAAGGAAGGAAGATCTAGAATAGAACCTCAATAGTCATCCATATATAAGGTGCAGAAGAGGATAAGAAGTGAAACAGAAAGAGGAGGAGGGTGACAGGATATCCATAAAAGAATGCCCTCCTTGGCAGCCAATGAAGGGTTCCATGTTATTACTTGCTATTTTTTTCATTTCTAATACTCTTAGCTCTAGGTATACAAATCCTTCAAGGCCCAGCTAAAATATTACTTTACCTGTGTTACTTTCCTAAGTTCCTTTAATTGTCCTTTGTATTTTCTTTTGAAATTACAAAGAATTTATAGTTTTATCATACAACGTAGTTGTCAATTATATTTTTTCTTATTTATTGTTTACTATTGTTTTGTGTACGTTTAATTTCCCCAGCTGGATTGTAAACTTTTGATGGAAATGATCTCATTTTGCACTACCTCTGTATACCCCCCACAGAGCTTTGCGGAAGGCTCAGGAAATTTTTGGTGCCCCATAAACACTTTCTTAATTCTTCTTGGAGATATAGGGTTGATTACTGTCTGGTGATTCTACTTATTTACATATACTAATGTGACCTTTGCAAATGAGTTTTAAGAGTATCAGTCTAATAACTGTTCAAAAATTATAGTTTATGGTACTAAGCATGAAAGGAAAGAGAAAAATCAGAAAGGTAAGTCCAATTTCTATTTCACATTAAATTCAGAGGGAAAGCAAAGAGATAAACGATGGACAACTCCCTCTGTTCCACTGGGATCCACAAAGTGCCAGAACATCTAGAACAAGTTGGATGGATAGCTTAAGAAAGATTTATGGGAGGACATTGGCAATAGTCACAGCAGATGAGAAGGATGGGTTCATTCTCTGAATGTGTAACCCAGCACAGTGCCTGGTGCAGACTAGGCATTTGATAAATGTTTGCTTGGTTGATTTGCACCATTGGAAGTAATGTCCATATGTCCATTTCAATAAGATCACAGATCCATTGAAGTATTTAAATGTTAAATTTTTATTTGGTTGCACTTATTTCTTTTGGCCCCTGTGTCTATGGCCGTGTCATAATTTGCACAGCTGCATTAAGTCATGCAATATCAGCCCTGATTTTATTTTTTGCTAGGTCAAGAGATTTTTTTTTATTTCAATTTCATTCTCCTGGTTGAGTAAACATAAGCAACTTTTCACATTTCATTCAGCAGACTTAGTCATTATGTTATAAAATTTCAAAAAGAGTTCAGGTAAAGCTAAAACATAAAGTACTAAATCCTAGGCCTGAATAAAAATAAAGCTACAGGTGGCACAGTGGATAAAGTGTTGGGCCTGTAGTCAGAAAGGCTCATCTTCCTGAGTTTCTGTGCTCAGACACTAGCAGAGTGACCCTGGGGTCACTTAACCCTGTTTGCCTCAGTTTCCTCATCTGTAAAATGGGGACACACTGGAGAAAGAAATGGCGACCCACTCCAACATCTTTGCCAAGAAAATCCCCAATGAGTCATGAATATTTAGACATCACTGATCAACAAAGCAACCATGACAGTAAAATCCATTCTGTCAGAAAGTGATCAAGAAATGACTTAGCTCATATTTTCTTATTAATTTTTTTCATTCAAGATATAAATGTGATCCTTTGGGTCGCAATCAGGGATCTGATATTGGGGCTGTTCACTTTTTATATGTAGGTAACTATAGGTTTATTTCTTAGTCGCGTCTTCTCCTCTAAAACCCTCACCATCTCCTCAACGGCCTGTGGTAGAGAAATTCATCTGTAGCAGAGCACTGAATGGGAAAAGAGAAATGGAAGGAAATGGAATGAAGAGAGGAAAAGGAATAGGAGAGGAGAAAATGCAACCCAAGAGTGGGGAAAGTTGTACCCTGTAGTGGTTTATATCCATTCAGAGCTAGGAAAAAAGGAGCCTAATTACCCAAAATAAATAACACTATGAGTGTCTTCTCTCCCCCTTATCTATCATCCTCTTTTCAATCTTACCTTTAAAATGGTCAAAGACTGAAGTCTGTGGTAGGAAGTACTCCAAACATGAATCATCCATATTTTTCTCTCCAAAATGCAAGGTAGAATTTTATTGGCAAAATGGGTCCAGCAAGAAGTTGTAAACAAAAGGCCATGACTTCCAGAACTATCACTTAGCCCGGTTATTTTGTTCAGCAAGTGTATACTGAGTTCCTATTTACATGACTGGGCTATAGAAAGGGGTAAGAGATATCCCCATTTTCAAAAGTTTCCCATTTCAATAAGAGAACCAAACTATCTCTTTATTATTAAATAAACTACATGGCCCTGACTATAGTTATGCTAGGAGGTCAGACAAGAGAGAGATCAGTGTGTTGACCAGAATGATCAGAGAAGGTTTAGGTTCAAATCTCATGGGTGACACTTTTTATGTAAACTTGGGCAAGTTCCCAACTTCCTGGTCTAAATTGTTCCTCATTTATAAGATTAGGAGACTGGACTAGAGGTCCTATGAGGAACCTTCCACATCTCGATTTATGATCATAGAAGAGGGGGGACATGTTGGATTTTGAAGAATAGGTAGTGTTTAGAATAGTGGAAGAGAGGAGAGGTGATACTACACATAACTCGTGCAAAAGTATGGAGGTGAAATTAACATGGTTTGCAGTGAACAAGGGATTTGGTAAGAAGGAATATACAAAAATGGTGTTTTAAGGGAAGGGAATAAGCATTTATATAGTATTTACTATATGCTGGGCACTATGCAAAGCACTTTGCAAATATCTCATGTGATCCTTACAACAACCCTGTGAAATAGGTGCCGTTATTATCCCCATTTTATAGATGAGGAAATTGAGACAAAGAGAGATTAAGTGAATTGCCCAAGGTCACATATCTACGAAGTGACTGAGAATGGATTTGGACTCATCCTCCTGACTCCAGGCCCAGTACTCTGTCACTGCACTACCTAGCTGTCCAGGAACATTATTCTGGTAGTGATATTTATAATTGCTGGCAGGAGACAGAAACTATAAAACAGGATATTCATAGAATTACAGAAACTGAGGGGTAGAGGGGACCTTTGCAGTCATCTAGTCCAACCCATGCATAAAAGGAATATCTACTATTAAAATACCCAACAGGTGGATACATCAAAGGAAAAGGAACCTATCACTTCTCAAAGTATCCCCGTCCCCTTTAAGAAAACAAAACAAAACAAAACAAAAAAAACCGTTCATATCAGTGAGATAGTTGTTTCAGTAGTCTAGGCATGAGGTGATGGGGGCCTCTATTAGGTGTGGGCAGGGTGAATCTTTCCAATGTTCTGCCATAAACACTAAGATGGGAAAAGGGGGATGGGACCAATACTTATTTGTCTACTTGAACTTAGGTGTTACAGTCTTTGACTTCAAATGGAACCCTAGGATTTAAGAGTTCGAAGGAGTCTGAGGACAACATCAATCCAGACCATCTAATCAAGGACAATGAAATCTCAGGAGAAAGTGGATGAGTTCTCACATGACAGAGCTATAAAACAAACTTAGATTTCAGTCATTCCTATCTTCCATTTATAATAGTAATCACGTCACTCATTTTCTCCCTGGAGAACCCAGGGAAGATTAACTTCTTTGGAGAATCTATTCTATCCACTCACAATTCTTTTTGGTCAAAAGTTTATCCTTCTGTCTATATACTGACGTAAAAAGCAATGTACACCCATTCCTATATTTCTGTCATTAGGAAAAATGATAAAGGAATAGTGGTGGAAAACTGTACAATTCTTTCATATTTTTGAAACCTAATAAAGGAGTTATCTTGTTACATCAATTATTTCTTGGGGGTAAGGATAAAGCCTTTCCTTCTATCTTTTTGCTTGTAGCATGTGGGAGCCTCATAAAATCCAAACCGTACATCCTGAGAATTGAAGTTGGGTAGATGAAGGAGAATGAGAATACTAAGACAGATTAAAAAGAAAAATTGCTTTCTCATCAATAAATAGCTTTTGAATATGCTTTGTGGTAGCTAAAGATGGATAGAAAATATTCTAAAAAAGAAGTGAGCCACTTTTGATTTACTTTGAGTTTCTTTTAAAAAAATCTCTCTTCTAAATAATTAAGTGCAAGTAATTACATAATTACTTGATTATGTAGCAGCACTAAAATTTTACAGGAGTTTTCCAGTTAAACTCCAGCCTTATAAAAATAATTGCCTTAGTTAAATTCATTTACTAAATGAAGCAATTCATTCTGGTGAGTTTCGTTTTGTTTTTTAGTTTGGGAGATAGATCTATATCTACATTTATATCATATGAGTACATATACTCTCTCACCTTTTTTTGGACCAAATCAATTACTTCCTAATAAGAAAACACCCCCTTACCAATGAAGATCAGCACCTAAGCTACAACCCAGAGTCTCAAAGCATTACTTGAGGCTTTGAGATACTCAGTATTTCATCCAGGGTTATAAAGTCAAGGTGTGCGGTGAGATCTGAACCCTGGTTTTTCTGACTGTAAACCTGGCTCTCTATTATGTCACCCCTTTTATCTTTCTCTTTGTGTATGTGTCTTTATATTATATTCATGTATATTTATGTGTATACATATTTATGTGTGTATATAACCATACATATGTGTATTTATTTGTGAAATCGAGGATTATTTTGTTAATACTTTGTTATCTCACCCAGGAGAGTGTGAAGGTCACATCCTCCAGTAGTCAACTTAAAATGATGACTGAGCATATTAAGCATCCTTCCTCCAAGTTACATGATAAGAAACACTGTCATAAAGTGCTGGTTTGTAACCCCAAAACAGCACTGTAAGAAACATATTCATCTGTATTTCCATAACGTTATAAATGATGAGAGCGGAGGTATGTTTGGAAATGGAATAATTTTATAATTATTTTGTTTTTGAAAATGTCTCCTAACTGAGTGAGTGAATGAGAAGTAGGAGGACTAAAGGAAGAGGGAGGCTGAGATTGACAAACCAGAGTTTCATGTACCTCCTGCTTCTAAGAAACAGGCACCCAAGGAACAAGTCCGGGGAACATGAAGAGGGTTGTCTTTTTTTTTTTTCTTTTACTTAAAGTGAGCTGTCTCACCATTGCAAATTTTCCCAAGTTCTTAGAACTCTAATTAAAATGTGGTAATTGGTAATGTTACCTCAATTACCATGATGCATGGACATTGATGAAAAGTGACAGCAATTGAATCCCTTGGGTGTTATACCCTGGGGCCATCCCATTTATCGCGGCCTTATTATTTTCAATTATGTGGCTGGATGTAGAGCATACTTCCAAAGCCAGCATAAGTACAGGGTTTCTCTGGACACACAATTCGGTGTTCTCTACCCAGGCACTTGAGGAGCAGTGTAAGAGGGGAAAAAAAGAAAGAGAAAACACTTTGGTGAAGAACGGAAACTCACAGACAGGGATATTTTCCACACACTCATGAAGACTGGGAAAATCTCAAAGGAACCTGAAATGCTGTTTTTGCTTAACATTATTATTTTTTAAAACATGGAAGGTGGCACTTTAACTTCGAGTCTGTTTTTTTCTGATGACATTAAGTAATAAAGTGTTAACTAAGAAAAATGACTAGAATTTACCCAAGGAATTATCTCAGTACTAAGACAGTGGACAAAAGTGGGAACTATTCCAAGTTAGTTAAAATGATCAAAATTTTTCTTCCCTGTACATCTCTGATGTGCTAAGTGAGGCTCCTATTGTATAATTGGGAGAAACTGTGTGCACAGAATACTTGACCTATGGAAAATATGCCACAGAACAAGTGAAATAGTTTTTGGATTAAACAGTCCTATGCTTTCAGTATATAAGTGCCTAAACTAGGGATGGGAGGGTTTGGAATAAGTGGGAAGACATTGGAAAGTTATTTCGTTACTATTAGAACTTTGCAAATAATTCTCAGGTTGCCAGCCCTTTAATTGTTGCTCATAATGAATGTTTTTCTGTCGTTTCTTAAATGCCTACATTACAAGAGTGGGGAACCTGCGGCCTCAAGGCCACAGGTGGTCCTCAAGTGCAGCTCTTTGACTGAATCCAAACTTCACAGAACAAATCCCCTTAATAGAAGGATTTGTTCTGTAAAACTTGGATGGAGTCAAAAGGCCACACCCAAGGACCTAGAAGGCCACAAGTGACCTCAAGACCAAAAGTTCCCCATCCCTGGCCTAAAACATAGTAGACCCTAAAGAATGAACAAACAAAAACAATATAATCCAGTTCCTGTTCTCTAGGTATTTAGTCATATACCGTATATACTCAAATAACCGGGAAGAAAGAGACCCAGAGATCAAATTCATCCTTTTCATTTTTACAGATGAGAAAACTAAGGCCTGAAAAAGATAAATGACTTTACTAAAGCCATACAACTAGTCAGTGATCAGTCAGGATTAAACTATTTTTACTCCCAAACACCTTGTGGTTCATGTTGCTATGTAACGCTGCTATGTCATATCTACCAATATTATTAAGCATATACTTAGAACCCGTTTGTTCAATGGTAGGTTGTCACTTCTTATTTTCTGTTGTTTTTTCCTATATATGTGTATGTGTATATGTAGGTATACATATCATTTATAATATCAAATATATTACATTTGTATATATACACACCTATATGAATATGTGAATATACACACATATCTCACTTATGGAAAGGTTGTTTATTCAGTAACCTTGGCTATTCTGAACATTTCTTCCAACATACAAAGATGTCTTCTGAGTAGTCAAAATAGCAGTCAGAATCAATCAATATGCATTAAGCACTTAGTGTGTTCCAGGAATTATGCTAGACACTATGGATACAAAGATATTTCTGTGCCCTCAATAAGCTTACCATCTAGATGGAGGAGACAACAGGTACACTTACAAATATATAAAACATAGAAGGTAATTTGGGGTGGGGGGTACACTAGCATCAGTGCATATCCAGGAGGGCTTTATGTAGAAGATGTTATTTATACTGATTCGAGGCATTTTAAGAGGTTCAGATAAAGGAGAAGGTTCATTCAAGCTGGGTTGGGGGCGGGGGGATAATAAGATAACAAAGGGATGGAAAATTAAGTGCCAGAGAGGAAGATTGTAATATACCTGAAGCACAATAATTTATAACAAGGCTGGAAAAAGAGATTAGGGCCAAGTTTTAAAGGGTTTTAAATGCCCAAAAGGGGAGTTTATATTTGATCCTTGAAGTAATATGGGGCCACTAGAGTTATACCAGCAGGAGAGGAACGTGGTCAGACTTATGTCCTTTATGAAAACCACTTTGCATTTTAGAGAGGGGAGAGACTCGAGGCAGGGAAAACAAGGGGACAATTGTAAATGAGTAAAAAAAAAAGGGCATTAATTTGAGAGGCAAACTAGAGCTAGAGAAGACATGTCCTTTACTCTTAAAAGAGTTTCTCAGGCCCTTTTATCACTCAGATCCAATTCTTAAGCATGAGTCAACTATTAAACTAACATTTATTAAATGCCTATTGTTTGCATATCACTGTGTTAGGAGCTGTTACCCCTTTAATAGAATAGGAGGGATAACACTGAAGTATGGTATCAGGTAGGATGCAATACAGGTTAATGAGGGACCTCAAGAAAATGCCATTGGAAGTAGGAGGAGGGTAGGTTAACTTTCAGCTGTAAGATCAAAGTAGACTTCGTAGGGGAGGTGTCCCTTAAATGACCTTGAAGAAAGAAAAGGCTATTGGTAAATAGAGATGCATAATGAGTTTGTTTCAATCACAGGAGACAAGTAAAATGTATGCAGGAAAGGGCATATGTACACAGTCTGAGGAACAGCTGGTGTTGAAATGGTCCTGAATGACTATGTGTAGTAGACTGGAGTGAAAGAAAGCTTAGAAAGAGAAGCTGGGATCCTATTATGTAGGAACTTAAGTATCATCAGGAGTTTTATGTTTTACTCTATAGACAATAGGGAGCCATTGAAGATTTTGGGTAAGGTCAGACTAGTGCATTAGAAATATAATAACAGCAATTAATTTATTAAGCCCAAAATGCTTTACAAATTTTCTCATTTAGTTCCCACAACAACCCTGGAAAGTGGGAGCTATAATCCTAATTTTTTAGATGAGCAGGATTTAAACTCAAGTTTTCACAACTCCTGGTCCAGTGTCTTTATCAACTATATCACATGTGTGTGTGTGTGTGTATGTGTGTGTGTGTGTGTATGTAGGGATCACAGTATAGGACATATAATAATAAGCTGGACAGGGACCAGTATAGGGTTACTAACAAGATGAACTGACCTAACATCACATGAGGGTCAATGGAAGACATGGGTCATGTGCTGTCTGGAGTGAAGAAAACTTAAGGGATTCATGGCAGCTGTTTTCAAATATTCAAAAGGCTATTATGGGAAAAGAAATAAACTTGCTGTCTGTTCTCAGACCAAAGAACCAGGATTGCTTTCTAGAAGTTATGGAGTAGCTGGCTTCAACTTGATGGAAGGAACACCTTCTTAACAACTAGAGCTATCCTCAAATGTAATAAATACGTTGTCTTTAGAGGTCATGAATTCCACATTGTGGAGGTTTTCAAGTGGAGGCTGGATTACTATTTATCAGACGCATTTTAGAGCAGATTCTTGCTTTAAGGATAGATTAGACTAGGTGGTCTTTAATATCTCTTTTTTTCTTCTTTTTATAATTAATTTATTTCCTTTCAATTTTCAACAATCACTTCCATAAGTTTTAAATTTTTCTCCCCCTCTCTCCTCCCCCCAATCTTATATGGGTTCTACACATACATACTTATTAAACACATTTTCACATTATTCATATTGCATAGAAGAATTAAAACAAATGGGAGAAATCAAACAATTTAATATTTCTTAAGACTTTTATGAGATCTCATGATTCCCTTCAAACTCTTAAAGATTCTAAAAGTCCATCATTTTTAAAAATTATCTTTCCTTGGTTACATTCTCCTGATTTCACTTTTTGTACCTGTCTTTTAAAAAATATGATCTTATCAATATTTTCCCTAGTTAGTCATATTGTCCCCTTTTCTTTCTCATCAAGATTCTTTATAATTATATCATTAGAATGTCATTTTTTTTTTGTGAGTTGCTATTTCTCCTCAGTTATGTTTCTTTTTAGAATTTTCTTTTATGGAGAGGTTCATAGCTACCTCTTCTCTTAACTTTCTGACATCTGCTTTTCTAAAGTCTAGAAAACACTCCTAAATATGCCCATTGTTTTCCTTTTTTGGAATCAAAGTCTGTAAGACAGTACTTTCTCACAAGATTCTCATCACTTCCAGTCCTTTAACACAATTCTTTGTTGGTCCGCATTAGGCCAAGAGTTTACCTGACTACTTCTTGTAATTCTAGGAAGATGAATTGATATTTGCACTTATTTGTCTTCTCCACCAAGTCCCCAAAAACGTCATCAGAGGGAAATCTCATCATACTGTAATATCTAAACATCCTTGGTACTCATATCTCATCAGAACCCTCAGGCCTCTCTGTTTAAAGGATGCAGCCATGATCTCCTCAACTTCCATTTAAGGAGGGGCCAGAGGACAGACATCTCATTTCCCACATAGCCACACTCATTTTGAACTTCTTTGGCTTTCCATGTTTCCCCACTACAGGTATCTGCCTTCTCCTCTTTATAGATTTATTCTGTGTGTTGACTCCCCCAATTAGATTATAAATTCCTTTAGGACAGACTGTCTTTTTTGTTTTTTACTTTTATCTAGCTCTTAACATAGTACCTAGCACAAAGCAGGTACTTAATAAATGTTTGTTGATTGTTGACTGTTGTACTGCTTCAGGCTTAGGCAAATAATTTTTTTCCTTCTATCAAGATGAAGTCTGCTTCTCCCTGACTTCTAGGAACTCATCCTAGCTCAATGCTCTGAGAAAAGTCAGTAAGTTTATTCCTTTCTCCATGACAGCCCTTTGAATATTTGCAAACAGCTACCATGAGTCCCTGAACAAATAAACCAGAAATAAAGGGGGAAAAATAGGAAATCTTGATAATTGGAGGAGAAATCAATAAAAAACGATAACTATGGAAAAATCAAACTAAAATGTGATTCTCTGACAAAACTAGTAAAACTTATTAAGTCAAATGAAATGGAAGCCATAAAGGAACTTTAAAAGAAAAATAGCCCTGGTCAAAAGGATTTACACGTGAACTCAATCAGATATTTAAAGAATAGTTAATAATGTGGTGCAAAAATTTTTCTGCACAATTGAAAAAACAACAACATTTCACCAAATTCCTTATGAGTCTAATATAGTCCTAATACTTGAACCAGGGAAAGATAAAACAAAGAAAACTATAGATCAATGTCTCTAATATGTAGCAATATAAACATTTCAACTAAAACTCTAAAAAAAAAATGGTGGCAGTATAACCCCGAGTATTCACTGACCACATGGTCATGCCCATGATTTGAACATGAGCCAAAATTAGGAAAATGATTTATATGAATAAACACATTCAAAACAAACCCAGTGGTTATATGAAAAGAAAAAGGCTTTGACAAAGTACAATGCTCAGTTATGCCAAAACCCTTAAAAATATAGTATAGACGTTGAAGAGACATTTTTGGTGGTAAATCAAAGGCAGTTTTATTTTCAATGAGGAAATGTTAAAATAAATATGAAGGTGATTAAAAATGAACCCTCTCCCCACCATTCTTTGGCAGTCCTGGAAATGCTTTCAGGGCTTAGTATAATGCCTGATTTAAAAATATTTATTGGTTGATTGATCTCTAAGCAAGAAGAAAAAAGAGAAATTAAAGACAAATATTGGCAAAGAATGACAAAATTATCTCTATCAGTAGACAATGTAATTATTTATCTGGAAAACCATAAAGAGTCAGCAAATAGGTTAATCAAGATGATGAATCTATAAAAATTTCTATTTAGCAATAAAAACATTTTTGGGGGAAAAATGTCTTTAAAATTCCATTCAAAATAATTGCAAAAGGTATAAAAAACCTGGGAGTCAATATAAGATTTCTAGAAATGCAATGGATAAATATTCTTTAAATAGTTAATGCATTAATGAATGGGGAAGATGCTTATTGCTCATAGTTATGCTGTGCCAATATGACAAAAATTATGATCCAACCTAAATTAATTCCCGGATTTAGTCATAGCCAGCAAATTACTAAGATGATACATGACAGAAACAGATAAAATAATAACTAACGCCAGTTGGAGGAACTATTATTTAGAGATTCTAGACTATCTAGAATCTCAAAAGAATGGATGGAATGGGGGTGGGAGTGGAGAGCAATTATAAAAGGGGAATAGCATTTGCAGACCTTAAATCAAATTTTAAATCAACAATCTTAAAAAAAAAAAAAAAGTTATGCTGGCTAAAAAAAGAGAACCAGTGGAACAGACTAGACAAGCAGGAATCAGTTGCAGTAGTCCAACGATTAATACAACAAAAGATATAAACTCTCTGGGGAAGAGCTGACCATTTGATAAGAACTATATGGAAAACTAGAAAATAGTTTGCTCAAAAAAGTGGAGAGGGCTTGTATCAGCCTCTTTCACATTTATTATAATAAGTTCTAAGTGGATACTTGACTTCAGTGTAAAAATGTCTCATCCTCATCATCATAATCATCATCGCTAACATTTATAGTGTCTGCTATGTGCCAGGCACTGTGTTAAGTGACTTACAATTACGATGTCATTTGATCCTCACAACAGCCCTGAGAGGTAGGTACTAATATTATCTCTATTTTACACTGAGAAAACTGAGGCAGGCAGAGAAGTTAAATGACTTGCCTAGGGTCACACAGCTAGTAAGTGTCTGAAACCCTATTTGAACTCGGGAAGATGAGTCTTCCTGATCCTAGACTTGACCCTTTATCCACTGCACTATCTAGCTACCTGCTGGAGATCTGGAGGAAAATGGGATTACAAATCTGGTTAGGAAAAGAACTTTAAACCATACAAGAGTTGGGCATCACAAATGATCATATCATCATAGCTCTAGAACTAGAAAGGACCTTAGAGGGATCTAATCTTTGAACCACCTCATTTTACAGATGTGGAAACTGAGATCAAATTACTTCCCAAGGTCACATAAGGAAAAAATACCAAAGTTGTGATTTAAACTCAGATCCTCTGACTCTTTTGCCCTCACCCTTCCTGTGTTACCTCTGACTACATGTTATTGAAAAGCGTCTTCACACATTCAGAATCAATACAGCCAAAGAAGAGGGGGATTTGGGAAAAACCTTTGCATCACACACCTTTGATAATGGAGCGATAATTTAGAAACACAGGAGATTGAAACAAACATCTAAGAGCAAGAGGCATTCCACAATGGCTTGTATACAAATTGTTCTCAAAAGAAAAATGCAAATTATTAACACTGCCCAATGAAAGACTGCTGCAAATCACTAACAACAAGAGAAATAGACGTTGAAACACCTGTAGTTTTCACCTCATACCCAACAAATTGGTGATTACAAAAGATGGAAAGAGTCGATTTGGAGTAGTTGAGGGGACTTCGGCACAATGACACTATTAATGGAGATGCAAAGTGGTGCAACCATACTGGAAAGCTATTTGGAGTTATGCAAACATGGTCATTAAAATATTCATACCTTTTTGCTACTTACTGATTCGACTGTTAAGCCTATATGCCAAGGACGTGAAAGACAAATAATAAAGTTCTCTACACATAAAAACATTCACTCCAGCACTTGTCATAATAAAGAATTGGAACAAAGGATATATCTATCAATGGAGGGATGACTAAATAGACTGTGGTATAGGAATATAATTGAATATTACTGTGCTATAAGAAAGAATGAATACGAATAATGCAGAGAATATGGGAAGAGCAAAATGAACTGATGCAAAGTGAAATAAATGGAACCAGGAAAACCCTAAATAACGACCACAATGGAAATGGAAATTTCATTAAAATGCTGTGTCCTATAAAAGAACTGAGAAAAATAGGTTGGTTTTGAGTTGTTTCAGTTGTGTCTGATTTTTCCTAACCCCAAATGGTGTTTGCTTGGTAGAGATCCTAGAGAGGTTTGCCATTTCCTTCTCCAGCTCATTTCACAAGTGAGGAACTGAGGCTAACAGGTTAAGTGACTTGCCCAGGATCACAGAGCTAGTATAAGTCTGAAACCAGATGTGAAATCAGGAAGAAGAGTCTTTCTGACTTGAGGCCCAGATCTCTGTCCAGTGTGCCATCCCTAAGAAAATATACCTTCCTCCTTTCTTCCTTGTAGAAGCAGGAACCTAGAGGTATAGACTATAACACATATTTTTCGAGGTGGTAAATCTCTATTTTTAATCTGTGTTACAAAATAAAGTCTGTCAGGTAAGGGAGAAAGAGAAATACATTTGAAAATTAATGTGATATTTTTTTTTAATTATCAGTTTTTTTTTTAAAGAAAGAAAATGGAAGGGATAAATCACTTCTAGTCACATAGTAGTGGAAAGAATGATTACTGACACATTAGTACTGATGAGTTTCTTTTTTCAAGTCAATAAGGGTTAAGTGACTTGTCCAGGGTCACAGAACTAGTAAATATTAAGTGTTGGAGGTCAGATTTGAACTCAGGTCTTCCTGACTCCAGGGATGGTGCTCTAATCCAATACACCACCTAGCTGCCTTGGTACTTTTAAGTTTCACAAAATATTTTCCATACATCATGTCATTTGAGACTCACAGCAACCAAGAGAGTAAAGTATAAGTAAACTTATCCTCATTTTATAGATGAGGAAACTGAGATCAGGGAGAACAAGGGATTTGCCCACAATCTTGAGACTAGCTGATGTCAGAAATGGAATTTTATGACTATCTACTACACAAATCTGTCTTCAAATATTATAGTCAAATGATTTTCATTTGAGTCTTGCCTCTGCCAAGACAGTTACTTTACCCTCCCTGGTCTCAGTATCCTTACCTGTTAAAATGAAAGGGTAAAGTCAGATGATCTAAATTCTTTTCAAACTCAAACATTTATTATTCTATTTTGCTGTTTAGTTGTACATCCTACTCTTTGTGACCTTATTTGGGATTTTCTTGGCAAAGATACTAGATTGGTTTGCCATTTCCTTCTCCAGCTTATTTGTCAGATGAGGAAACTGAGGCAACCAGGATTAAGTGACTTGCCCAGAGTCACATAGCTAGTATGTATCTAAGGCTGGATTTGAAGTCAGGAAGATCAGTCTTCCTAATTCCAAGCCCAGAACATGGTGCCACCTGATTATAGAAGACACACTAAAATTAATCATTTCCTTTTCTCAAAATCATTTTGAATAAGAATTACCATCAACATAGCAACCCCATCCAAAGACCAGGGCAAAACTCTGCCATGCTCAGTAGAGAGGAAAACCAGGAATGTCTATCTTAGTCCAGCAGAGACAACTTGAACATCATCCCATGGAAGCATTCCAGAAAACAGAATGAGATATCTCAGACTCCACTGATGCTCAGACGTTAAACAGTCTTTATCTCAGTGCCTCGGACTTGTCATATCCCAGAAATTCATTCCATTCCCAAGTCTAATCCATCTTTACAATGGTTCCCTATTCAATTTAGCCTACAAGGACTTATTTCTACTCCTGTTTCCACTAGCCCTGACTTAGCAGCTTCTTGCCTAGAAAACAGATAACACAACTACAACTAAATAGGATAGATGTTGCTCCTCTTGTCACAGTTACTAACTGATGTTAAGTTGTAGTAGGGCCTCCGAAATTGTAGCTTCAGGGGCTTCCTACTGCTGAAGCTTGTCCTTATTCCAAAAACGATATAAAAGGGTCCCTTCCCAGAGACAATTCTAATCTCGAGTCTTCAGAGAGCTACTCCTGCCTTCTTGCCATCTTTTTATTTTCTTCCGAATCCCAAAAGAAATCCAGTTTTGCTTCCCTGAAGCAGGCTGAATGCTAAGAAAATCAGATTGTGGAATTAACATTCAAGGTTTCACAGAGCTCTATTTGGTTCCTGTTTCAGACATTTAATAACCACTGTCACAGATATTTCCCAGAGAAAAAAAACTTTTCCTATCTCTCACTGCCTCAAAGGCACCCTAGCACCCCAACACAGTGGCTAAGTAGTTTCATGACAGGTGGTCTCAAGAAAACATAACAAATTCGATAATTATTGGTAATAATTTGCAAGTCATAGGCAATTTGACAGCTTTAGCTTAGAACCACTAAATAGCACCCCAGAGGCTAATATCACAATCTCTAGACTCAGGGTAGCTATATATGTGTAGGGAGCTTAGAAAGCCAACTAATTCACTGCCCCTTCTGTTCTTAGATGCTGATGCCAAACACACCAGACAACAAATATTAGGGCACTATTAAAGATGGAATTCAGTGAAGACCTCACTTTGCCATGAAAGGAATATTTCCTTTTGATTGCT
This sequence comes from Notamacropus eugenii, assembly GCF_028372415.1. NCBI lineage: Eukaryota > Metazoa > Chordata > Mammalia > Diprotodontia > Macropodidae > Notamacropus > Notamacropus eugenii. Next base: position 49,739,538 of record NC_092878.1, on the reverse strand, counting down.
AGAACAACGAATCCCTAGCTTTCCATTGATATGGAACGAGGGATCTAAAGAGCCAGGAGTGGTTCCTTTTTTAATTTATTCTATTTATTTGTTCAGACATAAGTGTTTGACCTTCTACAAACAGAATGCTGTCCCCAAGTACATGCATGAAAAACATGGAATAATGGACAGAGCACTAGACCTTCTGAAGGCAGGAAGACCTAACCTCTGTCAGACCTATGCTTCCTTGTGTAATCTTGGGCAAATCTCTTAACCTCTCTTTCAGCCCCAGTTTCTTCATGAGTAAATTGGAGATAATTTCTTGTTGTTTTGTCATTTCAGTTGTATTTGACTCTTCATGACCCTATTTGGGGTTTTCTTGGCAAGGTTGTTGTGAGGATCAAGTGAGATTATATATATACATATATATACGTATATGTATATGGAAAGCACTTTGCAGACCTTACATACAAATGTTCATATCCCACTCCATCTCATAATCGCACTCATAGTCACATATGATTCCTTCACTTTCATAGGTCAATGGCAGTATTAGTGGTTTTTTAAATGTTTTCAAATTGTGTCCAACTCTTTGTCACTCCATTTGGGATTTTCTTGGCAAAGATACTGGAGTGGCTTGCCATTTCCTTTTCCAGTTCATTTTACTAAGGAGGAAACTGAGGCAAACAGGGTTAAGTGACTTGCCTAGGGCCCCATAGCTCGTGTCTTAGGCCAGATATGAACTCAGTTTTTCTTGACTCCGAGCTCAGAGATCTATCTACTTTACTACCTAGCTGCCCATCTGTAGTAGTGAGAAACAGGTAATAATAAGCAGAACTTCTAATTCAACTTAGAAAGAATGATTTTTTCCAAGATTGAACTGAAACTCCCTCTCTCAGCAAATGTATCAATGTGACACTGTCATATATCTGCCTCAGGTGGGAAATAAAGGAGGATTGGTGTCTAAATTAGAGCTCACCCACATCATATAATGAAAAGGTAAACACTGCTTTATTTCAAGAAAATATGCACTGCCCCATATGCTCAGAAAGTACCGAACCAGCTCCTAGCAAAATATTCACGGGGTCTCTTATGATTAACAGGTACTCTGGGCAAGGGGTGATTTAAGAAATTGAGTGAATTAATAGTTTGCTTTGGTGAGGTTCAATAAAAACCTGTGCACTATTAAAAACAGCACTGAGACATATTAAAATGCATCTTATTAGTCAGGCAAATCTGAGCTCTGTGGGGGAAAAAATGAGTTTCATTTACTGATTGGAGAGAAGTGCACCTTCAGTCAGTAAAGCTACTTGTAAGATGAACATGTTTGCCAAGCCATAGAAGAATGGTCCTTCTGTGAGGGGAAAAAAGAAGACAACACTGGGCCTTTTTCAAAACAAGCATCACTCACCCGCTCCTCGCCCAGCTTCTTTTGTAGCCTTGTTTGCCACTGGACAGCTTGCATGACAATGGCCTCCCACCTTCTTTCCAGGTTCACGATGATCAGCTGCATGGGTTGGTGATCAGCGTTCAGATTGCAGGTCTCCTGGTCATCCAAGAGGTGCTGGCATAATCGGAGCACCGAGGCCACCCCGCGCCGGCGTTGTTTGATTTCGCTACACAGAGACTGCAACAGACAGAAAGGATTCATGAACATCGGTTGGGCCATTTTCCCTCAAACTTTCCATCAGTTGCTAATTTCTGATTTCCTTACATTTTATCTTCCTCAGCTACACTCATCTTTTCCACTCACAATGCATAGCAGGCTAATGAGGTCAAAACCCACCTGTGGTTTCCTTTCCGTCAGGGTTTCTTTTGTCATCCTAAGCACTTTATTTTATGCATGTAAAAATATTACTCTGAAAAGGGATCCATAGGCTTCTCCAGAATGTCGTTTCAAAAGGGGTCCATGACACGAAAAAAGGTTAGGAACCCTCCTGCTTTAGATGAGCATCTGGTGTTGTCAGAGAACATTCTCCCCCGGACCCTTCCTTTCATCACCTTCTCCATTGGGTTATGTACCTGAAAGCTAGTCTATTCCCCATGGAGACTTAGTCATTTAACATTTTCAAATTGAATTAAAGAAACTTCTCAAGAAATACGTATGTCAAGCGCACAGCCTGGCCCAATTTGATTCAATCCCCCTGGAAATCTGAAAGGAGGGGAAAAGTCCTACAGAAGGCAATTAGATACCATTAAAGGAAGTAGCTCTGTCATTAAATGCTTTGGGGCAAGAAGGTTCGAAGATTTTTGATACGCTTGAAAGAAGTTAAAGAAAACTAAAAGTGGTTCAAAATATAAAACCTCTTTTCTGAGGAGAAAAAAGCAGGTAATTGAGCTATTTCTGTTCTTTCTAAACTTGATTTTAAAAAAAGCAACAACAGAAATTAAGGTATCAGGTTATTACTTCACTTTGTTAAAATAAAAATTTCTCTATACTCAAATAGACACATAGAAGCAATTTAGAAGGAATATAAAAGCATTAAAACACCCTTTTGCTTCTCCTGCCCAACCCCCAGGAAGTTTTTATATTGCTGCAGTGACCCTAGGCTGAAATGACTAGCGAAAATATTGGGTACACATGTCTAAAAATGCTCTATCTTTTCTTTGCCTACGGATAATGTGTAAGTGATAGTCTAATTCAGAGCCTTCAAGAAAAATGATGGTTATATCCACCAACATCACAGAATTACTAATCTCTTTCTACTGGCACAATTGGACTGTTCTAACAGTTAACAGATTGCTTATTAATCAACGAGGGTAAACAAGACAATGCAATTTCATTTAGAGAGAGAGTTTTAATGCCCCAAAGTATTTGTGTTCAAAATGTTAATCCAGATCAGGCTTCATTAGAAGAAGTCTTAAAATGATGAAGTGAATTTCATTGAAATGTACACTGAGTAGTAGTAGATCAGCAGGTGGACATTTCATACAGATGTTCCATTTATTGATATAATGCATTCTATAGCCATTTAAATTACCCTAACTCAGTAATAGCCAGAATTCTATTATTTCTGTAATGAGAGAACCCTGTACCTTTAATATTTCTGAATTTTAAATAAGGTGAATGACAAATTCCCAAACCTCTATTTATGGCAAAATATGACCAGGAATTTTATTATTCAATTTATACCAGTGCTGCATTTTCACATATGTTTCCTGAATTTACCCTTATTTATTTTCCTAGAGTTCATTACTATTTCCCTACATAGCTCCTGGTAAACCATCAGGTGTGACATATTTCTTTTCTTATGCTATTCATTAGTCTAATATTAGATGACGAGAACCCCCCAGCCCACCCCCGCCCAGAACTACACAGAAATAATGTTGAGGATCTGATTTACCAAAAAAACAAAGACCCTTAGAGACACATAGAGCTATTCTACTGGCAACCTGCTATTCTGTCCCTAATTGTACTATTTGCCATGCACACTTAATATAACTTAATTTCTTAATTTGTAGCACTGAAGAATAATTTTATGGCAATTGGACTTGATTTGAGGGGCACTTTTACAAATTTTTCAAAAGTGATACATGTTGAGTTGTTTCAGTCATATCTGACTCTTTGTGATCCTTTTCTGGGCTTTTCTTGGCAAAGACATTGGAGTGGTTTAGCCATTTCCTTCCCCAGATCTTTTTTAGACATGAGTAACTGAGGCAAACAGGGTTAGGTGACTTGCTCAGGGCCACATAGCTAGTAAGTGTCTGAGACCAGATTTGAACTCATGAAGATGAGACTTCCTGACTCCCTGTCCACTGGGCTGGCTAGTTTCCCAAATAGTGAGATGTCTGACATTTTAAAAACACATTTGAAGTTGTTTTTTTTTTCTTTTTGTGGAGAAGGGAAAGGGAGCAAGTTTAGATTTAATAAAAGGGAAGGAGGTGAGTCTATGGTCTATTCATCAGATATTGCTTTTGCCAAACTGCCTTTGAAGTGGAACAAAATCAAAATTAGACTATTAAAGCTGAGAATCAGCAAAATATTTCAAAATCAAATTAACAAGTGGAAAGGAATGACAGAAAGGATCTTGTAAAATTAATAGAGGATACTATACTAGGTAAGATTTAGAAAGCTCCTACTGGCAGATTTTTTTTTACCAGTTCTGATACAAGACTCAAGATTAGTTAGGTGGGAAGAAAGGAAACAAACAAACAAAAACCTTTTAAGGGAAATGAATATGTGGTGTTTTTAAAAGGAATCAGAATGACCTCCTGTGTTGTCACCATGATACTTTAGAGTATAACAACCTCATCTCTAGCATGTTGTTCAATCATTCACTTGCGTCTGACTCTTTGTGACCCCATGTACCATAGCACACCAATACTGTCAAATCTTCTTGTCAAAGATACTGGAATGGTTTGCCATTTCCTTCTCCAGCGGTTGAGTGACTTGCTCAAGCTCACACAGTTGGTTAAGCATTTGAAGCCAGAATTGAACTCAGATCTGACTCTGGACTCAGGGCTCTATGCACTGAGTGATCTAGCTGCCTTAATCTCTGGCATGAGGTAGGTTAAATGAAGATATTAATACAAAAAAAGTTTAAAAGCCCAATTACCGTTTATATATAGTATCAGATTTTTAGGTGTTTTTAAAAATTTCAAACATGCCAAGGGTTTGGTCTATATTCAGAATTAATAACCCCTTACCTTACGTTAGAAAACACAATCAGTGCTTAAAAACAGGAAAGTTATAAGGAGAATTTTATATGGTCGACTTTTTTCCCCCAGTATGTGAAGATAGCTCTTCTGAAAGTATCTTGGATATCATCATTGATAAACTAACTCTCTTCTACATAATGGGGTTTCTATGACAACTATTAAAATATTTATTTATTTGTAATCATAAACATACCCAAGGAAACCAGCATATCTAGGCTATGACATCTCTTAGAAATACTTATTTAGGACTATTTCCATGCTAAAATATGGATATCAAAATGTCAAAATAGAGCTATGTAAGACAATTCATTGCAATTATGTTTGATTTATTTTGAAAAGAAAATACTTTCAAATAGGGATTCAAACATATACACATGTTAATCATGTAGTACAGAAATAAGTCAGGCAAATGTGGAAAATATTTTTTTTAGTAATCTGATGAGCTCTTGATTTCCCCCACCCTCATCCTGGGCATAATTATATAATAAAATAGGAAGAGGGGAAAACATCCAAACTTCCCACTGTCGGCTACTGCCCACTGAGGAGTTGTTGGACTTTCTGATGAGCTGATGGAAAGTAATGGATTGCCAACTAAAGAGGCTGTTTAATCTGAAAGCAGAGTTGATATGCATGTTGTAAGAATGCTCAGACAACTGATAGATACTTCTGTGATCCATATTCTAGCATGGAGTGTTCTTCATATAGCATTGTGATGTGGGTCCAGTCTATATTTATACATGTGCCTAATATATTTGGTTACTGTATGTGACTGAAATGTCTACTAAGTATTTTGTATGGCATAAGACATAATTTAGCTGCATATATCCAATTTGTTTTACATTTTATGGATACCAGACATCTATTCTGAACCTGTCTGTGATAGATATAGTAACTATTTGGAATGCTAGCTTATATACCTATAGACATCTTAATGTATCCCAAATGATTTCCAGGGATGGAAAAATTCCCACAGAGAGGAGAATATAAGTGTTAAAGCCCTCAAGTGGCTCATACTCTTAAGCATTATCCCATTCCTAGGTGACAAAAATGAAAACAGAGAATGTCCTGGTCATCCATTGTTGTTAAAGAAAAGAATGAAAAAGTGTTTATGCTTTATTGTTTCTTTGGGAGCTATGAATTAATTTCTCTATCAGTTAACCATGAATTGACTGAGGGATCAGTTTTCTTACTCAATATCCCTTAAATTAGCCCATCAGCTTTGTAGATAAGAGACACTTTTCAAGGAGTCATTCAACAAAGGAGTTCTGACAGTTGAGAAGAGAGTCCAGCTGTGGAGTTTTAGAGAGTAGACCCAAGGATGTGATAGGACCAGCAAATCTATTGGGAATATCATGAGCTCACTATGAGAAAATATATCAGGGTCCTATAGTCTTGGAGCTGTAATCTGTCACTACCATGAATATTCCTCATCTAAAATACCCTATATATGTCCTACCATTCCTATTGATGCCAAGTATATTTGTGAAAGACTGTATACTAGGCTTAGGAAATGCCTTTGCTTTCAACTAAATGTGTCAAATGACACTGAAAGTGGTAGGGAGTCATGAGCCATAATTTTAAAACAGGGTAACTCAAAGTGCTTTGAACCTAGGGTGGCTGTCCATGAGGGTTCCAGCCTATAAGTGAAAGTTGATAGAGCAGATCCAGAAGGGCTGGTACTTCATCAAGTATGGACAACCATGTCCAGACATGGACCAGATGCACAGCAAGAGCAAAGGATGAATGGATGGTGCTCTTGCTTCTTTGGAAGTTACCCAATGTAAAGAGAATGTAAAAAAGATCTTTGGAATTTAGATCACCTAGCAGCCATCTTAAGAAAGGACCTAAAAAAGAAAGCACACAGGATGAGCTTCAACCTGTATTTTGGGGAGAAATATTCACATTGATAAATCTACAGATCCATGGAAATATAACAACATTATGAGAATGTTGTCAGTGTTCACACTGATAAACTATGCGTCTTATTTTCAGTTCAGTGAAAATGATGTGTAAGTTTGTTTTGGGCTCATTCTAACTGCTTTTATCAATCTTTTGGGAATATCTAACATCTGTTACAGATGAGCCAATAGAGGAGTCTGAGTCTTGCTCCTGATTAATTGCCAGCATCATTCTTGCCATAGACTTCACTTTTTAACGCTAACGAGAAACCTGAAGACTGCTTTATAGATATGTTAGACTAAACAAATGACTATGGAAACCCTAGGTAACCTTGATTTCCCCCACATTTTAAGGTATCTTTGAATCTACCTATTTTTAAAATTGAGAATATTAGCATTTTAATTGCTTAGGGAAAGATCATGTTTTTCTCTCATATTATAGCCTGGGATAATATTTTTTGAGTTTGCTTGTGGATCAGTAGGTAGATCCCTTATAGAAAATCGTTCAAAGACAGGGACAAGAATCTGAACACAGGAAAAAGATATGGAGAGGTTGCTATTTGCTTCAGACTCATAGAATAGCACATTTAGACAAAGTAAAGACCAACCCCCTCATTATGCAGAGAGTAGTTAAATGAGACAACTGGACGAGCACAATTGATAGAGCACTGGGGCTTGTAGTCAAGAAGTCCTGCTTCAGACACTAGCTATGTAATCCTGAGAAAGTCATTTAATCTCTGTCTACCTCAGTTTTCTCATCAATAAAATGTTCAGGCATTTCAGTCATGTGCAACTCTTTCTGACCTCATTTGGGATTTTCTTGGCAAAGATACTGGAATGATTTTGCATTTCCTTCTCCAGCTCATTTTATAGATGAGGAAACTGAGGCAATCAGAGTTAAGTGACTTACTTGTTATCAGGGTCAGATAGCTAGTAAGTGTCTGAGGGAAGATTTGAACTCAGGAAGATCAGTCTTCTCAACTCTAGGCCTAGCAATCTACTCACTGTGGTACCTAGCTTCTCCCGTTAATAAAATGAGGATAAGAAAATGATTGTGAGAATCAAATGAATATAAAAGTTCTTTGAAAAAAAACCCTGAAAATGCTATTTAAATGACATAACCATCATGACCATCACCATCATCTATTATTTTTACACAGCATCATACAAATAGAGTCAGGATTGGAACCCAACACTTCTTGACTTCAAGTCCAGTGCCCTATACCTTACATTTATTTAGGGTTAAAATCACTTTTTACTGCATTGACTGGTTCATAGATTAAGTGATTTGTTTAAGGTCACACCGCTAGTTAGGGGTGGGAATAGGGTTCAGACACAGTTTTTGCGCCTATATGTCTGGTTCTCAGTTTATTGCACCATGCTGCCTCGCTACACTAATTAAATCATGGATCTATCAAAATATCAAAGTATTTAAGGACCAGACTCCAGAGACTAACGGAGGAATTTCATTTGCAGATGGGATAATTAGAAATTGGATAACAAGTCTGGTTGGCCAGATACTTTCCTTTGTGCAGTTGTCTGAGAACAATTTCTTATAGAAAGCTGAACAGACCAATTTAAATTGATATTTCCAATTTCTATTCTCATCATTTGTAGAGCCGAGTCTTTCAGAACATTGAACAATTCGATTTTTAATTTTCAAACCACTGATGGAGAATAATAAAACTGCGAAGTTAGAAATATCACACTTGGCTGACACCCATGAGAAGACATCGTTTCCAAAGATCCCTAATGGATTAAGTAGCAATAATAAAAACGTGGCCTAATATAGTCTTAAATTTGGACATTTGAGTCCTCCTCCACTTAACGGGCTCTGCAGTTGATTGGTCTTCATTTGAGGGTTTTCCCAAGTCATTATCAAAATTATGCTGCTAAAATGCTAAAACAGTGAATTCTGAGAATGCCAAAGGAAGAAAGATACACGGGAATATTTATACTACCATTTGATCTCAAGCACACAAAATATAATGCCCCCTGGCCCCTTAGTTACTTTATGTTGTTGGCTTCTACCTGAGCATGATGGCGGGGTTCATCCCTGCTAGTGTAAACAAGTTGGAAGATTTAATTCTTTGTTCCTGCTTTCCAGACAAGATAGCACATATGGCCCAGACTGAAATTGTTTTGGGTCTAAACACTGAAGTGAACCTGATAGTTGTAAAACCTTCTAATAGTGAATTGGAGAAGGAAATGGCAAACCACTCTCGCATCTTTGCCAAGAAAACCCCACAGACAGCTGGTCCACGGTGTCATGGAAAGTAGAACATGACTGAGCAAGTGAATGGTAACAATGGCCTCTCTGACTGCTAGGCTTCTGGAGGACGTAGAAGGCTAGTCTGCTAATGGTTTTATCAAGAACTAAAAATCAATAATAACAATAGCCAGTAGTTATATAAGCATTTTAAATAAATTATCTCCTTGGATCCTCCCAATAACCCTAGGAAGGAGGTGCTATTATTGTTCTTATTTTACAGATGAGGAAACTGAGGCAGAGATTAAATCCAGGGTCACATAGCTAGTTAATGACAGGAACAGTCACTGAACTCCCTGGTTTCAAGTCCAGGACCCTATCAACTATACCTCCTATTAGTTTACATAAGATCATGGGACTTGGAATCACAGGACCTCGGTTTTAATCCCAGCTCTATAGCTTAGTAGCCACAGAAATTACTATTTGAATTTAGTTATTATTGTTTGTTACTTGTCATAGTATTATTAAATGATTCACATACCGTGTAAGCTCTTTGTTGATGCGATACAAATTTTGGTCCCTGGGAAGTCAATAAATAGCTACTTACAAACAAGGGTCACACTTTATTCTTTCTTTGATATCTCTCCTTTTTTTTTACTGCAAAGCTCCTCTCATTTCCTTCATATATGCCCTGAAACAGTTCCTCCATCTGTAGGCTCCTGGGATTTTCAAAAGCTTCTTGACAAATAGTTTATACTTCTGTTTCTCTCTTGAAATCTTCTATCATTTAGATAATTTTCAATTTTGTTCATCTGTCCCATAATGTCTAAGGAACATCAATTCAGTTCTGTCTTCACTATCAGAATTCACATTTATTCCTTGTCTCCCAAGTCTCTCTTCTTTCCAATTAGCACAAAACATCAAATCTCCCTGAACTGACAATTCCATCACTTCCCTTTTCAAGTGTCTCCAAATAAAATGTCAATTCCAAACAGCAATTCTAACCCTACAATTTATCACCTCGTACTCTCTGATTATATTTCATCTCCATCTCCTATTTCTCAGCTAAACGGCATTTTCTTAGCTAAATTTATACGTATATGTATATATGCATATACATATATACACCCACACACGTATATGCAATTATATACTCTTGCTATTTTTTCATTTTTCTCTGCCAGTGAAATTCTTGTAACATTAAAATTTCTTCATGTTTAAAGGTATTTTCACTTATTTGCTATAACAGTTTGATGAAACAGAATCTTGTTTGGGAGGATTTTATTCCCTTTTGTCTTCATTACTGCCATTTTTATCCATGAAAATTTATTCATCTGTAATTAATCTGTACCTTAACTGTGTTGTACGCTTTATAATAGAGTTAAACAGACTCTGCTCCTACTTTCAAGGAGTTTCTGTACTGAAATAATGAAACCATGTACCATAAAGAAGTGTGACTGAAAACAGAACAGATGTGAAAGAAATCAGGGGCAAGGAAAATGATACTCTGATAAAATTTTACCATATGTGGAATTAGACCACATCAACAAAAGACAGGAAAACCAGGAAGCTGAGCCCTGGCACTGGATTCACCAAATGATTTTGTTTAGCTCAGGGATGGGGAATCTGTAGCCTCGAGGCCTTAGGTGACCCTCTAGGTCCTCAAGTACAGCCTTTTGGTCCTTTAACTGAGTCCAAATTTCACAGAACAAATTTCCTTAATAAAAAGATTTGTTCTGTAAAACTTGGGCTGAGTCAAAAGGCTGCACCCAAGGACCTAGAAGACCACACGTGACCTCAAGACTGTGGGTTCCCCAGCCCTGGTTTAGCTGGTTAGTTTATCATTGTATTGGTTCACGTAGGAAAGACCAGTGAAATTTCTGGAGGTGTATGTGTGTGTGTGTGTGTGTGTGTGTGTGTGTGTGTGTGTATTTTGGGATAAAATGTCCAAATATACATATACATACGCACACATATATCTAAATTTTATTTTTTTATTTATCTATCAATCTATTTATTTGTTTATTTATTTAGGACGAAATATCCAAAAGGGAGTACCAATGACACGTTTTGAGAGAAAAGATGTAGTGGGAACAGTGCTGACCTTTGGGTCAGATAGACAGTTTGGAATCCTGACTAGCCATATGACAGTGAGCAAGTCAGTTCACTTTTCAGAGCCTCAGTTTCTTCATTAGTTGTAAAATGGGGATAACAATAGTTCCGACCTTCCAGGGTTGTTGTTAGACTCCAATGAGAGAATGCATAAAAATGCTTTTTTGCAAACTTTATAGTTCATTATAAATATCAGTCATCTGTGCGGCTTTTGCGTTGTTGCTCCTGTACTGCTGTTATAAGTCTTTTGCTTATATTTTTGATGGAGTTCAAATAAGGACAATCCTGGGACAAGTCAGTATTCTATGACCATTCTTTTATATTTAATAATAATCAGACATCTTCATGAATGAATAAAGTATATGCTTGTTGTCATTGAATAAAAATATTGGGAAGTTAGCTCATCCTCTGTGGGCTCTGTGAGAACATCCTTGATGTAAGTCTAGTGGCAGACAGAAGAGGGCCAATAACCAGCTGATCCTATTCCCATAAGATTTTTAGCTCCCCTTCTAGTTCTCTAGGTTTTTAAACCTTTTTGTTTGCTATTGTGAATGTTAGATATGGCAACATCTATTAAAATGTTCTCACGGATTGATAATATGCTCAAAAGATTGTGGGCAATAGCTCAGTCTGTGATAGTGCTTAGGTTCCAATACAGTTAATTGGTTGAGTTCTCCAGGATGTTTTGAAGTTTGTATTTGTATTACCTCAATTTACTGTTCATCAGTTCATGAGAGAAAAGCTAAGCTTCTAACATATAATTCTAGCCTCCAGGTCATGTCTTGCTAGGTGTTTGGTAGGCACTAAATTTTTACATTATGTGTTGCACAATTTCTATCATTCCCACATACAATCTCAGTGACTAAGTCTAGGCTCCTTTAAGATAAGCCTCCTGTAATTTTTGGTAGCAGTAATTTGGTCCTGAATGCTGTCATAAAGCCTTCCTTTTCCACAGACAAATACACATGGCTCAGCCATTGGTTCAGTATTTCTGTGTTGAGAAGTTGCTGACTGAGTTCATGTGGATGTCACCTAGGAGGTGTCTTTCCATTCCATTCTTGGATATAAACCATCTCATAGTCTCCATCTGGAGGTAGACTACTTTCTGTTACATTTCACAAATCTAATGACATGTCTCTCTTATCAACCTGGACTGATGAAGTGATAGTGGAGTGGTAAGGGCTTGTTCCAAAGATACTTATGTAGACTAGTTTTTAACCTGTTTATCATATGCTCTAAGAAAATATATATATATGTATATGTATATATGTGTGTATATCAACTTTGTTCATCCTTTATTATTAAATTTTTAGTTTTAAAAAATCTTTTGGAACTGCCATAGATAGGGTGATTGGCATTTTGTTTCATTAATATTGTACAGGTTTTTTAAAAGATATTTTTCCATGGCTGTGATGATCCATTTTATAGTTCTAAAAGTGTACAGTAAAACTGGCAGTATATATGTATCAATTGCATTAAACATGCTTTTTCTATTCAGCTTTGATTTCAGGATACCAGAAGGTCTCTTAATGCATATAGTCACAGCCTTCTTATTTCTATCTTGATGTACGGATTGTCTTAGTGAAAGAATCCAAGGTAATTGTAGGCATGGCCTTTACCTTTTGGTTCAGTGTAACCCCCCAGAGTCAATCATGAAGTTTTGACTCTCTCTATATAGAAACTCAGTATACACAGACTCTATATCTAGCTACAGACACTATCTCTTTAGTGTACATTAAGAATTGCATTCTTTTCAAGTCCAAATGACATTTTGATTTCATTGGAGAAAGATTCCACAAGATGACAGAGCTATTTAATGTTCTTTTTTTATGGAGACATAAATCTTGATATCATCCATATACATGAAATGATTAATCCAATATTTTGGTTAGATTCTTTTATTTGGAAGCTATGTTTAATTCTGCTTAGGAAGAATGATAATGGATTTAAGGCTGGGTGGAACCAAAATGGGCTTAAACTATCTCCTGGAAAAATAATACATTTTATATAACTTGACATTATTATACTGGTGACATGTTCCAAATACAAAAAAAATCTCCAAAATGTGCTACAGTTCTTGCTATACTGGGGTATATTCTACATACTTACAATACATTAATAAGCCATGAAAGTGGAACTGAATCAAGAACTAATAAATATTATGGGACTTTGTGCAACTTGTTCAATAATTACTGAATCTGTAATAATTTGCTTTTTACCTTCTTGGACTTGATGGTCCAAACTTTTCAATCTTCTTATAATATACTATTTGCTTATAAATGTTTTTGGAGGTGTTTTTTTCCTTTGGGAGAAAAGGGCGGGATATAAACTGTGAGTTCCTTATATAAATTACACAACCATATAATTGGTCTATGTTAGCAGGAATCCCTAGAGTTATCATCTTTTGGGGATAGATATGGGATACCTTCTGTTAAAAAACATGGGATCAGTCTTATATCTGTTAGAAAGATGGTAAAATGCCTTTCTAGTAATAAAGTTGCCACCAGGAAGCATTTGAATCAGAAATTATGGATCTTATAGAAAAACTAGAGCTTCATTTGGTCCTCTTCCTAAAACTATTCAATCATTTATTATATTAATGGTGTACAAGTTTTCATCTGATCCAAACTGTGTTTTCATTGTTTTGGATCTCTGTATAGAATGGACTACTGGAAAATTTCCACATTCCCCTTCTTCAGGGATTCTCTTTTGCCTCTGATTTATCTCCAAAGCCTCTGTAGTAGAGCTTCTGATTGATGATAAATTGTTTATTCTGTTTTTTGTTCTGATTTGACTTCTTGTGTTGCTTTAACTTTTAATAGGGCAATCTAGCTTTTAAGTTTTCTACTGTGTATTCCAGCTACTCTCCTAGGCTGGAAGTCTAGCAGTCATTCACAGAAGCCACGCTGGTGATCAGTGGGGAAGCTTAGATTTGTTCAGTTTCTAGTTCATCCTTCTTTTGGCAGTCTGGTGCCCTCCACTCCCAGGGACTCACCATAGTGGTCCTAAACTTAATACAGAAATCCAGTCAATCAACTTTAGCCTTACTGCATCTCAGAATGCCAGAGCTTATGCAATTCAGCCTGAGCCTCCCTAGTAGCAAATATTTCAGGAGTGTATCACCATACCCATCGATACTAATGCACTCTTCCAGTATTTTTCCACAGATTTTAATATATCTTTCAAATCACTTTTGCCACGATGGCATTTGACATTTGTCCTTAGGACGATTCCTTGACAGCTCTACATTTCCTCTCATGGTTCTTATCATGGCAGCAGCAGCTGCATATGCTGCTATGGGCAGGTTCTGACGTGTTTGGATACTTTCCATTCAAAAGAATTCATTCATGATGCTTACAGCAGATACTAGTTTTCTTTTAATTACTTCATATTGATATAACTGTTCTGCTGTTCAGATTCATGCCATCAAACAAAAAAGGACTCTTTGGAATTCTAGTCTAGGTATTCCTATCTTCTTCAAAACCATTTGAGAGAGTGGTGCTGTTTCTGTAACTCATTTTGCGATTAGGTATAATTTCTGAAGATCACATTAAGTGAACATTTTCAGTAACAGAGTCTTCACTATTTTCCTCCTCTGATTTTAGCAGTTCCTGGATTTCATTTCCTATTTTATCTAATTTAGGCTTGGGGATGCCATTTGTTTTTGTTTTGTTTTATGATTTTCCTGCCTTGTTTGGAAATACAATACTGTGTGACTGGAAGTTGAGAGTACTGCTAGTCGACTACTGATAAAAAGTAGCATGAAGCTCTTGCCTATACCTGGTAAGGTCTGTTTTCACTTTTAGTATCATATATCACTGGCAAATAAGGAAAGTATTCATATCTTCATCCATTTCATGCATACTTGTTGTTTTCCTGCTTTGACATTAAGATACACTAAAGTATTTCTAGTAGATGAAATGTTTGTAGTTCCGATTTCTTCCAACATAGCTTACTTTCTCAAGGTATCAGAACATGGGGATGGGGGAAGGGTTCCACTCATTTTTCTTTCCTTTGTGTCAAACTGATAACCTGATGGTTCCAAGGGGAGCCAACCTACAATATTCTACTATCCCCTTTATTTCTTAGATTCTTAAGAGCATTTTCATCACATTGGCTGGGGTGATAACCCTATTAGTGGTATCACTAAAACCCAAATGGCCAATGTTGGAGATTTCCTTTCAAGCCTTCTCCTCTACCAAACGAGTCTCAGGGTACCTTAAGTTCCAAGCCCCTAGCTGGCATCTCTTTACTTTGTTATTTTCTCTTTCCCAAAGGCTATAAGTGATGGATTGGGGTTTAAGGCAATTGTTATTATAGATCAATAGATGGATTATATTAATATCTTGTATTACATAATCATTAATTTTATATTATAAATATTTGTACTTATCTTTCCTTACTGGCCAGCCACCATTCTGAATACCATAGGAAAAGGGACTATATACAAAAGAAGTCAGCTCTGGAGTATTTTAGAATATAGTTGCAGAGATGAGGCTTGTACACCCAAAGCAATATGCATTCATCCTTTGTTGCTGAAGAAGACCATGACATCAGAGAAATGATGACATGACTTGCACTTGACTTTGTTTTGAGGGAGGGAGGGCTGTGCAGGTCACCAGCCTCACTTCTCCTCCAGAGCCATCTGAATCCAGTGACCAGATATTCATCAGGATGACTGGAGATGCCCCAGGATGAGGCAATTGGGGTTAAGTGACTTGCCCAAGGTCACACAGCTAGTGAGTGTCAAGTGTCTGATGTGAGATTTGAACTCAGGTCCTCCTGACTCCTGCACTGGTACTCTATCTACTGCACCATCTGGCTGCCCCTTACCCAAAACAATAGAAAACAATTTAAGCATGTATATAAGAAGTGATACATTGGGTGGTATAGGCTATAAATGTTGTAGAATTTCAAAAAAGGGAAAGTCCATGTGGAATGGAAGAGTCAGAGAAAACTTTAAGGTACAAACGGAATTGAACTGACTCATGAATTTTTAGTATCTATATAGGTAGAGAGGAAATGTACCTGGAGGTAGTTCTCTGGCCTCTACCTACTCAGGAAGATGAATGAATTGAAGTGGTTTATTCTAGCTGATTGTTAAATTTTTAGTGTGAGCATTTACAACTTGGAAATAAGCAAAAGCTCCAAATTATGGCTTGATTTCTTTTGTTATGTGTCTAGACTTAAGAAAACAAAATGAAGAAGACATTGATAATGCTAATTATACTTAGAAGCATGTCCTGCAGATATATATATATATATATATATGTATATATATATATATATGTATTTCTATATGTTTTTTTTTTCTCCCAGTGGCATTTACTAGTACAACCCTATCCAATCCCAATGGACGTCTTCAAGCAGAGAGAGGTTGGATGACCATTTGTTAGGAATGTTGTAGAGATGACTCCTTTTCAAGTATGGAGTGGAAGAGGCAACCTCTGGAGTCCCTTCAAGGTTTTGAGATTCTATGATTCTGTGAAGGCAATCCTGAGGTTGTATTTGGCTCTTTAGTGTAGGGTGGGGTAGAAAAAAAAAAGAATGATGGTCCATAAAACATATCTATTGTCTATTTTAGAAACAGGGTAAAAGTTCAATTAGATGATCAGAATAATGCTGATGATAATAGTAACAATAGCAGTAAGTTCAGATGTGAAAGCAAAAAAAATAAAATAGCTGTAAAGTACCTAGCTGCAGCAGTTTAGCCAAAATTATGTATATAAAGCTATGTCTGACTCACGCCTGAAGCAAGGCATAATGTTTTATGAGCATGAGGGCTTGTTGTGGTGATTCAAGATACTGCTGCTGCCTGTAAAACTTATTGCAAATATAATGCTAAACAAGGTAGATGATAAGCACAGATCTCCGGTGATTAGTGAAATGAGAGCAGGTGTATTTAGAGGCGGTGCACCACCTTTGTGCGAAGGGGAGAATAATACTTGTACTACCTACCTCCCAGGGTTATTCCGAGGGAAATGCTTTGAAACCTGAAAATGCTATAGAATCCAGAGCTATTAAGAATCTCATTTCCACCAGCAGGCATTATGATATGAGTAAGATCCGATGCCAACAGTTGACCTTCAACTGGGGGTTAGTAAATGGATTAGCAAACGATGATGAGCATAGACATTCAGAAAGCAACTGCTATAACATATAGTGGGATGGAGCCATAGAAGCAAACCAAGGCATCAGAGGCAAAAGACATATTATTACTGGGCAAAATAATGCATTGGAACTTTTATTTTTATCAGTATCACTGTCCTATTTAGCTGAAATGTTACAAAAATCTATGTCAAATACTCATATATGTATGGTGTCTATGTATAGGTGTATGCATGCATATAGATACAGTTATGGCATAGCAGACAAAGCGCTATGCCATATAGGCAAGGAATTAGGAAGACATTAAATTTAAATCCAGCCTCAGACACTTATTAGCTGTGTGACCCTCATAAGCCATTCAAGTCCTGTTTGCCTCAGTTTCCTCATTTGTAAAATGGGAATTATAATGGTATCCTACCTTTCAGGGTTGTTGTGAGGATCAAAAGAGATACACAGTGCCTGGCATATAGTAGGCATTATATAAATATTAGCTATTATTATTATGTATGTACATATATATATAGACACACACACATATTTATAAAATATGTATATATATAGATCCATGTATGTATATATACACATACATATATGTATTTGGTCTTTATTTAGATATATGTATATATATGTATATGTATGTGTATATATATATATATTTTAGGGAGCATAATAAAGTGGATGGGGGCTGACCTTGTAGTCAGGAAGACGTAAGTACAATGCCTACCCATGCTACAGATCAGCTATGTAACTGTTAGCAAATCATAAGCTTTCAGGTCCCAACCCTTCCAAGATCATAAGTTTCAGATGAATTGCTAACACAATTCAGTCAATAAACACTTATTAAATGCCTACTATGTGCCAGCTAATAGGCTAAGTGCAGAAAACGTTTCCACACCAAGGAATTCTCCACAGCAATCATTGTTATGATTGGAATTCTCCATGAAATCATTGTTATGGACCCCAAAAAATGTTTTGTTTTGATGCACATATGGGCACATATTCATGCAAACTCTAGAAAACAAGATAAAGTTAAAGCAGAATTGGGAGATTTTTAAATTCATTAATTAAATCCTATTATTTCAGAGGAAACAGTCATATCATATACTCAAATGAATCTGTGATCTAAACATTGTGGAAATTTCCTCCCATGATTCAGAAGGCAATCCACCCATCCATCCCCCACCCCTCCAAAATTTCGCCACTGGGCTCACCCAACCTGATGGATGCCTTCTTCATTTTTTTTCAACCTAGCAAGGAAACTAAGAGAGCACTTTGTCTATTCTTGCCACATGACCACCCCTTCTTCTCTTCCTGCTATATAATTTCTTGCTGCCATCCTTTACTCTTGTTCCTCTCTGGACCTCTTCACAGGTTATAATACGATACAGCCTGCTCGTATCTTCCATGGACCTTCTTTTGCTCTCTGAGTGACACTCTGTAGTTCATAGAAAATGGTCAAAATGATTTGTTAAATGGGATCTGCCATACTGTCATAGCTGTTAACTCAGAGGAGGCATTCTTGGATGTCCAAAGGCAGCACTGTATAGAGGGTAATATGCTCAATTTGAGATAAGGGGAACAGGTTCAAATCCTGATTCTGATACTTATTACCTATTTGAGATAGGGAAAATCACATCACTACTCTGACCCTTGGTTTTCTCATCTATTAAATGAGGGAGACTGAAAATGACACTCTCTAATGTCCCTTCTGGTTCTGGAGCCTAATTCCTATCATTAATATATTTATGAACTCTACTTCATTCTGATATAGTAAGTAGTCAAAGTTTATATTCATCTGAACAATAAGAAGATTAACTATTATATGTACTCCCACTTGGGCAGCTAGGTAGTGCAATGGATAGAATGCTGTGCCTGGACTCAGGAAGACTGATCTTACAGAGTTCAAATTTCATCTCAGACACTAGCTGTGTGACCCTGAGCAAGTCACTTAAACCTGTTTGCCTCCATTTCCTCATCTGTAAAATGAACTGGAGAAGGAAATGGCAAACCACTCCAGTATCTTTGCCAAGAAAATCCCAAATGGGGTCATGGAGAGTCAGATATGATTGAAATGCCTGCATATAATAACCAAATATTCTTACTGAATAATTTATCTTCCTCTGTTCGATCATTAAGGAAAAATAAAGAAGCTATTTCATCTCTACTTTTGAAAAAAGTTTATACTGAGTAAAAATCAGGCATTACTTGCCTAAGATGAACTAGAAATTGGTTTCAGAGTAAGGTTAATATTGAACTGAAAGAGGATAACACATCACTTGCATGCTGTTCAAGGATCCAAGTTCCCTTCGATCCTCATTTGATTTCTTAAACAAAAAATTAGAACTTTCATTATACTTAATACATGTATGTATGATAGTGGATGCAGAACAAACAGAAGAAAAATATTTTTGAAAAGTACATTAAATATCATTTAATTGTAAAGTACAACTGAAAAATGGAAGACTTAGGCAAAAGTCAGGACCAGGCATCAAGATCAAAGGATCAAATACTTAGATTTAGAAGGGACCTTAGAGACTGTCCAATCCACTCCTTTTTTAAAATGAGGAACTGTGGCCCAGAATGAAATGATTTGCCCAAGATCACAAAGGTAAAAAAGGAAAGAATGAGTATTTGAACTCATGATCTCTGGCTCAAAAGTCATTTCTCATTGCACTGTACCACACTGGGTAGAAAATGCTTTTCAAAAACTTTCAGCAACCTATGAATTCCTAGAGCCCTTGTCAAATGTCGCTTGTGTTTTCAAATTAAATATATATCTACATATATACATACATACATATGTTAACAGTATATACACATACAGTATACATATATTACATACGTTACAAAAGCAAACTCCCAACACTGAATCAAAAAGGCAACTCTATAAAAATAATTCTTCAAAATAAAAAAAATAAAAAAGGAAAATACCATAGACAGGAAGTGAATGATGACTTCTTGTCTCTTAAAGAAAATATGGGCAAATCACAGCCAGGCTTTTTAACTGATTCCAAGCCTAAAAGAAAATGTCAGCTAATATAGGCTCCCAGCTCAGTAGCAAACCCTGAAACTTAATCTATATTGAAGCTACATATTCTATAAGCATGCAGCGAAGTGCAAAAAAACAGCAATTGAAAAATGACATGATTAAATGGCACGACATGCAATCATTTGCTCTCAATTATATCAATGTATCTTCTTCATTTCTAGGAGTCAGGCAGAAATATTGTTTTTTAAATGCCTCTATTAAATTGGTCACCAATAATAAAATAGATGAGAGTTCTAATAAGCTCATTTACATAACATACATCATGCACTACAAAACTATTCTCTCCACACAGTTTTGCTCATAGATTTGTCTCCTAGTTGTCAACCGGCTTGGCTACATTGGCCGATTTTTAAACACTTAATGCTGCCTTCAGGACCATTTGTAGGAAAACGTTTATGAAACTTTTCTAGTTAACCCTTGGCAAGATCCTTATTGCTAATTATGGAAAAAGTATTGATATAATATCTTTGCTGTCACATTTTATTATGGTGATGGTTGAAATAGAATCTGGGTCTGACATTTTGGAAATACCATCTAATTGCAAGTCAGAAACGCACAATGACAGTTTTAAGTAGATTTAACTTCCCTCAAAATAGAAAAATGGTTTATTTTAGGTAAAAGCCATATTTTAAAAATAACAGTGTAGTTTATTGAACTGGCACACTGAGTCCATTTCTGTGGGTTTCCTTCATTGAGAGCGTTGCATGGTCTCCAAGGACATTGAAATTATCTTTAACATTTTCATTCTGATTTCCCATTTTAAAATCTTTTACCCTGTTTGAAAATACAAATTGTGTACATAGTACCTTACTATGAATATTTTTCATTTTCATACCAATGACCATTATTTGTAATGGAGGTTAGGTTCAATGATTTGAGATTAAGATTTTGAATTCTCTTCTTGGTCCTGTCTAGCCTCATCAAGGGACCTTGCCCAATCTGTTTAATTCTTTGAATCCCATTTTTCCCAGCAATGAAATGAGAATAACTAAGAATTGGTGACTTACTAAACTAATATTTTAAGTGCATAGAGACCTTTGGATGAAAGGTGACAAATAGAAGACCTATCATTCTTTTTTGTTTCTTTTCTAATTGCCCTTGCCTCCTATTTTTGAAAGCAGCATTAATTTTAGGTAGAAAATGGCACTTTCATTCCTTCTAAATCCTCCCCACTCCCCGCCTTGTTTTTTGGACTAAAACACAATAATCATGCTAGAAGTGCTGCCTCTCACTGTGTTATTTCATGAAAGCTGTTATTATTCCTGTATGGCATTCTTTAATTTCTTTGTGTCATTCCTTATATTGGGTTAAGTACTTTTAAACATGTTTGTTTTTAGGAATATAATTCAGTGGTCTGACGCTTAGTTCATATTCACATGCAATTAGTAATATGTGATATATTTCCTTTTGCAAATTAAGAACACTATTAAAATTCCAGACATACAAAACAATACAAAGATGAACTTACTCCAAAGGAAACTGTAATAGCTTACAGATTGCTAGGATCATTACTAAAATGCTGGTATCTATTACAGTGTCTCACTGGAATAAAGAATGTACTTTTTGGCAATAATCTGTTAAGAATACGTCCATTATTGTTAAGATCTGTTATCTTAACTCTCAACTAGTCTGTGATTATAGAAAGCTAACTTTTAACAATAAGGGGGAAAGGGGTATTAGATGTAAATGTAACTAGCAGCCATTATCCTATAAAATATCTTTTCTAAGACCTTAAAATCGTTCTTTTTATAAGCAGATAAGACATTAATTACAATTCATTTTTTACGTTATTGAATTTTGAAATCTATTTACATTGCCTACTGTGCTTTTTAGCTCATATTGGCTCCGTGGGCATCATTCAAAACAATACTGGGAGAGGGAATATAGAAAAAAGGTATTTTCTTTCCTTGGCATTATCTTCAAAACCTTAAGTTGACTCACCTTTTAATGGATATCAGAGTGCCTAAATTCACATAAAATTCAGGAGAGGCTAAGCAAGAGGAAGGGAAGAATTCTGAATGGCAAGGTGCAGTGTGGGCATGATGTCACCCTTATGTATGGAAGGCCACACTGGAGGGATGAAATGAGCAAAAATGGTAAGGAGATCCCCATAAGGAACCCCATGGGACAAAGTTAGGTGCAAAACTAACCAAAGGAGAAAATAAAGACATCTGTCACTAGTTCATGAGAGATGGCCAATGACTGACCAAATTAATCTTGCAATTCACTCAGCTTTGGTAAAAACTCTTCTCCTGAGCATTTTTGAAACTCTTATAGAAATCTAGCATTTCCCTCTCCACACATCCTCCCAACCTATATTCCCAATCTATTCTAGGCCTACCCTTTGGCAACTTCAGACTATATAAATCCACTGAGGTTTTGTATATATATATATATATATATATATATATATATATATATATATATATATATATATATATATATAAATTCAAAGAACCCTTTGCTCTATAAGAGAAAGGAATCAAGATTTTTTTTTTTTGGTGAAATACTCCTGTTGTTCCAGAATACAACAGATGGGAAATAAATGGATTTAAGAGCTCCAGGGACATTAATAGGAATGCAGTGAGAGAGTCAGGCAACAGGAAATAAATAACAAGACTAAAGGAAACCAACCAAACAAACAAACCAAAACACTATACTTTAATCCATTTAAAACTTAGCCTTGGGGAGGAAGTCTCAAGCTTGGAAAGACCCTTCCACATCTTCATTTGCTCTTTGAACCAGAAGAGTCAATTATTTGAGTACCTGATTTCCTACCCCCATCCCTCATAGTATCTTGGAAAGTGATCATGCATTATCCAATGAGTTAGAATCTCAGGGCACCTGCTTCTTAGCTCTGCCAATGATTGCATTTTTTGGCCCAAGGCAAGCCACTTCCTCAGACGTCAGAGCACCCAGATGTGAAGCAGCACTAACCTAATGTCCAGAAGATTTAGAGGTTTAACCAATAAAAGATTGGAACACACTTTTAAAAGAAATCTTTCTCATATCAAGAGCTAAAGAAACTCCTGATTAAATAGTAACCAACTACTGATTGATTGCTGTTGTGATTTCATTAGCTCAAAGTAAGCTTAGCTATCTTGCTGGAAGATAATGAAAACAAGACTCCCATATTCAAACTCTCCCATGGTCTGGAAAAAATGCAGATTCAGGGGAATGTTGTGAGAATGTTTCCTTGGATAGCACTAATATCCCATAAAGGATAGTATCTTTGTTTCTTTTCCTTTCTCCCTCTTCCAGGGGAATGCAGGAAAAAAATGTGAATATTCTATTTTCTGATCTCGAGAGAGAGGTTTTTAACAGCAGAATATTAGAGATCATTTTCCAACCTCTCTACCTATGCAGAAAAGAAAGGTGAATATGTGTGTCTATATCTATAAAGACACAGATACACATGTATACATAAATATCACATATACATACAGAGATGCATACATACTTGGGCAAAAAAATGCTTTTAAGCTAAATACTTATCACCTTAATTGTCAAGAGAGTGATTTAACTTCGCAGGGTCTTAGTTTGTGAATCTAGATGTTGACTGAGGATCTTTTCCAGCCACAGTTTCCCCATTCTACAATTTACAGTTGAACTTTTTAAATCTAGGTATAGACCCTTTCATTTATCTCACCAAATTGCATCTTATTATAACTTTTTACGTCATGACTATTATTTAATATAATCTAAATTATACTAATAATCTAATTATCTTCCCCAGCTTGCTTCATGTCACCTGCAAAATTGATAAGCCAGCCAAATGTCTTCATTCAAGTCACTGAAAAAACTGTTCACTAGGATAGCCCTCTGAACACCCCACTAGATCATCCCCTGTCAGTAAGACATCAATTAATCACTACTCACGAGGTTCAATCATAGAATATTTCCCTCTAGTCCTCGGTATCATCTAGTCCAAATCCTTCCTCATCCAGAAAGACATCAAAAGGGATTTTGTCAAATTATTGCTTAAATTGAGTCATATTATGTCTAAGACACTCCTCTTCTAGACTAGTGATCATTTCATAAAAATACTGAAAGTCTCAAATGACCTGCTCTTCATGAGACCTTGTTGATGTTTAGTAATCACCACTTCCTTTTCTAAATACTTGCAAAGTCTCTGATAACATGTTCTAGAATCAAGCTCACTATTTTGAAGATTCCACACTTATCCTTTTATTTTTTTGAAAATCAAGATATTGGTGTTATACCTCTTCAGTTCTACATGGTTTTCCAAAGTGCATAAATATCATTTCAGTAATTATATCCACCACTTTTTTCAGAATTCATTTGAGACTAGTTGAATATATTGTGAGGATAGCCACAGGCTCCATTAATTCCTTTTTAAACTTTTTATGTTATTCTCTGTAGTTTAAAGATCTGAGTTTACTTCCCAAGTCTATCACTCAATAATCATAGGCAGGTAACTTAAGTTCCCTCAGTTTCAGCATCTTTATCTACAATATGTCTACCATACTTAATATTATAAGGCTCAAATGAAATAATGCTTGTAAAAACCCTTTGAAACCTCTAAAGTTAAAGAGGGTGGAGTAAGAGCAACTACTCACCTAAGCTCTTAGACAAACTCCTTCAGATACCTCTAAAAAGAGAATCTAACCAAATTTTGGAGGGACACAATCCAATAGGAGATAAACTGTGGCAGATTCACAGCCCAGGACAGACTGGAAGATCTATGGGAAGATTCCATTCTGCAGGGGTGGAGGAGTGCACAGTGCACAATGCAGCTCGTCCCTAGAGTGGCAGGGCTGAGCAGGAAAGCTCTGGGGTGGTCTGAGGCAGTGGCAGCATGGTGGAATCTCGAACAAAACAACCCAGGATGGGAGTCTAGTGTAAATGAGCGAGTGAGAGCCACAAGTCCCAGGTATCTGCAGCAGCTGCTCCTGAGACTATCAGCCCACAGATTAAATGTTTGTAAGTCATCTACTTGAACTTCTGGGAGCCGAAATGGCAGAGTGATCAGTAAATGCTCTCTCCCCCTCCCCTTGCTAACCTTGAAAGAACCATAAAATATTTCCCCATAAAAATCTTGGATCAATGGGATCAGCAGAAGAGGCAAGCATTCTCTTAGCATGTGAGGCTAGGAAAATCACTAAGAAGGATTCCTCTCACTGTGACAGAGGAGTGGACCTGTCCCAGACAGCCCCACCTAAGCAAATCAGGAGGAGATCCAGAGCTCCTGGGGGGGGGGGTGGAGCCTCGCAACCACCAATACCAAGACCCCAGGCATGCCTCAGCACTCCAGGGGAAATGGGAAGACACTAAGGCAGTGGGGATCACCAACTACTGAGCTTGCCTTTGCTCTAGCTCAGTTGAGAAGACCTCCCATGACCAGACCACCCCTCCTCAACACCTAACAAGCTAGCTCCAGGGCTAATCTGGGGAAATCCAAAAAAAAGAATTCACCTGGCCTCTGCTTTCTCACACCAGCCAGCTCAGCACCAGGTTCTTTAGGTTCTTGATGAAAGAAACAGAGGCCACAATACACAAGGTGTCATCATCGTGAGTAAGAAGCAAAGCAGGAAGGAAAAGACCATAGAATCTTTCTATGTGGATAAGGCCCAAAACATGAATACCAAAGAGGTTGGCATTGAGACTGTACTCCCATCTGAAACTTCAGAAGGGACTATGAACTGGTCGCATGTATAAAAGAGCTCTGTTTGAGTAACTGAAGAAAGAAATAGTCCATGGTCCATGATTTTAAAAGTGTGAAAAAAGAAGGAAGATTGGACAAATGGAAAAGGAAGCACAAAACCTAAGTGGAGAAAATAATTCCTTAAAAGGAATAATTGGACAGATGGAAAAGGAGAGGGAAAAGTTAACTGAAAAAAACAATTTAATAAAAATTAGAATTGGGCAAGTAGAAGCTAATGACTCTATGAGACATCAAAAATCAGTCAAACAAAAGATACAAGAAAATGTAAAATATCTAATTGGAAAAACAATTGACCTGGAAAATAGATTCAGGAGAGAAAAATCTAAGAATTATTAGCCTTCCAGAAAGCCATGATGAAAAAAAGAGCCTGGATGAAATCTTCCAAGAAATCAAAAGGAAAACTGCCCAGAAGTCCTAGATCCAGAGGGTAAAATAGTCATCAAAAGAATCCACCATTCACCTCCTGACAGGGATCCCAAACTAAAAACACCAAGGAATATCATTGCCAATTCCAGAACTATCAAGCGAAGGACAAAAATATTACAGGCAACCAGAAAGAAACCTTTCAAATACTGAGGAGAAAGCCATAAAGTTTTGTGCAGATCTAAGGGAACATTATTACTATTGTTATCATTCACATTTGATTTGTCTTTTAGAAAAAAGATAAATGCTTATTTACAACAAAGCAAGTTATTCTGCAAATGCTTAGTTGTTGGAACAGTAGTGAAAGAAATAACCCTATTATGAGATAGTCTTGGATTTCAGTGCCTTACTATAAATGACTCTATAACAAAAACTATATAAATGAACCAGGTCTAAAAATTTGAAAATATGTCTTCCACCACAGGTTTCATACAACCTTGAAACTTATTGTTCCAATGTTTCATTCAGATCTAAAAAGTTAAGATTTAATAGACATTTATTAAAATATTTCCCAGTAATCTTTGCAGACTGATGTCTGATAAGCAAATGGATTTTTAAAAAATAAAATAAAACTTTTTTTCCAATCCACAAACATTGATTTTTCTCTCCTTTCCATCTCTTCCTCAGTTGAGAATGAAAAAAGAAAAGTAGAGCTCTTGTGACAAATATGCAAAGTAAAATTCATTCCCACATTGGCCATGTAAAAATGTATGTCTCATTCTGCATCTTGAGTCTGTCTCCTCTTTCAGGAGGTAGATAGCATTTTTCAGCATAGATCTTCTTAAATAATGATTGGTTCCCACACTGCTCAGAGTTCTTAAGACTTGCAAAGTTTTTAGTTTTTGCAATATTATCGTTATTGTACTCCTGGCTTTACAGCATCGGTTCATATAAGTCTTTCCTGGTTTGTCCAAAATCTTATCTTTCCTCATTTCTTACAGCACAATATTATTCTATTATATTTATATATTGTAATTTGTTTGGCTATTCCCAGAGGTGTGCTAAAGCCAGTTTCTACTGCCTCCAGTTTTCAGTGTGAGCATTTACATCTTGGAAATTAGCAAGTGTTCCAAATGAAGGCTTGATTTACTGTTTTGTTGATTGTTTAGACTTGGGGTTGGCAAACCAGAGCTCAGAAGTCAAATCCTGCCTGTTTTTGTACATAGAATATAAAAAACATTCTCAGCTTGATGGCACAAAAGCAGGCCATGGGCTGCTGATTCTTAGTCTAGACTTAAGAAATTGATCGAGAAAACATTAATAATACAGATTAAACTTAAAAGTGTGTCATGGGTACTTTTGGGGGAGGTTAAATATCTACTAGCACATCCTTCACCATTCCTTGATGAGTATCCCTATAGTTTCCAATTCTTTGCCACCACAAAAAGAGCTTCTATAAATATGTTTGTACATATAGGCCTACCAGCATTATCTCTAGGGGAATGAATATGTACATTTTAGTGACTTTTGAGGCATCACTCTAATTTGCTTTCCTGAATGGTTTTACTAATTTAGCTTTCCACCAATAGCACATTCATGTTTCTCTTTTTCCTGTAGCCTAACACTTCTCATTTTTCATTTTTTTGTCAGCTTTACACATCTTTTACTGCTCCTGTAGATCATCCAAATCCCGCTCCATGCCCTCCACCACCCAATCCTTTATTCCCATTCCTCTTAATCCTTCCACCTCAAAGTTTCAACCTAACTCTATGCAGCGTTTCCACCGTGCCCACGGGACTGCCTGTTCCATAGGCAACAAACTTCTCCTCATCTTAAATATTTTCCTCTCTCATTCCTTCCATCTTTTAGGTCTTACTAAAAACCTTCCCTCCCTCTGATGACTCAGCTGCCCTGGCCACCCTTTCAAGTACTGACCACCCATTTTCCTCAGTTCTCTGGTTGAGGAAGAATTAAATACTCCTTGCTCCCCTTGTAAGAGGATTTCTAAGTTCTCCCCCTTCCTCCATCATTCAGTAATGACTATTCCTTTAAGGGTCATGTTATTCATATCTAACACCCAATCAAAATTCTGGTAACTACACTCTCCTTCTTTCCTTCATGAGTTGGATACTGGGCTCAAAATTTTTCTTATCTTCTTTGCTCACACCAAGGGACTTTAACATGCACACTTTCTCTCACATACCATTCAGTTCTTCAACCTACTCACTTCCCACGAGCTACACCTCCCTACTTCAGCCAATACCAAGATGGTCATCCTGTTGATCTTGCCATCACTGACAAATTTACTATCTCTATGTTAAAGAATTCTAAAATACCTGGACCTGACCACTGGTTCTTTACCTCTTCCTCTGCACTATGATCTCCAATCCTTTGACCCCTCAATTCTTTCCCATGGAAATTAATGACCCTTTGGTGAACCAATTCAATTCTACACTGTGTTCCTCTCTTGAATCCGTAGTCCCCTTATTTCCCAGTCAAGCATCAGCCTTATACCATTCCCACAATTTATCATCTTCACCTTTATACATGTTCTAGATGAAGATGCAGAAAATCATGCAACTGTTCTGACTGGATCCACAAACAATTTGTGTTACATCACCTCAACTGGGCCCTCAATGCTGTTAGGCAATTCTACTGTGCCTCCCTTATCAACTCACTATCCAATTCTCCACGGTGGCTCTTCCACACCTTTTCATCCCTCTTGAACCTCTAATGGCTTCCCTTCCCCACTCAGCTAAGAAATTTGTTTCATTACAGAAAAAATTGAGACTATTTACTATGAACTCCTCCCTCCCCAGATGCCTTCTGGCACTATCTCCTCCTTCCCCCTTATCTCACATTATGAAGTAGCCTTAGTAGCAAAGGCTAATACCCTTACTTGTTCAAGCTGTCTTCTCTGTCAGACTGCACTGCCACCCCCACCCCATCATCTTCATTTTTTCAGTGATTTTCAATCTCTCTGTCTTCCAATTCATTTCCTACTGCTTACCAACATGCCCATATCTTCCATATCCTAAATAAAAAAACAACAAAAAACCAAAAACCTTACTTATTTGATACATCCAAGCTAACACCCTTCCTATATCTCTTCTGCTCTTTGTAGCTGAACTCCTTAAAAAGGCCATTTACAATTTGTGCTTCCACTTTCTCTTTTCTCATAATCTTCTTAACCTCTTACAATATGGCTTCTGATCCAGTCATTCCACTAAAATTTCTGTCTCCAAAGTAACATATGATCTTAGGTGACAAATACAATGGCCTTTTCTCAATCCTTATTCTTCTCAGCTCCTCTGTAGCCTTTGACACTACTGATCATTTTTTCCTCCTACCTCTCTGACCATTCCTTCTCTTTGCTGGATCCTCTTACAGATCACACCCTCTAATAACAGATGTCCCTTAGGGTTCTGTCTTGGGTCCTCTTCTCTTCTCCCTCTCTACTATTTCCCTTGGTGATTTCATCAGCTCCCATGGATTTAATTACTATCTCTATGCTGAAAATTCTCAAATCTATTTATCTTGCCCCAAACTCTCTGCTGACCTCCAATCTTGCATCTCCATCTACCTTTCTGACATCTCACATTGGATATCCAGTAGATACCTTAAACTCAATATATCCAAAACAGAACTCAGTATCTTTCTCTGTGAACCATCCTCACCACCACTTTCCTATTACTATAGAGAATAACACCATCTTTCCAATACCTCAGGCTCACAATCTAGAAGTCATCCTGGACTTTTCACTATACCTCATCTCTCCTCACCCCATATTCAATCTGCTACCAAGCCCTGTTGATTTCACCTTTGCAACATCTCTCAGATATGTCCCTTTCTCTTCTCTGACACTGCTACAATTTGATCCATACCCTCATCGCCTCATGCCTGAATTATTAAAATAACCTGCTGGGGGTATAGGGTGGGAGGGGGCTTGCCTCCCTCAAGTTTCTCCCTCCTCTAACCTATCCTCCATTCAGCCAACAAAGTGATCTTCCTAAAGTGCAGGTCTGACCATGTCACTCCCTTACTCAATAAACTCCTGTGGCTTCCTATTGATCTTAGGATCAAACACAGAATTCTCTGCTGGGTGTTCAAAGCCCTTCATAAATTAGCACCCTTCTACTTTCCCACCTGACTTAGAATGACAAAAGTAACAGTTTCTCTTCAAAACACAACGCTGAGACTCTTGCCCCTCCCCATGATTTATCTATTTATCCATTTTTTTCTTTTCTATTAAAGGAGTCATCCCCCCTGACTACTTTTTAAAGACGCCTATTCACTGAATGGGCATTACCTCACTTTAAATGAGTACATGAAAAGGCCCTAGACTAAAAGACCAAGGTCTCCCATTGCATCCTGGGCTGTCTTCAGTCATTTTGATGAATATCAGGCCACTGAACCCAGATGGCTCAGGAGGAGAAAGTGAGGCTGGTGACCTTGCATAGCCCTCTCTCACTCAAAACAATGTTAAGTGCAAATCATGTCATCATTTCTTTGTCATGGTCCTCTTCGAAAATGTAGGATGAACACAACAACCTGTGAATTTTTGATCCAGTGACGTTGTCCTCCTGGGTGTTTCATGAAAAAATATTTCATCTCTAGGCTCTGGATATTGTCTGACTATCCCCCATTCCTAGAACCCAGTCTACCCTAGCTTCCTTTATGTGTCAACTGAAAAAACAAACAAAAAACCTAAAGAAAGCCTTCACCAAACCCTGCTAATTCCAGTCCTTTCCTCCTCTTATTTCCTATTTATCTTGTTTATAGCTTTCTTTGTATATATTCTTTGTATGTGGTTTCCCCCTCAGCTTGTAATCTCCTTGAAGGTAGATACTATCTTTTGCCTCTTGTTGTATGCCCATCTCTGTACAGTGACCGGTGATTGAATCTGAACTTGCTCCTCTGGTTAGGTATGAAACACATTTATGAGGCAGTGGAGAGGGATAAAGGGGGGCAGGGTATGAGAGAAGGAAAGGAAGGAGCTTTTGATGCTACAATTTATGCATAACCTGCTCTATGCTTCTCAATCAGGTTTTCGACATTTGAACTGTCAATCGCTTATTATGCTTTCCACCTTGAACGTTTAATTCAAGACAAGAAAGAAATGCATCTCCTTTGGGATATGAACAAACTATTATAAATGTGTAAGATGCAGTTTAAGATTTAATCAACAGTTTATAGCATCAGCTGAAATTAAGAGAGATAATTTGATCTTTTTTTTTTCAAATGGGGATAGTGATCCTTGACCCTCTCTGCCTTAAAGGGGTTTTGTGAGGATTAATGAGATAATGTTGGTAAGGCTCTTTAAGCTCCAGGATGGAAGGTGTTCCATAAAATCAAGGTGCAAAATGACAGCAAACTATATTCTGATTAGGTGGAGGATTAGGCTCAGAGAAAAGTGAAGCATAAATAGGCCAAAATAGAATCACAGCATCATAGATTTAGAACTGAAAGGGAGCTAGTCCAACTGCCTCATTGACACATGAAGAACCAAGACCCAGAACGTAAACTTTGAGGCTCAAAGTCACTCGGGTCCCAAATGACAATCAGGATTTGAACCACAGATCCTTAGACTCAAAGCCCAGAACTTTTCCCACTATACTACATGCAATATCTGACTTTGGAGGTACTTGGTCAACCTTTTGACCTGTTTTAATATTGACTATTATTCCTAAAGAAGAAGGCAAACAAGGATTTACAGTCATTTTAGTCTGACTCTTCATGACCCCATGTGAGGTTTTCTTGACAAAGACACTGAAGTGGTTGGTTGGCCATTTCCTTCTCCAGTTCATTTTGCAGATGAAGAAGCTGAGGCAAACATGGTTAATTGACTTGCTCAGGATCACAAGCTAGTAAGTGCCTGGGGCCAGATTTGAACCCAGGTTTGACTGACTCTAGGCCAGGTGGTCTATACACTGTACCATAACTCTGCATGATACATACAAGGTAAAGTCAGTATGGTGTAGTAGAAATAGCACTGGAGTTGGGTCCATGAAATCTGGGTCAAATCTTGGCTCTAGTAGTTACTAGCTAGAGACCATGGGAAAATCTCTAGCCTTTTTTTAATATAAAAAAATGGGATCATATTAATTGTGTTACCTAAATGAAGTTCTTTAAGAATCTTTAAGTATTATCATGTCAGGGTCAGAATTATTTTTCAGATGCACAGATATCATCATCTTCCTGGCTCAAAAAACATCAACATCTCTGAACTGCTTACTAAATAAATTCAAAATTATAATTAAATAGGACCCTGAAGAGCCTCTAGTAGTGCAAATCTCTCATTCTTCTATAGTTCAGCATCCCAAGCTCCCTGGGCTTGGCCCCAAACTACCTATGTAATCTGATCTCACTCTCATTCTATGTTTCAGCAAAACACTATTACTACTCGTCTCTGATGAAGTGGACTGTGATTTCTTCCCTCTGTATCTTTATTCATGCCATTATCCTCTATGCCTAGAGTATAGTTCCTTCCAGCATCCTCATTTTTCTGTTGACGTCTTCCATGACTTTCAAGATACCGCTAATATGTCACCTTCTCTATTGAAGGATTCCCTCCAGTCTCCGAGTTGAAAATGATCACTCCCTAATTTGATTTCATATAGCACGTTAAAATCATATTATCATATTCTAATGTGCATTATCTTTATTTCTATTCATGTCTTTTTATAGTTTGTAGATTACTCTTTGAAGGCAGTTATCATGTCTTTTACCTTTGCTATTTCTTTGCAAGTAATGCATTTGGAGGTACCTAAATAAATGTTGAATGATTAAACAAATGCAAAAATGGAGAGTGTCTGAGGATTTTACTTGTCATGTGTAGGAGCCAAACAACTGCTAAATGTTGGTGTGTGAAGCCCTAAAACTGTTTTTACTCCTTTTTGGGATTACCCTTTTAGTGTTCCCAGATGACAATTTCAGTAGGTATGCTCAAAAGCAACTTCATTGGTATTTTTAATATATATTGAATACCTACTACATAGATATCTCTGATAGAGAAAGGATTTTTTTGTTAAGCTTCAGGCAACCTAAGAGGATAGAAATGGAAGATACAAGGTTTGTGGATTTCAGGATCTCTACTTAGGATTGTTAGATTTGAGTCCTTAAATGTGACTCCATCTGCTTAACTTGGGCATTAATTTAAACACAGAATTCTCTTATCTCTTAGACCTATGGGCATCTGCTTGTCATCACTGCTTCAACATTTTATTTTCTCCTTTCTTTCTAGTTTTAAAATGTTTCCATCATCAAAGCTTCTGTAGATTTATGAACCCATAAAAATATATTCATGTTGCCTATGCCTCCATCCTAACTCTGCTGAATCCATCTAATAAGACCTTTTCTTTTTCTTATTTTATATCAGCAATTCTGTTCATTTGCAAAAGGCATCATAGTGTTTGGGGGGAAAATAAGGAAGAAAGGAAGAAGAAAAAATGGAAATAAAATTGAGTAGCTGTGGTCTACAATTTGCACTTATATTGTTGAAGCATCATTTTCAGAGCTGAAGGACCATACTGAATTGAAGGTATCCTGTCAGGTCCCTTCTAAGTCTTGATTCTGTGGTTTCTAAACATTAAAGGAACCAGAAGATATAAATACATATATACATACATACATATGAAATAAATTTAACCAGTAGAGAAAGGGATATTGTGAGATCATAAAATTTTAGAGATACAATGGACCTTAGAGATCATCTATTAATCCCCCCATTTTACAAATAAGGTCCTTCCTCAGTGCGTAGAGTTCTATCTAAAGTTGACAAAGCTGGAAGAGGCCAGCTCATGATGATACTCCCAAGTATAATGGTGTCAATGTGGTGAGGGCATCATGATAAGATGAAGACCAGCATAACCAGGAAGGGTGGATGCAAGAGCATCATGAACATTAGAGAAGGAAATTTCTGATGTTCCCTTCAGGTCAGAAGTCAAGGTAGACAAACAGTAAGAAAACTTTTGTTTGAGTGAAATATAGCATATATAATGTATTCATACATATAAACACACACAAGTGTATATGTATGTGTGTACATACACACACACACACACACACACAGAGGCAGGCAGGCAGGTGGCTAAAAGGGCCTAGAGCCATGAAGTCAAGAAGATTTAAATCAAATTCAGTCTCAGACATTAATTTATCTGTGTAATTTTGGGCAACATCTGTTTGCCTCAGTTTCCTCAACTATCATATAGGAATAATAATACCACCAACTTCCCAGGATTGTTTTGACAATCAAATGAGATAATATTTGTAAAGTGCCTTAACACAGTGCTTGATTGGCACACAGTAGGTGCTATATGAATTCTAGCATATATATGTATATATAATGTATATATATATGTGTGTGTGTATGTTCACATGTATGTGAAAAACAGGTAATGAATATAACCATTTATTCTTAAAAAGAAGGCTCAGGGTCAGAGAATAGAGAGAAGAGACCATTCCAATCAATGGTCTTCTACCAGGAAGTAGCTGGCACAGCTTCTTAGAGTTCTGGGGTCTGCAATTAGGAAGACCTGAGTTCAGATCTAGTCTGAGACGCTTACTACTAGCTGTGTCACTCTGGGCTAGTCACTTAATCCAGTTTGACTCATTTTCTTCATCTATTATCTGAGCTAGAGAAGGAAAAGACCAATCACTCCAGTATCTTTGCCAAGAAAACCCCAAATGGGGTCACCAAGTGTTGGATCTGACTGAAATGGCTGAACCACAAAAATTAGGAAGTTTAAAGGCTTCAGAATGCAAAATTCTTCTCCAAGCAAGGAACACTACTGCTAACAGCCCCTGCACTGTACCACCAACTTTTAATCTGTGAGAACAAAAAAGTAAAAGGAAGCAAATTCAAGGTCCATGTTAACTGTTAACAAGCCTATGAAACCATTTCTCCCTCATTAACCCAACCACTAGTGACTGCTTCTTTATTTGAACTCATAGTAACATTCATAGTTATCCTGTGCCTTTAGTATATTCTGGTTTGTTAATATCATATCACCTTTAATAAATGATAGGTACCATGAGGACAGAGACTCTGTCTTTTTCATCCTTTCACACTTTTATAGATCCATGAGCTCATTTACAAACACTTCATGGTTTCTCAGCATGGGCAATTCTTGTCCATGTCCTTGATCAGGATGACAACACTTGATTCAGTTTATCTATTTTGTTTTCTTTCACTTTAGTACTAGGTCACCATCTTGCCCCTTCCCCAAATCCTTTGATTATGTATTTGGTAACATTTTATAGATTATACCTACTTATACCCACCAGGCAGAACCTTTCTGCCATATGTGCCAAGAAAATTGAGTGTTTATAGGATGAGGAAGTTTTTGCTCTCATTTGGCATCTTCCTTACAGCAATAAGTCTTAGAGCAAAAGCTACAATTATATTATTTGATGTCTCTCATACTTATCATGTGCGCTGCAAGATGAGATGACCAAATGCCCCATGCAATAATGTGTCTTCTTACCTTTGGGCACAAAATGAAATTGACTTTTCCATCTGCTTTATTTGCTTCCCTGGTAACCTATGGGTCATCCATGCATGTAAGCAGGATTGTCAATATTGTTGTGACTTTCTTCTTTCAGGAGCATATCAAGTCATTGGCTATTGCATAAACATCTTGACTTTAAAGTTCCAACAATAATTAAGTCTAAACTTTTGAAATTCAAAAAAGACATGATTCTTATTACCCTCTACTCATCTACCATTGTACTACTATTATTAAGGAACAGAGAAAGGTCACACAAGACTGAGGGCCATTTCATATTTTTATCTATTTCAATGTTCCCCCATGTCCAATAAAATAGATACATAAGTAAATAAAAGGTATATAAACATCACTATCAACCCACTGACGATCTCTATGCTTAAATTAGTTTGTGCTAAGATGGTGGATATAGTCTAGCACTGGGATTGTATATAAAGCTTTTGCAACTTTCTAAATCTTTTCCTCTGCTAGCATAGCTTGCAAGAACCACTAGGTTCACCTCTTCCTCACAGTAGATGGAGCAGGACTTTTGTGAACAGGTCTTATTCAATACAGCAAGCATTTATTAAGGACCCACTATGTGCAGAATGCTATTTCAGTCATGAAAGAAAGACAAAGTTTAGATATATCACATCCATGACTCATGAAGCATATAGTCCAATGGACACAGATAATTATAGTACAAAATAAAAGATGAAAAGGACAAAGAAACTATTGTATAGTTCTGTGTGAAATATGAAATGGTAAGTGGAATTACGGACTGGAACAAGAAAGCAACATTTTATGTGAAGTAGGAAGTGGTAAATGGAATGACTGAGGAGATTAAGGGAGGCTTTATGGATGAGATTGCATCTGAAGGTGTGTTTGTCCTTCGTTGCTGAAGAAGACCATGCCATCAGAGAAATAATGATATGACTTGCACTTGACTTTGTTTTGAGTGAGGGAGGGCTGTGCAGGTCACCACCCTCACTTCTCCTCCAGAGCCATCTGAATCCAGTGACCAGATATTCATCAGGATGACTAGAGATGACTTAGGATGAGGCAATTGGAGTTAAGTGACTTGCCCAAGGTCACACAGCTAATGAGCATCAAGTGAGATTTGAACTCAGGTCCTCCTGACTCCTACACTGGTGCTCTATCCACTGCACCACCCAGCTGCCCCTTGCATTTGAATAGGGCTTTAAAGATGCACAAGAATTTAGCTATCAGTGGATGGAAGGCTGTTGAAGATATACAAAACCTCTTGAACAAAGTCAATGGGAAAGACGGTGATGGGAATGAAGTCATTTCCAGGGAAAGGTGAATAATTCATTTTGGCTAAAGCATAGAGTATCTAAAATCATCACATTTTAGAGTCAAAGAGGATTTGAAAGGCCAACTGATCCCAACTCATCTTTGAGTAAGAATATCCTCTAAAATATCCCTCACAAGTGGTCATTTAACCTTTCTTTGAAGAACTTCAGTGATGGAGAACTAACTGCTTTTCAAAGTAGTCCAGACCATTTTTGGTGGTTCTTCATTGTTAGAAAGTTTGTGGTTAAATAAACCAAGTCAAACTCAGTATTCTGGTTACTACCATCTATTTGCCTTTGATTCGCTTTCTGGAGCCAAGCAAAAGAAATCTAATGCCTCTTCTACATAGCTTTGGCATTTTAATATATCTATGATTCTTCAAGTCTTCCCTCTACGGAGTCAGACAGAGATCTTCCACACTTTAATTCTTCAGAGACTCAAGAATAAGAGTTCATACCTTTCTATAAATTCTCCATAAAGAGTTTACTTAACACATTGGAAGCTTTCCTCTCATTGGTTGGATATCTTGAGGGATACTAGGTAGTGTATAGCATATGCCATCCATCATCTGTTTCTCCTCTTACTACATGGCCAACTTTTTTCCTTTTATACATGTCTTTAGTCCTAATTGATACAAATCATGAAGCCCCTGAAGTGATTCCATATAGTGAAATTCACACTATTCGAAGTTATAATTATATTAGATATCATAATTGGTTGTACTCCATTGGAAACACACAGTGTAAAATTAAATAAAATTACTACTTTAGGGATCCATTATTTCCACTAATCATGGCCTACCTCTGATATCTTTTAAGCAAGTCTGAATGACCAGATTGTCACTAATATGATTAATACGCTTATTGATCCTACTTAAAACTTCTGTACATCTTTCCATTGCCTTTTGAGTTATTTGAAATGACAGCCCTTCTTTATAGCCTTGTCTTTAAAGATAACTCTGTGTCCCCAAAATTTATTTTCTCTAGGATGATCATTTCTTTCTTCTTCAACCAATCATCATTTAATTATTGACTCATAATGAGCTTCTAGTCCACTAAAGCTCTCAGATATTTTCCCTTCTCTCAAACTTCTGAGGTTGAATGTTTAAACCTTAGAGTAGGACATCACAATGGTCCTAGAAAAATATTTTGGAGCTTTGGAAAGCAGATAAAGGATATAGTGATTCCTGTAAGTGCTAGGCATTGTTCCTACAGCTACATCCATTGCTCCTGACTTTTGCAATATTTTTGGATCCCAATTCTGTTATGTAATGAAATAACTATCTCCACCAGCTCAGAGTAACCCAAAAACTGGATGAACTTTTATGCCTAATTACAAGTCCATGATAGCTGAATAGGGCCAAGGATAAAACCTTGGGACTTTCTACTTGCATTTCTTGTCAAGCTGACATTGATCTATTAATCACCATTCTTTGGTCTGTCAGGCAACCAGTCTGAAATTCACCTATCAATTAATAAACATTTATTAAGCACTTACTATGTACCAGCTACTGTTCTAGGCCCTGGGGATACAAACATAAAGAATGAAAAAGAATCCCTAATCAAAATGAGCTTTCATATGTGTGTGTGTGTATATATATATATATATATATATATAATATGTAATATACAATATATACATTTACTAAAAACAAATATGTACAATACACATGTAAATATATGCAGATACATGTGTGCATAAAGTAATTTTTCACACTTAAAAGCTTTTTGGAAGGTAATCAGAGTATCACAAACTTTCCTATTTAAATGCTCCTAAAGAAAAATGTTGTCGTTTAGTCATTTCAATAATGTCCAACTCTTTGTGACCCTATTTGGAGTTTTCTTAGCAAAGATACTGGAGGAGTTTGCCATTTCCTTCCCCAGCTCATTTTACAGATGAGTCAACTGAGGCAAACAGGGTTAAGTGACTTGCCTAGGGTCACCAAGGAAAATACTAAAATATAACAATTAAAACCTAGAAATAATACACATATAAATGCATTCAGAATAAATCTGAATATCCTTTCATCTTGTCAGCAAGAATAGTAAAAGACTCTCAAATACCTATCGTAATCCATGCATACCTTGTCAGTGGCTTTCTCCTAATTTACAGATCTAGTAACTCTAACAAAAAAAATGTTCTGTCTTCGGATTCTGATCTTAACTGGCCAGCTGTTGTTGTTTTTTTTCCCCTTACAAAGTATGGTGGTTAGAGTTAGGCCCAAGTAAATGAGGGTTCTTTACTTATTGAGAAAAAAAAAGAAATTGGGAGATACTTGGATTTAGGATTTTTTAATAAATATACACCATGGTTTTTAGAACAGTTTTCTCTTGATCATCTGATTTTTTTTTAAGGATTAAAATTGCCTGTCATCTGCTGATTTGTAAAGTATTCTGCATGATTTTCGTATATCCTGATTGAATTACTTTAATTTTTGTTTGCAGTTTTGCCAACTGTGTCATTAGAGAAATTATAATGGCTCCAGGGTTTAAGAGCAGCAACAATTGCTGGCACCCACAAGAATCACTTCCTCATTTATCTACTCTACAAAGCTCCAAAATACCAACTCCTATCATTCACCTTAATCAACATGAAGGTCGCAAGAAGCATCGTTATTCCTTTTATTTTGTACTACCATCTGAGATCACTCAGAGAATTCCCTATATCTTTTGGTGATTTTTTTTTTCATTTCAGTAAAGCCTGCTCAGGGTTTTGTGGGACCCCTTTTAAGGGTATTTTCACTGTGTTTGGTTCATTTTTTTTTATAAATGTATGCGAATAATTTTCTTTTTAGAGCAATTATGACATTTGATAATATCTGTTATTTCACAGTTAATTTGAAACACCATTAAGCTTTTTCACATAAATGTTTAACTGACATATTGACTTGATTAAATGCCTTAAACTGAAAGTCAAGTATCCAGAATATAGGATTAGGCAAAAGTAGTGTATATTAGTGTGTACCCTGCTGCTCCAATGGGGATTTCCTATTTATTATGAAACAGGAATGATATAACTCATTTCATCCATGATAAACTAAAAGTTAAATTTCTATGTTAGAGTTAAATGTAGAAAGAGCAACAAACTGAGGCAGAAGACACGAGTACTTGTTCTGATTCAACCATTTATTAACTAAGTGACTTGGGATAAGTTGCTTAACTTTTTTAAGACTGTTTTGTAACCTTTGAAAAATGAGGACATTAATACCTGGTCTGCCTAACTCAATTCACTGATGTGAGGACTAAATGAGAAAATAGATGTGAAGGTACTTTATTAACTGTAAAACACCAAACAAATGTAAGTTATTATAGTTTCAAGAGTTGAATGGCTATTATATTCAATTCCCAACTTAATAAAATGACTTCTTAGATCCCATGGCATTTGTTTAATGGATCATTTAAAAAAAAAAAGTACAGTGATGAGGGGCTAACTGGATAGTATATAACATCAGTGGGAAGTCTCAATCTATTTCTAGATTTCGGTCATTAACATTTTAGTATTTACCTTTCAGGGATACCTAAATAATAAATTTAGTAATACTATGATTAGTTGCCAAAATGATTTTTTTTTAAACTGTAATAAACCATGGTCCATTACCAAGAATTCCACTGAACAAGTTCTTTTGGTGTTATGAGTGGGAAAGAAAGGGGCTTTTTTGGAAGTTGATGGGCAGCAAGCAGTAGCAGCATACGAAATGTGAGTTGGGTGGATGTCAAGAGAAAACCTACCCAGCCAGTCTGAACTTGCCCTTGAAATAGTTTGGCTGTATGCCGAGGCCAGTTCCACTGCCTTCTTTGGCTGGTAATGGATCATTTCTCCTGAATTGAGCCTTTAGAGTAATGAGTTTGGTTATGGAATACAAGGAACATATGATTAAGTAATTAGTTTTCCTTTCTTTCTGAAGGGTCATCGTTAAAAAAGTAGTGCCTTTCATCCAATGGAATTTCAGCTCCACACACATACACACAGCTTTGCCAGAAAGTAACTTCATAAAAATCTCATGTGCTTTAGCCCATTTAGTTGACAAAGTATATTCAACCCCTTTTTAATTTTCTCTTTCTTTCCTATCCAAGACTGTTTGATTTGCATATACCAGTGCTTCTTCTTCTCCCTGCCCCCCCCCACTTTTTCATCTACTAATTCATGTCCCTGACTCATTCCCCGGTCTAAATTTTGTGTGTATGTGAAGGCAGTCCTACACTTACTATTCATTCCTCCCTACCTTAAAGGGAAAAAAAGACAAGTTCAAATCTGATTTTCCTGAAAAATTCTCTCGAAACAATAATATCTAATAGAAAGAAAGCATATGCTATTGAATGGGTATGTATACATACATAGATACATATATATGTATACACACACATATATATCTATATATATCTATATCTATCTATATAGATAGATAGATATACACATATGTATTTTTTTTTTAAATCAGATCTCTCTAACTTTAGACCCAGGTCTCCATCCATTGTTCCACCAACTGCCTCTAAGAGAAAAGAGAACTCAGGGATATGGGCGACACAATGGATAGAGTCCTAGGCTTGGAGTCAGGAAGACTCATCTTCTTGAGTTCAAATCTGGCCTCAGATACTTACTACTAGCTGTGTGAGCCAGGACAATTCACTTCACTTTGTTTGCCTCAGTTTCTTCATTTATAAAATGAGCTGGAGAAGGAGATAGCAAACCACTCCACTGTCTTTGCCTAAGAATACCCCAAATGGAATCACAAAGAGTCAAACACAACTGAACAGAAACTGAGTCTTTGATTCCATTAAGAGACTCTGATTTAGAAAACAGAGTTAATAATATATAATCTATGGATGAATTCTCTTCTCATCTCTGTGACCAGTACAGACAGGGGTGGCTATGAATACACAGTCCAAAGAAGAATGTTATAAGAAATGTAATAAATCCAGAAGGGAAGCATCGAAAGATCAATTCAGGAGTGGGGAACTTGTAGCCTTGAGGCCATATGTGGCCTTCTAGGTCCTTGGGTGCAGCCTTTTGACTGAGTCCAAGTTTTACAGAACAAATCCTTTTATTAAAGGGAATTGGTCTGTGAAATTTGGATTTAGTCAAAGGGCTGCACTTGAGGACCACATGTGGCCTCAAGGCCGCAGGTTCACCATTCCTGAATTCTATATGAGCAAATGCAGAGAGAAGTAAGCACAGTCAAGCAAATAACATACGTAATGACTACAACAGTGTGCATTTTAAAAAAAACATGAAAAATGTCAAATTTTCAAAATGACAAAGAAAAAGCCAAAGGGAAGAGCTGTGAGAAGACAGCATTACCCCATCACTTCACAGAGGTGGAAGGTCTGTGTTATTCGTTGTACATATTTTCAGACTATTTTAATGTATTCATCAGTTATGCTGATTTTTTTCTCTTTTCTTTAATTTTTTTTGTTTTAAGAATACTATTTGTTAAGCAAGATGGCTCTAATGGTGGGGTAGGTGAGAAGGCACACTGGGGGAAATTAAAGTGATGTTAAAAAAAAGACCAATAAAATTTTTGCTAGTGCCATCCACATCCAGAGAAAGAACTATGGAATTGGAACACAGAATGAAGCAGAATATTTTCTCTTCTGTTATGTTCGGTTTTGTTTGGTTTTTTTCTCATGGTTTCTCCCATTCATTTTAATTCTTCTATGCAACATGACTAATGTGAAAATATGTTTAATGAGAATATATGTGTAGTACCCATATAAGATTGCATCCCATCTCGGGGAGAGGGAAGAGAGGGAGACGGGAGAAAAATCTAAGTCTTATGGAATTGATTGTAGAAAACTGAAAACAAATAAATTAATAAAAAATGTCCATCAATTTTAGGCATCTCACAATCCAAAATAATTCCTCTGCAGGGTTTATCTAAACATTTAAAATGTTCTTACCTGAGCTGTTTGGCACCTTCTGTTGGTGCAGGGTGCCCCTTTTTGCTATGTTAGGA
Source organism: Notamacropus eugenii (assembly GCF_028372415.1). Lineage (NCBI taxonomy): Eukaryota > Metazoa > Chordata > Mammalia > Diprotodontia > Macropodidae > Notamacropus > Notamacropus eugenii. The sequence goes on along the minus strand of NC_092878.1, from coordinate 49,696,723 downwards.
GGTAAAAATATTCATCCTTCTCATCTCTAATCAGGATTCTGCCTGGTGATAAGTGTCTCAGTCCATTCTTCCAAAGTACCACTTTCCTTGCGTATAGTCTCTGCTATATACTGCCTTTGATGAACAACATCCTAGGCACTAAAATGTTAATTACTCAGAAAGATTAAAACTTCTGACAATGTTTATGTAAAACAAGCATTATTGTTTTTCTATAGTCCTAGGGTTTCAGGAGGCAAATCTAGCAACTCCTTGAAAGAATTATCATAGCCAGATGCATCTAGCCAATGTATAATCATCTATGTCTAGACTTTTATCTAACACTACAGCAGAGATTGGGATTCAAGGGCAAGAGAAAAACCCAGAAAGTTTTATTGATTTCAACAAATCTGCAGAATACCAATCTAGGATATAAAACAGAAAATACTAACTGGAGTTATCAAAACTATTTCCAATCACAAGGCCTTCAACAGTCAAACCTATTCATTCTCTCAGCAAAGTAGCTGTTGTCAGTGTGGAGACCTTCAGTTTATCACAAAGAAGCAAGAAAACTGAACTCTCTCTTTTTTCTTCTGAATACTGTGGAATGAGAGCTGAGGCTCAGCTGAGCTGATTACTTATGGAACAATTAAGAATGCAGACAGGAAAAAAAAGGAGAAATAAAGAAAGGCCATCTTTTTTGGGGGAAAAATATAGCATTCAACATGTTTTAGGTTGAAATAATCAAATATTAGTGTTATTCTAATGACTTGAAAGAGTCTGAGGCATTCCCAAAGGCCTTGATCACTCCCAAGAAACAGGTTGCTATTGTTGTCTTTGGTTTTTGAGACTTGGCCGCCCTAACTCTCCCACTGGCCATGGACTTGACTCTTCTTCTGAATGGCTGAGAAGCTTTGATAGACTCTCTTTCCTACCAGGCTGCATAGGGAGGTACTCCTCCCTCTCTAGGAAGCCTGGGCTCTCTCCATATTAGTTCTGGACTTTATGCACTGCACAGACTTTCAGAGCCTTCTGCCACTGAGAGCTCTCAAACCTAATGGATCCAGCAGCCTCAGCTTCCCCAGTAGCACAGACACACATTCCCTACCCTGACCTCAGGGAATAGTATATGCAATCACAGTCTCACTTTTTCCTATTCTCTGATTTTTAACTTTGCTCCTTCTAAGTTGGTTCTCCTACTTAAACAAATGATTTTAATATATCAGGCATCCTATAAATTGCAATGAAACGAATATCTGCTCCTTGCTCAATCTGTAGTATACAATTATAGTGCTAGTAAGGTTTTTTTTTTATCATTGATAAAAGTTCAATAGTATACATCATACATAGATTATGATGATCATGATGACAACAGGATTCCATTTTTAAACTGTGAATAGATACTGCTATGACGACTACTATTCATTACTATTTATCTAATTCTGGCTTACACATACTAATTCATTTGAATGTCACAGAATCCCTATAATGTAGACTTTACCAATCTCAGTCTCATTTTCTCCATTCATAAAACGAGCAAAATAGCACCCACCACTCAGCATTCCTGAGAATATTCATGAGAATAAATAATTTGTGAGAATCAAATAAGAAATTATGAGTTACTATGTTACTGTTACATAATGTATATATACACATAACACGTTATCTATCAAGTATTTTTCAAACCTTATAATGGTATATAAGTGCTAATTGTTACTGCTAGTACTACTGTTACTACTGGTGATAACATTATCTCCACATCAGATATAATAAAACCTAGGCTTCGAAACATGAAATCACATGTCCATGGTTATGCAGCAAGCATCCAAACTGGGATTAGAATTTAGGTCTTCCTGACTACAATTCCAGTATTCTGTGCCATATGTAGACTTAGAACTAGTTATGCATGTAAGTATGCCTATACAAAAAAAGTGTAGCATCGTATAATAGCAGACTAAAAGATACTTCCTATTAACGCTTTCTGTAGCTGCCTGTCTTACATATTCCTTAAAGTATAACAGAGGTTCATAAAGTCCATAGTTATATTTCTAAAAGCAAGATTCAATTTTTGAAGAAACAAACCATTTCCTACTTTTGAAAATGTGCAATCTGCCCTGTCAAGGCAGTTCCATCTAATATACTTGATTATGTTTTCATTCAGTAGCAAAGAATGGAAGTTTATGGCCAAAGTAGTACAGAAATCAATCAATCAACAAGCATTTATTAAGTACCTATGTGATAGACACTTTGGATACAGTTAACAGGTATATGCTCAGCGTGAGGGGGTTGGAAGTGTTCTTTTACCTATTAGCAGTTGGGTAGCTAATGTCAGCTGACCTGTCCAAGAGTGGACTATGTGTGATTGAGCCCAGTAAGAGTTGCGAAATGCTTAGAAAATGGAAAAATGTTTGCTTAGTCATTGAAGGTAAACCTTTCTTCTTCCTCTTTAAAGCCCCTAAAATTTTAAAAGAAACCTTAAACACCTCTGTTTATATTGTCCCGTTATGGAAAGAGTTCTGGATTTGGAATCAGAAGACTCAGGTCAAATGCCAACTTTATAACTTACTACCTATGCGCTTTTGGGCAAGGCAAATCAGAACCTCCCCCGGCCCTCAGTTTTCTTACCTGCAAGATGAGGAGTTTGGAATGCTGCCCAACTCATGACAGAGAGATGATGGATTAATATGAAGAATAAGAACCACATTTTCATATATTACCAATCTAGGAATTTACTTTGCTTGACTACAATTATATTATACAATGCTCCTTTCTTCTTCAGTGAGTAGGGGAAGGAGGAAAAATGCTTAATAATTCTTTTAATTATCATTTTTTAATGAAGGGATTCAACTAGATGACCTCTGAAGTTCTATGATTATTTGATTCCATATCTCCATCTCTTCAGATCCTTCTCTTCCTACAGAAAATGGGCAACTCAGGTCCACCTGCCTCCTTGTAGCTTTTCAAGCTTCTTCACCCTACATGCAAAGTAGTATTTCTCATCCTGGATCTCTTGTAATACTTTGTACCTTTCCTATGCATTTACTGAGGCTCTAACTCTTATTAGAGATGTGTACCTGTAAGTCTTCCTTACTAGATGATAGGCTCTCTGAGAGCAAAAACATTCTATCTCATTTATCTCTCCATCTCCTACAGGACACAGAATCATGTACATCATAGGCACCTTAACAAATGTTTGTTCAACTGAATTGGCCAGAGGCTTTTCTAAGATGCTGATGTCAGCAAATCAGATAAAAATCAAATTGGTTGGGCCTGTGTTTGCAAACTGGTTTAGGCAGCATAAATATACAGATTAGAACCGCTACTATTTTTGATTTCCCTCTGTGTAAACAATGGAAATAAAATGAGGGGAAAATGCCTTGCCTAAATAGCATGATGGCTTGCTTTTCCCCTGGACGCAATTCTGGCATCACCACTGTGATGTTTACTTTTCTTTAATGTTGGAAATGGCTTCTGTTTTGTTTCCTACTTTTCCAAAAAGTCAGCCTGTACCATGTGAAACCTTTCGTCAGCATTATTGTCTATCAATAAAACTTTGCACCCTTGTCATTTCATTTTTTTCAGAATCTTTTTAGCAAAAATTATGTAGTCTTTTTAGTTTTTCTGTCAAGGATTGCATTTCAAAATTCTAAATCTTTTCTGTTTGTTTTTTAACTTAAGCAATTCTCAATCAATACCCATTCCCCACCCCTGCAACAGGCGGGTCTGTTCTATACTTACATGCATATGTATAGAAACTATATACACATGCAGACACTGTTCTGTATTCAGTATTAGAAACATAGAGGGTATCTTTGAATTCAGGGATAAATTTAAGTGCACCGTGATGCATAGATAGAGGGTGTAATATGTTATGTACTTGATAAATATTTCATTCTTACCATAAAGAAAGCTTTTTATCAACTTTGATTGTTTTTTTTATTACCTTAAAGTATTGCAGTTGTTTCTCAGTATTCATTGTTCCTTCTTTTTCTTGTCTCAGGCAGGAATTGAAGATGAAAAGCTCTGTATCTCTCAGCCACCCCTTCAGCTCTTTGATCCTGACCTCCAGCTGCCTTACCAGGCTGCCGCTTTCAGGAGAGAGCAGGTCACGTGGACCTAACCCACTGTGCCCTACCATTGTGTCCTGGATCTTCTCTCCTAGGGTTTTCTAATGCATCAGATAAAGAAACCATAGATTAGCTTTATGTACCAGAATACATCACAGGTTAGTTAGCAACAAGAGCCACCTGTAAGACATCCGAATGAATTTTTCCAGGTTTCTGTTGACATTCAGTCAATTTCAGTTTTGTTACACCATTTGACACTTTCATTCTAAGATGGTGGGTGTTGTCTTGGCTACATGGGTGGATTAAGAGGACTGTATTCACTTGTATTTTCTTTCTACATGAGGGGAAACTTGGCCCAAAAGTCCACCTCCCGGACACTGATAAGAATTCATTAAGATTCTCAGGACAGAGTTTACAGACAGAGTACCTCTGCATAAAATTTTCAGGAGCTAGAAGTCTAAGTTTAGTCGATATACTAAAGAGGCCAAGGATAGATTGTGCATGGAGAATTAAATTCCTTTTCTGTATAGTGAAAAGCAATCCCCTAAAGCTCACAGCTAAGGTGAGCTCGAAGTGGGCTGGGCCTCCTCAAAGCTATTCTAGATTTTACCTGACTTGTAAATTGCCAGCTCCACTGTTCTTTCTACACAAACCCTCATCTGACATGTTAGATTCTACTGGTTGTAAAAAAATAATAATGCCCAATCCACTATACTAGTAGTTTGTTGAGCTTAAGTACGCTGTTAGAAAGGTGTTGTTTTTGAAAGGAGATGGGATGCTTTTCTGTTGAAAACACACAGTTTGGGAAATCAATAGGATTTGATTTATAATGATAAATTAAACCTGCAAAAATAAGCTTTAAAACACAAATAAAATTAAATCAACAGACATTCATCTGCTGTGTAGTGTTCTGTAAATAGCATCTTTAGGAGATCATAACAGCAACATTGGCTTTCCTGGCAACACCCTTCCATTTTCATGGTGCAAATATTGATAATTTGAAGACCCTCAGTGGAATCCAGATTTAGCTATTGTTTTTATGCTGTAACAAAAGTGGCAGCAGGAGGTGAAATCAATGCCCTTGGAGGGTAGGGTCACAAAAAAGAATTTATTGCCACTTTTTTGTTCTGGAACAGTTTGCAATCATAAATTCTTCATAAACAGAATACTTCAGAGAATGGTCCGTCTTCATAAATATACGACAGAGGACATCAATTTCATTTAATTCACAATTTGTGTCAGCACAGCAGATGCCAATGCCTGCCTTGATAGGGTTGTTTAATATGCAATTGAGACAGAGTAATATGCGGCACAGGGGACAAAATTTCACAGATTAAACTGTACGCACCACTGACATTTCATTCTAATGTATTTCCATTCCACACTGTTCACCTTAGATGAAAGTAATATTAAAAACCATATCCCTCTATTTTACTATTGTTAGAAGTTAAAATCCTTGTCTTTAATTTTTTTCATGCCAATTAAAATGTAATCATGCCAATTAAAACAGTATGCCTACTGTTGTTAGTTTCTGCATAGGTTTTTTTTTATTAAATTCCCCCCTCTGAAATTCCCTCCATCAAACACTACTTATTATACGTGAGAAACTAACCACTTCTTTTAAAAATCTATCATAAAAATGCTTAAGGGATAGCTAAATATTCTATTTTATTTTAAGGATCAAGTTGTGAATTTAAAAAATTTGTTAAGAAAGATGTACTTAACATTTGCATTTATATTATGACTGCTTTTAAAAGATTATTTGTTGGAGGTTCACCCAATAGGTATCACACTGTATTATAGTCTAATAAATGAAATGAGCGCATTATTATGCTCCTAATCAAACTAATAAAACATATACAGTCACTTTTCTTGTCTGATTTTTAATGAACTACCATTTTTTAAAATTCCACCATAGATTTGCCTTTATTAGATTCCAGAATGTGCAAAATTTAGTGGAATGTGATCTAACCTACAATATTACTGAGTGAAGAGTATTGTCAATTACTTCTGAAAAGTATTGAACCAATGGGTAACAGGAAAAACTTTTAACATTTCAAGTCACCTTGCATATTTGCAGATTCAATTGAATTTGGATGAGCAAACAAAGATGTGAAATTGCCATTATATTAGTACACAGGCTAAACATGGCATAAACCAAAGCCTGTGATTCCACCGCTACATGGACAGCTTTTATTTCCTACAATTTAAGAACTTTTTTTTAAGGGAAAAGGGAAGCAAGCAGAGTTATGCTCCCTAACTGAATATCATCTATATGAAATAGCTGTAATTAATTATTTAAGTAATTTACAAATTTATCTTACCATTGATTTGAAGTGAAGGCTATTTAGAAATAAATAAAAAAGATAGTTTAACCTTTTTCTCAGCTGTTTTCCAACAACAGGACAATATCGTCTCCTACACAGTGCTGTCCCTGATCTCTGGATAATAATCACTATTCCTTTTTTTCCTCTCCAGAATCTTGTATCCCAGTCTTGGCTGAGACCCAGCACATCATTGCATGAAATGAATCACATGAAACTTTTGGGGGAGCTTTTTGTTAAAAGTAAGCTGTAAACTAGGACTCAAAAGTGAGGTTGCTTTAATTCGGTAATTCAGATTTTCCAATTTGGACCCAATTTCCCTCTTTGTTTTGGAGCCCTGGGTATAACTCGAAATCTGTAGTGACAACCCCACTTTTCATCTTAAGGGTACAGTAAATAGTTAAACGGTAGATGTCTCTAACATGTACCTTCAGAATAAATTCTATTAACATTCACTCAAGCATGACAGTCAGTGTATATCAGATATACTGTATTATAGTTGACTTGGTGCATACCCATAATACATGGCATATTTTACTTACTTTTTATGTATTAAAGAACTAAAATTATTAAAGTCAGAGAGGAGACAGGCTTAGAATAAAAAAAATCAACAAGAGAGGAAAAGCAGGGTTCCCCCCTCCCATAATAGCATGAGTAGCTTATTTGAAATGTAGGTAGTGAATTGAAAGGGAGAGATATTTGTGCCTCAAATTAGAAATCAGACAGATAGAGTACTTCACTACACAAAAAAATGTACACATAACCTACAAACAGTAATAAAAATGCAAATACCCCAAGCAGTTCCCATTTTTCATTAATTGAATCCACTTTTTCAAGGAGATCGTTTGGTAGTAAAGCACCACCTTTCTTCAAATCTTCAACCTTTCTAAGAAGCGCCATCTTTTTCGGGTGCCTGATTGACATTTCTACACTGTATCGCTAGAACAAAAAAGAGAGAGAGAGAGAGAGAGCATTAGAGAGAGGTATTTTCTTATCAAAATCTCACTAAAAGAATTACGTTGCCCATTCTTGTAAGGAGGCGATTGTTTTGTGTTTTTTATCCCTAAAATATTGTTGGTTCTTTTTCTTCCCAGTGTAAATTTTAATATATGCCAGGTAAAGATATCTTCAACTGGATAAATGCTGTTGAAAATTGTTACAATTGAAAACAGACTTTATGTATATTTTAAGTGTAATATACATATAGAAAGATTCATAGGTCTAGGACTGGAAGTGTTAATAGAGCAATTTTTCCCAAGATTACCCAGAGAGTAAGTAAAAGAGTAGAATTCAAACCTAGGTCCTTTGACTCCAAAGCCAAGTGTTCTTTACAGTGTCAGAGCAAAGAGAGTGTGTGCAGTTTTGGAGACTAGAAGGCCTAGGGTCAAACCGTGCATCATATGGTAAGTTTGCCCACAAGTAGTCTTCTAGGTCATTTAACTTTGCAGTGTTGGTTATTGATTTGTTTAGAGGGTGGGAGTTTCCAAAGTGGGAGTTCCCCACACTGACTAAATCATAGGTTTAGATTGTTTTAAAATAACATATATGCTTATAAATGTATATGCATATACACCAATAGACATGATATCCATTTATATATTCATGTGTAGAAATACAGTCATAATATCAATAAGCTTTTAAGTATCTATTATGTGTAAGAGATATATTCCCTAAGAGATAAATCCCTAAGACTCTGCTTTTAGTAGGATCAGTTTTCTGTCATAGGCCATAATAGTAAGTGCAAATTTAACTTATAATTAATAATCCCAGGCTGTAAAACTGTGAGTTTATTAAGAACAAGACTTGTAATAAAAATGTGGTAATTAAACTTCTAGGTCCAAATATTTTCCTCATATCCCCAGCCCTAGGAAACACCAAATTCACTATTGTCCAAACAAAATTTTCCATGTAGGTTATATGTTTTAATATCCTCTCTACCTGACTTTCAGTATAACGACTTGCCTTCATTTTCTTATAAGCTAGGGTGGGAAAGAGGAAGCAGAGTGGAAAAGAGTAGTTTTGGGGTGGTTACCATGGTTCTCCCTCACCTCAAATTGCTGTGAAATGTCTCAAAACATCACAGTTGTCTACAGCACCCACTTTACCCCCAAAATGTACATTGCACAATTGACACACTGCCAAGTGAGCCTCTTTACAAAGATATTTTGCCAGAGGTAATGTAAGTGCTATATAATATGACAGTTACTTTGGTGTCTCCTCAACACAACTCAAATAACTTAGCTAGAAAGTCCTATAGAATGCATAGCTACAATGATTATTCCTAATTCATCCACCCCCTCCTCCCCAGCTTCATATAAAAACAGCTCTAAGCATAAAAAAGTATCTAGATTGGAGGGGGGGGGGGGGTTGTCAGAAAAAGAACCATTCACATATTTGGTACCTATCCAAAATAAAAACACACACCCTAAACTTCATTCATTCTTGGTAGAGTAACCAGTCCCAGGTGACTGGTATTCCTTATCTTTAAGTGAACTAAGGCAGAAACCATTAAGGGACCCAAGTGGAAATGCTATGAACTGGAAAAAACAGTGGAACATTAAACCAAAAGGGGAGGAAGGGATCCAAGAAACACAAAAACTTGGGTGCATTAATTCCAGAACATGACAGGATTAAAAAAAAAATACGAATGGAAAGACCTTCAGAGAAAATAAGAAAGGTGTGAATTTCCTGCTGCAGTTAATCGAACTCTAACATTTGCATGCATATGTTTGCATACTCTTAGTTTCATATTTTAATCTTTCATTTACACTAAACATGCGTATCATTTGTATTATGTAAACTTCACCAAATGTTAGTCATTTGTAGATCATAGAACAAAATGTTTTAAGTGAGATTTATAGCATTTTGTGTTCCTTATGAATGTTTATCAGGGTGTCAGAGTACCCCAAATTACATGAATATGCATAGTAAAAAAAAAATCAAGGATTGGCTTAGGCTCTTCGTGTACTTGGGTTGGATTCACAGAAAATCTAGTTCACGACTTCTAAAAGCATATGATTGCAACAACTGCTTGACTCCAGCACTAACTAAATTGTCCACCCATTTGTATCGGCTATAAATGCTCAACAAGGATTGTATGAAGCCCCAGCTAGCTTCTCCATTCAGCTGAGTGCTGATTGGAGGAGGTGACAATCTGCTTTATGTAATCAGATTTCTATCTAAAGATGATGTCGACTGAAGAGATTTACATAATTAATTCGGTAAGGCTACATAACATGGGGGTTGGTAGTATGGAGGGTCTATGTTAGTCAGGCACAGAAGTTCTGTTTAGATTACTCCTTCCCTGATGCCAAGTGAATTAACAGACAGAGGGTGTCCTCTAGCTGTGTAAAAATGGAGCAGACTGGACCAGTAGTAACCACATTTACCTGTGAATAAGTAATTTTATCTCTTTCCCTCCTAACAGTCCCCTTCCCAAAATCCTAATGCCTATTTTTTAATATTAAGAATTCAGTAAAGAGAAAAAAAATGGTGTCACCCATAATAATGATAATTTCATTACAATTTTTTAAAGTGTTTAACTTGAGACATACTAAAATATTTTTATTCATGTAGCACAGCACAAGTAGCCCCTATTACAACCAATGTTAAAGGTGATTATATGTGAAAAAATAAACTTGCTTTGATGTACCCTGTCTCTGTGATAGTGTAAGTTACAGTATAAGTAGCTTGGTGAAAGATGTTGATTGAGAGACAATGCCTTCTAACTATAAAAAGTGAAGGATCCAGTTAATTGTTAGATGTATTGGTATGGGAATGAAGACCACTAGTCCGTCACTTATAAATTGAAGATGAAATATTTGTTTTAATTTTGAAGAGCTCTGAACCTCAAGATCAAGTTATGATTTATGTTCTGGGGCTCTAGATGCCAATGCTTTTGGGTGGATTGTTGGGTTTTATTTTTATGTGGGTATGTATGGTGTGGTAAGGGTAGGGTGTGGGTTGTTGCTGCTACTGTTGTGACATTTGCATCTCTCTCCAAAATTTCTAGAAAAGTATTTGCACAAGAAAATTAGCTCATCAAGATATATCAGTCTGAACCATCCTATCTCTGGTAGGACTATTTTATTTGGTGGAGAGAAGATAATTTAATCTTCATATTCACTCTCTCCATGGCAGTAAGTGAGCAAAGGCTGCCCCCATTGTGTCCTGTAGTGTAGGGATATTATGATATAGATGACTATTCAATAGCCAAAAATGAGATTAGCAAAGTTAAAATCAGATGACTGGTCCCAACAACTGCAGTAAATATGTTTAATTTTGTCATAGCACCTGTTATACAGCCTTTTCTGTTCAATCAAATACAGGAAAAAAAAAACCAAACTGAAAGAAGAGGATTTACGTTACTTAATGGGTTTGCCTGCACAAGTTTCCTTTTTTTACTCATGAATCTACCTCAAAGAACTGGGAAAGATCTGAATTAAAGTGAAATGATATGCTTCCTCCTATCTCCCGTCCTGTGTCACAAGAAAATAAAACAATAAAAGCTCAAAAGGGAAACAAAAACTCAGACCAACTAATTGCAAAAAATGTGAAGTGAAGAACTTTGGCCAATTCTCAGTCACTCAGTGGCTCTGCTTTGCAAGCATAAGGGCTATCGGGGAATTCCAAAACAAAGAAAGCAAAATCAGGATTTTCTGAAAGAAATATTTTCAGAAATGCAAGACTTGATTGAGATAACTTTTTTTGACACTTATGCTAAAGGCTGCTTTTTTTCTAACACCTTTTTTTCTTTCTTTCCTTTTTTTTTTTTTTTCTTTTTTTGTGAAAAATCACACCCGAAAATTCTGCCCAAATGGAGACTGGAACAATGCCTTGAAACAGTGTTAATTGTCACCATGGAAACCAGAAGAATAAGCCATTTTGAAACTGGTATAGAAGGCACACATTGAGCAACTCAAGCATTTTTCTGCCTCCCTCAATGTTAAAGAACAAGATGCCTAGTCACTGAGAGGTCAGAGAAAGAAATCTTCATGAAAGGTTTGTACATGCTCACTATCTAGTAATTAAAAAAAAAATAACACACACAACAACTGTATACAGTTAATGTCATAAGATTCTATGTCCAGAATAATCTTTCTGAAATAGAAAGATCATCAAAAGATAGTCAGGATTGGGGTATGGATTCTACCCTCCAGCAAAACTTCAGGGCCATATTATGTGAACCTTGCCCCCAAAGCTCCCTGGGAATTCTGCCGTTGTAATAAAACTTCAGAAGAGGAAAGAGAAAAGGCTGCATGATGGAATTCAAAAATAATGCTCTAAAAGCACACAGAGAGATTAAGACATCCATTGTAAGACTTTTGTATGGTGCTTCTGTTGGTTATGCTGAAAAGAGACTAGACATTGCTGAACACAGAGCGAAGCTATGGCTACAAGAGACAGAAGGATTGAGAGTTTTCTTGATTATTAGAACAGGGTTACGCTAGTCTGTGTTGTCCAGGCTGGAGGATTCTTATTCTGACTCCTCTGTTTATAGCCAAAAGAGCTTGTAACTTTACATTGTGACTAATTAAAATAAGCTATATATCCAGCATTCAGGGAAAATGATCCAAGTATAAGTTTAAATATAAGATCAAGTTAAAGAAAAAGAGAGAGAAGAGGTCCTTAATAGTATAAGTTCTACACACAGCTAATCATGTCTATGTCATTCAGTTCTCCAAGATATAGACACTAACTACATATAAGCTTGGCATGTGTGCAAGAATATATACGCTATATAGTTTTTTTTTGAAAATCCATTTCCACTTTATCCATTAATAACTATGTTGTAAAAAAAAAACACCCTAGTATTGGGTGATTCAGGAAATATATATACAGACAAAGATATTCAGACAGAAATACGGATATTTGTCTGGCTATCAACTATCTGTACACTCTTACATTGTGCTTTCTGGCTAGTGTCTGCACTGTTCATACCAAGCTTCATGGTGGCCCCTTAGGAAACCCATGCCTAATGCCATTCAGTGACGAACAAAGAGTCTTTTTATACAAAAGTCCAGGGTCCAAAGCTCAGCTGTATACAAGCAGAGTGCAGGAATCTGCTAGAGGCCAGTCTACCCTTCACAACAGTTCTGTGGTTTCTACCTTTTTTCTTCTTTCTTTTTTTTTTTTTAATAACACCAATGCTAGACATTTTATAATCTATGTTAATGTTTCAGATGCTGTCTTTATAAAGTGAAACTTCTGGAAGACATTCAGAAGGGAGGAAGGGTGTTCTAACTAGACAAATAAGAGTCGTTATATCTTACAAAGTTCTTGTATTTTGCCATTAGCAATTTATGGCAAATAATTGCACAGGGAAATTATAAAGACTCCTACAATTGTCCTTGTAAATTAATAATAGGCTTTCTTGATTGGGATAAATTTGCTGCTGAGCCTTTGGAAAAATTAAAAAGTGCAATGTCATTTAAAATTGCCAGAACTCGTACAGCAAATTACATCTGAGGTTAAGAATTGAGTTTTTTTCCTCTTCCAGCTTATTCCATTTGCATGATCTGGAAATCATATTACATTGGCCATGTATTGTTAATTGGACATAGATTGCATTATCTTTAATATAAATCAAACTACAAATATTAAAATGAATTGCAAATTCTCTAATAGAAGATCATAAAACAATCTTTTTTAAAGTATCTCCCATTAATAATTTAATTCCAATTATATCACTCAGAAAACTCAAGCAGGAGACCTGGCAACTTATTTCCATGGTCTCTTCTTTTTCATAACAAATACCTAGGCCTGTGATGTTATTTTTAAGCCGATCCAGTGCAGAATTTCAGTGCTACATTAAAAATAAAAAACAAAACCAAAAAAGAACCCTCTCAACTTCTTATGACCTTTTTACAGAAGACAGTGAAATAAGTCCTTTGAAGAAAAGATTCCCTAACTTGAAGAACTAAATGGTGAGCATGCAAAAAAAAAAAGCAATTGATCCTTCAGCATTCTGCTTATTTAAAGAAAGGGGGAATCTAGCATTTAAAGTTTCCTTTAAATTTAATATCTTTTTTCTGAAGCCTTTGCATGCCCTTTAATGAGTTTATATTAAATATTTAATACTGTTTAGGGCATATCCACTACTACCAAAAACAGCTATATTCCCAGCAGCCCCACTGTTTCAGGCAGAGGGCTTGATTGATCCTCCTAGCCTGAATTGAGTAGAATGAAAAGAAGCAGTAGGAAAATAGCTGCAATCATTTAATGCAGATGACCTCTGACAGGCTCACAGCTCTTCTATCTGAACAGAAATTTGCATGGGGTCTCTGTGCAGAGGAACAATGTAACCTAAATGGTAGACAATCTTTATTCTAATGAAGTGGGTGTCAAGGTCAATGTAAAACTGCAGTGATAAATGGTGCACCACTAGGCAAGAGAAGTTGCAGAGGCATTGTAGTGCTTTCACATTAATTGAAGACTGAAATGCACCAAGTGAAAAGCACAGGGCTCTCTTTTCACTATAATGTGTTCATGTGCCAATGCTGAAATGATTTCTTCAAGATGGCTCGCCTGTTGACATGCATCTTGCGGCAAAAACAACACTAATTTTAGATCTTGGCTTCCCCCAAATGGACATTTTGATTGCTTGATTTATTCCTAATATTGCATAGAAGTCCAGAAATCTCCATAAAATATCCTCAGTCCCCAAGACAACTAGTCTAACTCAGTTTTGGAGGGGGGGGGGGGGGTTTGTCAGGGAGGGTGAGGGAAGTAGTGGACTTCACTTTAGTTAGTTTCAATGAAGCATCTTCTTGGAGAATTCTTCATTAGGTTGAACTAACTGTACAGTGAGGAGGGAAGGAGAGGTAGAAGGAGGAGTCATGTTTTAATATGATGATTTTCTCACTTTTAAATGTTCTGGTTAGTTTATAGTTAAGATCTTCAGGTGTCTCCTGCGCTGAATGCAGCTTTAACTAGGAAGCCAAAGGTTTTATAAAGTAAAAAAGGTGTTTGTTGTTTGTGAGTGTTATTTCTGTGTATGTGTATAATTACATATGTGTACACGGATACATATATGTAGATGTACACATGCATATGTGTGTACACATATAGAGAGAGATATAGACATATAGTCTGCATTTCAGCTTTGGCAACATTGTTAAATAGCAATAATTATATCGTTTCTTCAGCCGATCAAGTAATTCGTGGCAGCCAATATATTTTTGTCTAATAAAAATGAGGACAGTAAGCTGCTTTTAAAAATCCTGAGCTGCTTAAACCTGTTAAGGGTATATTGTCTGCTAATACACTCATTAGCAGCCAAGCATTTTAACTTTGTCAATTAAACAGGAAATGGAGTTGCACCATTAGTTTCACAGTTTGCTAAAATACAGATAAGAGGAAACTAATGGCAGTGTGAGAAACATTTCCAGATGCAACTGGCAACACATATTATAAAGTAGATGAACCTAGAATATATATTTTACATTTTTCAGGTCCCAAAACTTCTTTACAATTTCCATCTTCAGCCACTAATCTTCTCTATACAAACAGATTTTAATCATGCAATTACAATTTTACTAGAAAATGAACTGTGGCTTGTCAGATTGTTTTTTTTTTCTTTTTTTTTAAGGGGGTATCTACAGTGCTGTTGATTCCTAAGAGACGATTAATAGAATTTACTGTACAATTAATTATATTCCTATACTGTAACTTTGATTTAAAATAAGTGTATTAAATAGAAACCAGCATTCGTGAGATGGTAATCCAGAGAATAAACCCCAACATGGAAGAATATAGTGAAAAAGGGGAAAAAATGTTACCGATGAAACTGTTTTAAAAACTGTACAGCTTCATCTGTGTGTGATTTGTCAGGTCTGAAGCTTTGACGTGCCCAAGGGGCAGACCCCAGCGGGGAGTAGGCTGCAGAGCTAAATAGCTGTGAAAGAAGTCTTAATGTAGGATGGAATTCAAACTAACCTTGACATGACCTCAGGAAAAATATGCAAAAAGTAAAATGATGCACTCTGCAAGATACATCCTAATTTTGTGGTGGAGCTGGTTAGTTTTACAAACATAACCCAGACTTTAAAAGAAAAATAAAATGCAAGTAAAAGGAGGAAACTTTGGAATCCAAATGGGGGAAAAAAAAAAAAACTTAAGCAGGCATGATGTGTTACTGTGGAGGCATGTGAACCATTTGGAAACAATCCAAATAAAAACCAACACTGAACAATATTGTTGTCAGCGTGTCTATTCAGGAAAATTGTTTTTTTTTAGGTTGAATCTAAATGACACAAAGCCAAGATTACATCACTGCATTACAAAGTCTGTTGTGGCTTTTAGCTGAACAAGCCCCATGGATCTCTTGGTTTAGGGCAGTAATTCAGTAAGGAGATTTTAATATGTTATTTTTCCCTCTAGTGTCAATACTATAAATAGAGGAATTTAAGGGGGGAAAAAACTGTGGGTGCTTTCTAGTCTATGTTCTTGTTTTTGTTCTGCATTTGATAAGCATAACCTAAGCCTTTGCTCGTATATTAAGTTGTGATTTGGCTTTATTATGCATTTTGCCTGTCTTGGAGAGTTCGGCAAGCAGGAAAGAATCCACCCTCACATTGCAGCCAAGAACTGGCTAATTCACTGGATATATGGAAATTTTAATTGAGTGTCAACTTGTATAGAAATTCAATCCCATTATATTCTTGATGCAATTTTGCGGTTATACCAGTTATTTACTACACTACTAACCAGATCTTAAACATAATTAAATTGCTAAAGACATATACCCAGAATCTAATGGTTTAAATTCATACAAGTGTGTGCAATATAATATCAGGTGTGTGTGTGTGTGTGTGTGTGTGTGTGTGTTAGATGTATTCATTCATAGAGTGAACAGACAGGCTTAAAACACTTTCCTCCACTATCCTAACTAAAAAACTCCTTAAAAGAGATTTAAGAGGTTTGAGGTTCAGTCACTCTGGTGTTTGGGGATTCACATCCTTTAAAAGATAATCTCTGTAGGGGGGTCCAGTAAAAGAATTCTTTGGGAACTGTTCAGCTCATCAGGCCCATGAACTAGGCTGATTTTCTTGGGAGAAAAATGCCAAGGAAGATATCAATTACACATATAACTTTCATTTCATGGATTCATTAGAATCAGCTATATGATTCTCCTCCCCATTACCCTTTCTCAGGTAGACCTTGACATAGTCAACACTGGAGCAAATTGAAAATAAAAGAGCATTCTTCATCTATCTATACATATATAATATGTGTATACTATATATGAATGTCTGTCTATCTATATCCATATAAAATCTACCACCAGAATAGCTCTTCTCAAAAGTGACTTAGCATGATATGACATCTTCAATCTGTTGACTTCAAGGACCTGTGATTTTGTCTGTAGGGAAAGTCCCTTCACTACACACACACACACACACACATACACACACACACACACACACACACACACACAAAGAAACACCAGGAATAGGGCAGTTGAAAACAATGTTTCACCTTGTTCTAATATCATTCTACTTTTCCTAGGAAGTTCATGAAATAAGGTCAGGAATCAAACCATCAGAACTCTGTAACTTGTAGAAACAACATAGGAAATTTACCTATCAGAGATCAGAGAACTGATGTTATTTGGACTGGTTGTATTTCCCCATCATTTCAGTTAGACCTTTATTAAAATTCAGCTTTTGAACATGGCTCTCAAAAATATTTTCCTATCAGTACTGTATGCGTCGGCGATATGTAATTAAAATGTCTTAAACTATCTGCAGCTAACCCACTAGCTATCTCCCCTCAATCTCATGGTACTTCATTGGTCCTACCGCATTCTGTTGAGCAATTGTACATCTCAATGGATCTTCCATGCATACCAATGTGCCTCAGTGACGATGTGGATCATTGCCATAATGCATCATCACCGTTCTAATTACAATGTCATTATGACTCACCATGTCATGTTGTAATGCCATGTCAGCACATACCAAGAATTGTTATGGGATTATAGAACATCTTTCCATGTATGCCATGTGTTTCAGATTGGCAAAACGGAGAATGAGGAATAGTAATTAATGTTATGAAACCTATTTTTCCCAATGAAAATTTTACTTAATCTGCTTCCCTTCCCCAAGTACTTTCTTGCTTTAATTCTGAGACTTGGTGGAATTTACTGAGCAACATAAATTTCTTAAGTGTTTGCTATGTGTTAGACCTAAGTCCTGGGGATTCAAAGAAAAAAGATTTAGCAGTGCTGTCCTATTGGAGTTCACAGTCTAATGACCAGGCCTAGAGGGGAGGGGAACATTCATATAAATAGGCATATATAAGATACATGAGACTAAAATGAAGGTAACCTTAGAGGGACAAGCTAGGTGGTACCATAGTGCACAAAGTGCTGGTCCTGAAATCAGGAAAATTCATCTTCCTGAGTTCAAATCTGGCCTCAAATACTTAGTAGCTGTGTGACCCTGGGCAAGTCACTTCACCCTGTTTGCCTTAGTTTCCTTATCTGTAAAATGAGCCGGAGAAGGAAATGGCAAACACAAAGAGTTAGAAAAGACTGAAAATGACTTAACCGAAACTTAGAAGAATGTCCCAGTTTCTGGTGGGAGAAAGACCTCTTGAATAAGGTAACACTTGATCTGACTCTTGAAAGAAGACTCAAGAGTTGGGGAGTGAGAAAAGATGATATTTCTGGCATGTGGAACAATTGGCCAATCAGTAAAAGGAACATAGAGAATGGAGCATCATAACCAAGAAACAGCAAATAGACCAGTGTCACTGGATAGAAAAGTGAGTGGAGGGGAGTAAAGTGTGAAAAGACTGGAAAGTACGGATGGCCTTTGTTGTGAAAATCCCTGGATGACAAATGGAAGCCTTTATAATTGATCTTGGAGGTAAGAGAGGCAAAGAAGTTTATTGAGTAAGGCAAGGAGGGGCTAACATGGTTAGACTTAGTCTTTCGGAAAATCACTTGGGCAGTTGGGTGGAGGAGAAACTGGAGTAGGGAGACACTTGAGGTTGGGAGAATGTTTAGAAGGCTATTACAATGTTACAGGTGAGAGACGACGAGACCCCGAACTAGTCAGAAAGAGAACATCAAATGGACTCCATATTTAAGTAAGGACACACTTCTCAATTCAGTATCCTCAGCTGTAGGAAACTTTCTCTGGTTATGTTGTAAAAACAATTTTTAATTCATTTTTAAAACTTTGAGTTCCATTATTTATTTTTTAATCTAGAATCGTCATTTAGCCAGTATAGAGAATTTCCCACTGGAGACTTTCTCCACTAATTTAGAGGACGACTCATCTGTAATGTATTGTCCAGGGACTAGCCTGAGGTTAGTTGACTTGTCAGGGATTGTTTCTCAGAAACGACTTGAACCAGTTCTTCTGACTCCAGGGCTGGCTGTCCATCCACTGTTCCATATTACCCCTCCCCATGCTTTGTTTAAAAAAAAAGAGAGAATGAACAAGTCCAAAAATCAGTATAATATATGCCTTGAAAATGTAGAGAGTTCAACTTCACCCTTGCTTTTCTTTGCCAATGGATGCTTGCTTGTGTCCATGCATTTTTCCGTGAATTCCTTGGTTTCTAATGTAGATGTGCAACATCTTTCTTCTCCTTTCTTCCTTCTCCCTAAGACATAAACTATGCTCTCCTTTAGCAAGTCTGCCATGATGAAATAGGATAAAACACTGAAGTCCATATTTATTTCCCTAAAGCATGGCCATTCTCCTGTCTTTGTTCTAACTGCCAAAAACAATCCACCCAAACATCTTGAAGAAATGGGAAAACTATTTGTTTACACTGTAAATTTAAAAAGTAAACTCTCTGAAGACAGGAGTCTTGGATGACTAGGATCCTCAAACAAAATTAAATCAATAAATTTTTTATCAAACTAAGTGATGCCTGAATCACCATTTAATTTTTAAAGTGATTTTTCTGGAAGAACTTACATATCAAGGCTTTACCCATGTCTTTAAAGCCAAATTGCCAACCCCTTCAATTCAAGTATTTATAATGGAAATGCTGATGAGGCCTAAACTATGGTCGTGTAGCAACAGTCTTTTCAAATACACATATATTTTTAGCGCTAGGAGGCACCAAGTTTGTTTAAATCTGTACTTTTTTTTACAATTGCAAGTAATGTTAATAGCACACTGTAAATGTTAAGGCTAAGTGTGCAATGTCAAAATAGATTGAATCTCTCTGAAAATGGGAAATTCAGGCTTTTCAAACATAATCCAGATGTTTGGCTTTTATTCAGATTTCAAGAAAGAGAGAGCTAATATGATACAAAATTCATACATGCATATTTCATTAGTGCCTTTTGTATCACTGAATTAAAAATTCTGCAACGTGCACTTCCCAAATCACAGTGTGTTAAACTCAAACAGTTGCCAATATGTTACACACCTCACAAATATTAAGAATTATTTTCATATGAAAGAGACTATATATATTGCTTGTGTTAACACTTTTGATAAGATTTCTTAAGGAGTTTCTTGTTCTCAGCTAGATGACAGATAAATTAATTGAAAAGCAGTATACTTGTTTTTCCTCTTTTCCTTCCCTCCCCTCCACTTCCCTCTCCACAGTCGTTTGGTATTCAATTCTTTTTGAGATGTTTGTAAATTTCTTTGGTAATGCAGTGTCTAAGTAAAGAGTCATTTTAGGTAATCCTTACAGATTTGTCTGTACATCCCATTGTTGCATGACTGGCACCTACTAGGCATTGTGGTATTTTTCAGAGTTGATAGAGAAGACATAGTCCAAATCCTTTCTTCCTTCTAGGAATTTACCATTTTAAAATAGGTAGCTTTTGGTGTAAGGCAAAAATGGTACTGTCAACAACATGTTATGAGGAGGACCTATGTTCGACAAGGACCAAGAATTAATGGCTATTCAGGAGCAGTCTCCTTTTCTTGTCTTCCATTTGACATGATTTTTAAGTGTTTTCTTACAATGTTTTTATATGTATTATCTGGTTTAATTTATGGTACTATAGTAAGAACTAGTTAATCAAAAGAGATATAGGCCTAGCAATTCACACAGGGAAAATGAGGTGGATGAGGACTGATTATTGCCCAGCTTCTGATATATAATTGAGAGGTTATCCTGTTGCATTCATCCATTAGTTTTTATTATTTGCATTAATTCTGTGACCAGAATTTGACTCTGGAAGGATATATCTTATTCAAAAGGCATAGTATAGCTAAAAAAATGGAGAGGTATAATAGCATTGCATATTGAGAAGATATCCTATTATTAGGAAGCTAAAGAGCATTAATTTTTATTTTTATTTTCTGCAGAGAAGCAAAATAGATCAAGCCTAGGTAAAGACCACTAGAGAAATATACAGAAGTCATATTGTCTTTGGAGTATACTGCAGACCATCTGAATAGAATGAGGAAATAGATGAGAAATTTGGGGAATAGCTCACAATCCTAGCATGGAGGAATAAAATATAGTTATAGGACTTTTCAATTATCCAGATTTTGGTTAAAGCTCCTTCTTTGCCTAAAACTGAACAACTAATATTTTATTGGCTTGCTTTAATGAAGATTGCGTCTTTCAAAAGGTGAAGGATGAAAGAGTTCTGGACAATTCTGGACCTAATTCTCAACAAAAAAACAACATGACTGCTGGAATGGAAATGATGCAAACCTTGCTAATAAGGAATCATTCTATATTAGAATTTGTGATGGGGAAGGAGAAGAAAGTCAAGTAAATTTGGGGAGAACTGATTTCAAAGGTCTTATAGAACACATAGGTGGAACCTCCTAGAAGGAAATTTTACATGAAAAGTTGTCCCAGGTGTTTGGCTTTTATTCTTTTATTTTATTTTATTCAATATTCTATTTGGCTTTTATTAATATTATTATATTTATTATAGGAAAGTTTCAAGAATGAAATTCTGAAGATTCCAAAGGAAATTATTCTAACGATGAGTTAAAAAGGGGGAGTCTTTTGAGGTGACCAATGTGGATGCACAGGGAACTCATTAAATAACATTTTTAAAAAGACAATTTTGGTAGATGGAGGCAAGGGTAGATAGATAATGGCATGGGTACAAAAATATTGCTTGCTTTTGTAAAGATAATCAGGACTTACAAAACTCATAATGAACTGAAACTGACAAGGAAAACGAAGATTAACCAAAAAGGGTTGCCTTTAGCTTTATTAGAGATAGGATCATTACTCTAGGTGGATAGTGTTATTATAATGGACAAAAGAGAGAAGACATTTTACTTTCTCTATTAAGGAGAATGAATTTTCAGTTGGAAAGGACAGTTCAAATATGATTAACAGGGAGTTGCTAATCGAAGTAAAAGGGGGGATCACTTAGCTGCCCTTGATGAGTTTGAATTTTCAAGTCCATATAAATTATACTCTAGAGGATTACCAAATACCCCCTGCACCACCAAAACAGCAAATGTGTGATGCCAAAGAACTGTCAGCAATCTTTGGAACTCCAGTCACCTGACTGCAAATCTAGGTTTTTTCCACTCTGCCATATTGCTGGCTGACGAAATCTGCAGTAATACACATACTGATGCAATGATTATAGTCTGTAGTAATTTCTAATGTCCAGCATGATAGTGATGATTTAATATTCTCAGTGCCTATTTAAGAGCTATTTAATTCAACAAACATTTATTAATCACCTACTAGATGCAAGGTACTGTGATACGCACTAAAGAATGCAAAGATAAACACAGAATAGTCCTTGTCCTCAAACAGGTTTTATTCTGTGGGGTTTATTGGAGTTATAATATGTCCATAGGTAAGTAAATATAAAATATATACAACGCTATTAAAAGTAATTCCACCTCATGCTCAATAAGCTCTAGTGGCATTCTATTGTCTCTAGGATCAAATATAAAATGTTCTGTGTGATATTCAAAACCTTTCATAACTTAACCCCCATCTACCTTTCCCATCTTCTTACACCTTATTCCACAGCACTCACTCTCCCATTCAGTGACATTGACTTCCTGATTGTTGCATGAACAAGACACTCCATTTTGGAACTCCCATCATTCTGTCTGAACACTCTCCCTCATCCACTCCATCTATGTATAGACCTCTATGGCTTTCTTTATGTCCCAGCTGAAATCCTACCTTGCACAAAAGCCTTTTAATTCTAGTGCCTTCCCTCTGTTAAATATTTCTTATTTATCCTATATATAGCTTGCTTTGTGTATATCTGTTTGCTTGTTGTCTTGAGGACAGGAATTGTCTTTTTCTATAGTGCCTAGTACATGTTATTGATTTTATTATTCCTTTCATTTCTGTGGATTCTTAGTGACCCCATTTGGTAAAGATACTGGAGTGGTTTGCTATTTCCTTCTCCATAGCAGGTGCTTTAAAAAATCCTTAATGATTGAAGGAGAACAAAGATGTGGCTTTGGAGAGGAGAGCTGTGACTCAGAAGAAAGTAGTGGCTGTGGGATCCCATTTAAGAAGTAAAAACCTGAGCTGTGTTTTTGAAGGAAATTGGAGATTCTAAGAGATGGAGATGAGGAGGGTGGGGATTACAGTCTAGCCAATGTGAATTCTGGGGTTTGTTCACTCAACTCCTCCTCCACCAACAAGTCTATGCAGATGTCATTCTGGAGCAATATTTAAAGGCTTTTAAACACTTAGTTCAAGACTCTTTCTAATTAAATTGATTAAGATAGTCCTCAACTAGTTTAGGTATCAAGACTTAGATGGGTGATATGGGTTTGATTTCCCCTCTTATATCAGTCACAGAGTCTCTTTGAAAGGAGGCTGTTTGGTTGGAATATTGAGTAATATAAAATAAGACTAGGAAAATAGACTGAAGCCATATTGTTTTCTATTTTATCCATATAAAATGGAGATACTTGTACAACTCACAGATCTTTTTAAAGCCTAAAATCATTGTAGAAATGAGTTGGAATGGAATGAAAACTTTAAGGAATGAAAAGTCAATAAGCTTTTCCTCACTGAAAATCAAAGAACCACAAAGAGAAAGGCTCATAAGAGAAATTAGAAATTAAGTGCTTTAAGTTGCATGTAGGACAGTGCTACACATACAACTCAAGTACTTTCTATTCCATTTTCAGAGATATTTTTAGTCAATTCAATGACTTAGTCATGAAAAGAAAACAGTCACAGTATTTCTTCTTGCCTATAGATTCAGAAACTGAGGCAGAAAGGTTAAATGATTGGCCCAGCTCAGTGCGTTAGTGATAAAATTCAAAATTAAAGGTGTGGAGAACCCTTCTATGGCTTGACTTGGCAGGTTATGCCACTGTTCTTGAAAATATATCTTTAGATTCCAGTGTCCTTGATAAAATCTTACAGCAATGATAACCTTATGGAGCACTGTGGAGAGTTTAAGGTAAACAAGATCAAGATTCCCATTCAAAGTACAGGCAGCAGAGGTCAGCTAGATGGTACAGTGGATAGAGCACTGGCCCTGGAGTCAGAAGAACCTGAGTTCAAATCCAGCCTCAGACATTTACTAGCTGTGTGACCTTGGGCAAGTCACTTAACCCTGACTGCCTCAAAAAACAAACAAACAAAAAAGTAGAGACAGCAGGTGGCACAGTGGATAGACTACTTGGCTAGGTGTTAGGAAAACCTGAGTTCAAACCCACCCTCAGACACTTATTAGCTGCGTGAACCTGGGCAAGTCGCTAAACTTCTGTTTGCCTTGGTTTCCTCAGCTATAAAATAATCATAAAAACACTCCAGAGTTGTTATGAAGATCAAATGAGATAATATTTGTAAAGTACTTAGCATAGTGCCTGGCATATAATAGATGCTGTAAAAATATTTGTGCCTGTTTCTTGCCTTGTCAAGTGATTATGGAGTGGATGCTACATTTTTGAATCCTTTCCTTTTGAACTTGATGAAGCTCACGTGGTTTTTGTAGATAATATGGAATGGAAAGGTAGGAGGTCATATGACCCATCATTTGCTGTCATACCTCTGTCACTCAGAAGAGTAATAACTTTCAACCTTTGGAGACTGGGAAAGAGGCAAAAACTTATCATTAAAACAAGAATAGTAGAAATTAAAATTGGACTGGATTGAAAGTGCCTTCAAGTACTTTCTCAAGATAATCAGGAGAACTCTAACACTCAAATTTGTCAAAAACATTCCCATCAAAAGAAGCAAGTCTGTACTAATCTTGAGGGGTGGAGTTGGCTTTTTGTTTTGTTTTGTCTTGGTGGACCTGGTCAGAATGCAGATAAATAGGACTCAAAATGAAAAAGAAAAGATTTAGAGAACGAAATGAAAGAAAGAAATTTAAGAGAAAAAAAGCATGAAAAGACATGAAAAACCATGGCAAAAGAAGTAACAACTGGTAAAAAGTATTGAAGAAGGAAAAATATGAGCATAGTAAGGGAAAGGCTCCCAAACAGCCCCCTTAAAATAATTAGTGAGGGGAAAATTCTAGATGGTAACTTTGAAAAAGAATTTTAGATAAAATTTTTAATGGTTTTTAAAGGGGTATTAAAACCAGGAAAAAGCAAATAGAGGATGAAAGCCGAACAAATTGTTGCATATTAATGTAAGGGGATATTGTATACTAATAAATGATAGATATGAAGAATTTAGAGAAACATGAGATGTGTTTGAACTAATACAGAATAAAGCAAGCAGAACCAGCAGGACAATATAAACAGCCATTATAATAATGTAAATGAAAATAAAATGGTAAAAGAGAGTTCAACTGTGAGTAAATGTAAAATCCAGTATTGGTCTCACAGAAAAGAAGGAGAGGGGCAGCAGGCTACAGGAACAAGATGCTGCATACCTTGTCAGGAACAACCAACATACTGAACTCCGAATTTATTTATTTATTTCCTTATTTATTTTTGTTATCAGGGAGGATTCCATTTCTGATATTAGGTAGGGGTAGGAGATATCCTAAAATGACTGAGATGGAAAAACAAAAAGCATCACTAAAAAAATTTTTTTAATTGAACAATAGAATAATAGAAGAAGGGAATTACTTCCTAAAACTTTCCACTCAGAATTGCTAGTACATTGGTTTAGATGAAATATACTTCTGAATCATGGTACTCAGATGCATTCATTGAGTCTTATCACTAGTGGGGTGGCTCGAAAACAAGACTAAGAAAAAAGTTTGACTTGTGTTCTTTCTCAGATTGCAATGCGGGCTCCCAGAAGTCATTTTTATTTTCCAAAATGAGTTACTCCATGTGTACAAAATAAGAATTCCAAAACATCAATTTAAGGCAACATTTTTTAAATACCTATCTCCAAATGATGAGTTGAAGGTCAAATAATAACATTATTAGCTCAATTTAAGGTCTGGAAATCACTTTCCTTGTAACAACTCTGTGAGGTAGGTGCTCTAAGTAATACTATCCTCATTTTACAAATGAGGAAATGGAAACTTTTATAGATTACAACTTGTCTATGGAAATACAGCCAATTAGGTAAATGAGACAAGATTCTAACTCAGCTTTCTGTAGTGATGTAGTCTCAAAGCAAAAAGGAAAAGAAGGTAGTATTTTCAAGAAAAATCAGGGATCTTCATTTTTTTAAAAAAGAAGCAAGATAAATCTTTTCCATTTACAAAAAAATTACTAAAGTAAAATATTTAATATATTTTTGACCTGCATAAAAATATTTCTGGTCTGCTATTCCTGTACAAGAAAGATTGCAACTTTCCTCTTATGGTTTATATTGTTTGTATTATCAGAAACAATGTACTAGACCTATACTATCTGAGGTTGGTAAAGAGAAATTGGTGTCATCATATTAAGTTGGGAAAGTCTGATAGAGTCAAACCTATGAAAGCTTAAAGCTACAGTTTAGAAAATTAGTTTTCGTTCTACTTATCTTTCTGGAAAATACATTAGTCTCTTCTTTCCTTTTTGCTTCGAGTTGGCATTTTTTTTCCTTTATGGGGTTGGAGAGTTATTGTTTACTTTTGATAGACTCACTGACAGAAGTAGCCCGTAACAACCATTTACTGGTCCACCAGAAAATTAGCATAAAAAGACAGAGGATGTTAGTAAGCCATTTACTCTATTAGGAAGACAAGTTTATATCTTATTGATGGCAAGGCTAAGGGAGGTGCAACACAGGTGAAGGAAAAATCCTTATCCTAAGCTGCCTCTTTGAAACACAGGAAGCTCTAAGGACTGTCCACTGTTAATCCAATAGAAGAGGTGGCAAACACCTTTCTATCACCTGAGAAATTTTAAGCATGGAATACAAGCAAAAGTTTCATCCTAATACTACATAAGAGAGGTGTTCTGGTACAATGGATGGAGAGGTGGTCTCAGAGTCAGAAGACCAGCCTATGACACATGATAGCTTTATATACCTCTCAGTGCTCTAGAAAACTCTAAGACTATAAATCACAGACGAAAAGAAGCTAACCTGCATTGGTAAAAGGAGCTTTCAATACCAATGAAATCACATATTTAGCCCTTATCCTAAACACTACATTAAAAATACAACTTATAGATCATAGAAGAGGGAAAAGAACATACTTATACAAAAATATTTATAGCAGCTCTATTTGTGGAGGCAAAGAATTGAAAATTGAGGGGATACCCATCAATTGGGGAATGACCGAACAAGTTGTGGTATATGAATGTAATGGAATACTATTATGCTATAAGAAATGATGAGCAAGCTCTTTTCAGTAAAACCTGGAGAGACTTAGATGAACTTAGATGCTGAGTGAAGTGAACAGAACCAGGAGAGCATTATATACATTAACACTGTACGAGGATCAACAATGATTGACTTAGCTCTTCTCAGCAATACAAAGATCCAAAAACAATTCCAAAAGACTTGTGAAGGCAAAAGCTAGCCCTGTCCAGAGAAAGAACTTTTGAGTTTGAATTCAGAACAAAGCATATTTTTCCCACTTTTTTGTCCTTTGTTTTTTCTATCTTATGGTTTTCCCATTTTGTCCTGTTTCTTCTTTCACAACTTGATTAATGTGGAAATCTTTTCTATGATTGCAAGTGTATAACCTATATCAGACTGCTTGCCATCTTGGGGAGTGGACAGTGGAAGGAGAAAAACTTGGAACTCAATTCTTTCAAAGAGAAAATGTTGAAAATTGTCTTTACATGTAATTGGAAAAAATAAAATACTATTAAATTAAAAAATTAAACTTCCATTCTAACTTTTCTCCTTGGTACTTATGCCTCCTGTCTGTGTGTCCACTTGGCTGAACATTTCTTTGCCACTAGATGATCTTGCACTTTACTGACTTGCAGCATTTAAGGAGGATATGCAATACAACTATTTCTATTTATTTCCATCTGCTCCTCAATATTTACTCTTTGCTCTTATAAGGCTAATCTTAATATCATAAGAACTTTCTAGGCCAATTGCCACATCTGTGCATGCTGTTCTGCAAATTTGGAATGTTCTTCATGCTTTATTTGCCTTCCTGAATCCTGACAACCTTCAAGGGCTATCTCAAGTCTCATTTCCTATCTGTAGCATTCTCTTTTCCTCCATCATCTAGTTCCTGTTTCATACAACTCAGCATAAAAAGGGAAAGGGAAAGGGAAAGCAAGGAAGAAGGGAAGGAAGGAAGAGAAAGAATGGAGGAGAGAGAAGCTAAGAAAACAAAACAAAAGACAACATTGCCCAAGAAAATCTATGACCTACAGGAATGAGTCAGTCTGTGCCTGCATTCACATGTGTCTGCACTCATTCTTCAAATAGATTTATTCTACTTGGTACCAGAGGGCAGATGGGGGTGCAGTGGAAGGGCCATGCAGATTCAGGTTTCATTTAAATGTGATTTCAGTTCAATTCAGAGTAATTGTCAAGTTTTTACTCTGCATAAGGCAAAGGAGATATAAATACAAAAGAGAAATGTCTACCCTAAAGGAGCTTACATTTCATTTGGGGGTATCTCACTAACACTTCATACTATCCAAAAAAGGAACTGGCTTCCTTAAAAAAAAAGCAGTGGGTTTCCTTATTCCTGAAGGTCTTTAAAACAGACTTGGATAAAACATGTTTGAGATGTTAAAGAGAGGAATTTTGGTCTGGGACGGGTTGGATGAGATGGCCTCTGAGGTCCCTTCCAAATTTAAGATGCCTCTAGAAAGTTAAGCAATCCTGTCCAAAAATATAAAAGAGTTTATTCTGACATGATCTATGTTTAATGAACTCATCTGGCTCTTGGTTAGTTTCAAAATGTTCACAAATCATTTTTTTGATAATGTATGCCAGAAATTTTTCTGTAAATCAAGTTCACTGGCCTACATTACACATTTCCTAGTCTCCAGGTCTGATTCACCTCTTCCATTAGCCATAACTTTTTAAATACAGGCAGTATAGGGGCATTGTGATACAGTGGGGGAAAAAACCCAATGTAATTGGAGCCATCACAGCTAGGTTCAAGTGTACTGCTAGATATTACTTGTGTGGCACTGGATAAAGAGGCTGGTGTAGATAAGCTTCCTAGTAAAGTTATTAAATTGTCAAAGGAAAGACATATGAGAAATAGGCATTCATTAATAATTGCCTCTTTTTAGTGGCCATGATTCATAGCCTTGATTTGAATCCTATGGTCCCATAAAAGATCATCAAAAATGGGTCAACAATTACATATCCAAGTTCTTTCAGTACCCTGAGTACCATAGTACATCCAGCCTTGATGGTTTGAACTCACTGAAGGTAGCAAGGTGCTCTCCCATTCTTCTCCTATTTGTTGGATTCCAATTCATTTTAATTATCTTCGTTCTATCTTCTCAGATTATTCTTTTTGGTAGTAAAAATGTAAGTAAAATAAAATTGAGAAGTTCTATTTCCTGATATCTATTATCATCATCGCATCAATCCTATCAGCTTATTATCTCTCTGATTTTCCTCATGCTTTCAGAAAAGTCTTTTTTAGTTTTATTTTCAGTGCTCTACAATCACTACCATACAACTTAGATGTTTTTCCCTCCTTCCCCCTCCTTCCCCCTCCCTCCCTGAAATGGCATACAATTTTACATAGATTCTACACATACACTCCTATTTTAAATACATTTTCACCATAGTCATGTTGCATAGAAGAATTAAAATGAATGGGAGAAATCATAAAACAAACCAAAATGTAATGCAGGAGAAAATGATCTAATACATTCTGCGATTGAATTCCGTAGTTCTTTTTCTAGATGTGGAAGCCATTTTGTCTTAAAAGACCATTGGGAATATTTTAGGTTCATTGTTGTGAAGGGCTAAGTCTATCAGAAAAAATCCTCACACACTGTGGTTGTTGCTGTATACAAAGTTCTCCTGGTTCTGCTCCCTTCACTCAGTCTTTCCAGGCCTCTCTGAAGTCTTTCTATTCATCATTTCTTATAGCACAATAGTACTCCATCACATTCACACACCACAATTTATTCAGCCATTCCCCAATTGATTGGCATCCCCTTGATTTCTAGTTTTGGGCCACCACAAACAATGCTGCTATAAATATTTTTGTGCATGTGGCACCCTTTCCCACTTTTATGATCTCTTAGGGATACAGTCCTAGAAGCGGTATTGCTGAGTCAAAGGGTATGTCCATTTTTGTAGCCCTTTGGGCATAGTTCCAAATTGCTCTCTAGAATGGTTGAATCAGCTCACAGCCCCACCAACAATGAATTAGTGTTCCAACTCTCCCACATCTTCTCCAACATTTATCATCTTCCTGTTTTGTCATGTTAGCCAATCTGATAGGTGTGATGTGGTACCTCAGAGTTGTTTTGATTTGCATCTCTCTAATCAATAGTGATTTAGAGCATTTTTTCATATGACTGTAGATATCTTTAATTTCTTCCTCTGAAAACTGCTTGTTCATATTCTTTGACCATCAATCAATTGGGGAAAAGTTTTTTTTTAATCCACTTTTGAATGCCCTACTAGGTAGTGAAAGTGTGAAGAAAATATTTAGAAATGAGGTTTAGGTGAAAAATAAAAGTATTTTGAAGTAAAGTTTTTAAACCCCCTTTCATTGCTTTTAGCTTTTGTCATAAATTTGTGCTCATATTTGGATTTTAGCATCCTGACATTTTTATAAGTTCATGCTACTTTTTTATTTTCAAGCCCAATTAGTTGCCCTTACTTGTCTTTCTGCACATAACATATATATATACACACACATATATATACATTTGTATACACATTATAATAAAATAATATACATATGTACACACATGCACATATACATATAATACATATATGTATGTGTGTTTATAGAAAATTGTTGGTTGGTTATTGTCCTTCATTCTCGAAGGGGACCAAAATGACATCACTATGATAAAGTCAAGTTTCAGTGTTTCCAACTGTGGCTGATCAGATCAATATGAGCTCCGAATGCTCTACCACAGATTGGGCACAGATAGTCCATGTGAACATCTGGGTTGGATACTCTAAATTTGTATACCCTGTGTCTCATTTGAGCTCTTTCAATTCTACTTTGTTTGTAGAGCACAGCACCTTCTCTGATATGGGCACACCATGCTGAGCAGTTCTGTGCTAGAGTCTCCTGTGTCACACAATGAATTTCAAAGTTCTTCAGAGAGATCTTGAGAGTGTCCGTGTATCATTTCTTCTGATCATTATGTGATTGCTTGCCCTGTGTGAGTTCTCTATAAAATTTGTGACAAACATACACTTTGCATTTGAAGAATGTGGCCAACCCATCAGAGTTATGCTCTCTGAAGCACAGTTTGAACACTTGGCAGTTTAGTTCGAGTAAGGACCTCAGTGTCTGGTACCTTATCCTGCCGGTTGATCTTCAGAATCTTCCCAAGACAATTCAAATGAAAACAATTCAGTTTCCCGGCATGGCGCTGGTAGACTATCCAGGTTTCACAGACATACAGCAATGAGGTCAGCAAAATAGCTCTTAGACCTTCAGTTTGGTAGTCTGTCTAATACCTTTCCTCTTCCATACTTTCCTTGAGAGCCCCCCAAACACTGAGCTAACTCTGGCAATGCGTATGTCAACTTCATTATCAATGTGTACATCTCTGGAAAGTATACTACCAAGGTAAGTCAACTTATCCACAGTATTCAAAACCTCCATTGACTGTAACCAAAAGTTCCACGTGTGGATGATATGGTGGTTACTGATGGAGCATCTGTGTTTTGTTGGTGTTAATTGTCAGGCCAAAATTACCACAAAATATAAAATACATAAATATACCTATATGTGTGTATACATATTATATATGTGTGTGTATATATAAATCTATATAAAATCTATATATAAAATCTAACTTGGCAAGAGTTCCCTATGCAGCTACATCAATCATTTTAGCACAGCCACTTTTTCCTCAGTAGACTAACTTCTAGTGTCACAATTTCATTGTTAAAAGCACCACCTTCTTCTTGGACTGACTTCTATCTTAGCAACTTAGGTCATGAGATACTACCTATAGCTCAGCTCTTTGAACCTTTCTCCCCCAAAGTCTAGAGTACACATCCAAATGTACTGGCTGTCCTCAACCTTGTCTGTATTAATTTCATAATGCATCTTCAAAAAATTTGTGTTCAGATTTTGATTGTGCCATCTTTACAAAGTGTATGACCTTGAACAAGTCACTTAACCTCTATGGGTCTTCAGTTTACTCATCTTTAAGATAAAGAGATGGGGTTAGGTATTTCCTAAAGTCTCTCTACACTCTCCAAATCTGTGATCCTACAATCTAAAAAAATAAACACATAAAGCATATGCATAATACAATCAAAGATCAAACTCGTTTTCCAAGAAAGGGAAATCTTTCTCAGAATCAGGTTCATGCATTTGTAACATATAAGAAAACAGACAAAGAAAAAGAAGGAATTTCAATGTTGTACAAAAGTTTTACATGTAGAAACCTAGGAAATGATGAAAAATTCTTCAAGATAGTTTTTTTTTGTTTGTTTTGGAAAATGTATTGACAGGAATCAGTGTACTTGGTAATACTAAAAGGCTTGCAATGATTTTTTTCTAGGCAAGTCTAAATCTGCCTTCCACCATATGACTCTCCAGAGAAGAGGACCCAGTAGGGAATTTGGAATTAAACTGATTGCCTGTCATTGGATTTCCCAGGATAGACTTTGAATTCAAATGTGAACCTGTTCTTTACCAGAATGCCCCAGGGACCATTTTGGTCCTTCTCTCATAGACAGCTAAATGCCTGTAGTCATATTTGTCATGACATACAATGTGACAATTCAAAAACAAACCGGTGAGACATCAACTGCAATACAAGCAGAAGGGTGGAAACAAGTTTGCGGCAACACAGGATGATATAATTTCAAATGAAATTTCAGGGCATCTATTTTGTGTTACATCGTTATGAATGCTTTAGTACAATTATGACATGCTCCTTGGGAGGATGATTAGCAAGTTAAAACCCCTGGGACAAAAGGAATGAAAGAATGGGGTGAAAGGTGAATTTACATGGTTTATTTAGTAAACTTCAATGAGAAAGAATCCAACTAGCCAACATAGCTATTACTGGATAAAAAGTCAAAAGTCTAATTGGAAGTTCAAGAAATACAGCTAATAACAGTAATAAGAAAAGTTGAAAAGGAGGAGGGCAATATGGCATGATAGAGAGAAGAGTGGTTTCAGACTCACAAAGATCTAAGTTCAGGTCCAGCCTTTGAAACATGCAAACAGTGATATGGTCACATCCCCTAGACCCTCTTAGCCCCCAAACATTCAATTTCTTTTAGATAGGTGGTTGATCTGCCTGGGTGGAGGGAATTTTGGTGCCAGGAGATCCTTATAACATTGACATTGCATGTTCAATAACCCCTCCATACATGTATATACACGTGTGAGCATTTGTGGTCTCCACTACCTGACATTTTGTGTAGTGTTTTACTGTATACAAATTTTCATATCATTGGTTCTGATAGGAAACCTCTCAGCAAGTATCATTATCCTCATTTGTTTCATATGAGGAAACTGAGGCTTAGGGAAGTTATTTCCCCAAAGTTTCATGACAGAGCCAGGACTTGAATTGGGTCTTTTAACTAAATCCAGTGTTCTTTTACCACATACTCTATATTGATGAAAACTAAAAGAAACCAAAATTCTAGTGGTCAGAGCATACACACATATTTTTGTACCAGTAAAAAAAAAAAACACAAAACGAAATCCTAGTGGTCAGGACATATACATATGTTGTACAAGTAGCCAAAGAATTTAGAATTGTAGAACTGAGACTCCCAGAAAGAATCATGTTCAAATTTTCATTTTATAGACAATGAAATTAAAATTCAGAGAAATGAAGGAAGTTGATCAAAGTTGCAGAGTTACATTTCAAAAGAAAAGAGTAATAATGGATTAAAAGGATAATAACCTAATTTGGAGGAATTGATCTTGGGGTGTCTAAGTGTCTATCTATGGTTTTGGAAGGAATAAGGCTTCTTCAAATCAGCTCTTCCAAGGAAGAATTCCACTTAGTTATCCTTACCCATTCCAGTTCTGAGGTTTTTCTCCCTTGATATTTCTGGGAGTCTGTTTCTTTATGGGCTTTCAACAAAATTATCCCAGAGGCAACAGAGGTGTCTAGGAACAATTTCTTGCCTAACCCCCTTTTCCCACCTAATGGAGACCAAAAGGGAGAAATAGTGTTTATCATTGAAGCTTTTTCCCACAGTAAATTTATATTCACCCATGAGTATCTTCTTTTAGCATTTGTAATTGACTTCCACAAATTCTGTCTTTGCTTGATAACTTTATATGGAAATTTCATTTGTAATTGGAACAACCTTCTATTCTTTCACCAAATCTACAGACGCCCTTCCTGGCAGTGACACACAGCTTAATGCAAAATCAAGGAAAAATTCAAGAGGCAGCCCATATACTTTAATAAATTAAACTTTAATAAGTCAATTAAGGCCCATGAACACTGCATGAAATGCATTCTTTCACCTCATGGGAACTTGGCATTAATATATTGACATCTGAACAACAGTTACATTTTTTTCCCTTAGCCTCTTTTCTAATGTCAAAGAAAATATCAGTGATATAGTGTAACAGCTTTGCCAGTAAAGCTATTAAGCTGTCACAGAAAGGACTTGCATATTTGGAATTGTATGCAATTCATTAACCCAAGTGTTTATTTTCTTAAAAAAAAAAAAAAAAAGCAATGTTATAGCTGTTTATAGAATCTTAGATTTAGAGCAGGAAGAGACTGTAGGGGTCATAGACTCATAGATCTAGAGATGGGAGGGATCTTAGAGGTCCTCTAAAACCTCCTTGTTTTTCTGCTGAGAAAACTGAGACCTAAAAAGGTTAAGTAATTTGCCCAGTGTCATACAGGTAGTAGTAAATAGCAGGGCTGGTGTGTGAACCTTGGTCATCTCCTGCGCACTTTCCTCTACAGTTCATGGTCTTTCCCCTCACACAAGGGGCCAGTGTGATTACTTTGCCTTTTCAGGTCACCAATAGAAACTTCAGAGTTTGCAAGAGCATTTTCAGAACCATGGAGAAGGTGTAATAATAACACATTAACCACTGAAATTTAAGTGAGAATTGTCATTTGGACTTGCAGGACTTCCGCTGGGCTACACAATGAACAATACAGCATAGGAGGCCACCTGGTGGTGAAATTAACTAATTAACCATTTAATTCTGTACTGGAAAAAAGGACACAGGAATGACGGTGATGATGATAAGGCTGCAATAAAATGTTAAAGAAACAATGGAAATGTTGGCAGAAGAGCGAAAAGTAACAGGTGCTGTTTCTGAAGGGAAGATACCAAAGTGACTAGGAAATTGGTCATATTTCATAATTTTTGTTCTTATTATTCTGCAAACAGTCAGGCTGAAAAACATACTCCCCATTTTTTATTTCCTACCACAAAAATCTTCCTGTGATCCCAGGACACGCTGATGCTTTTTAAATTTTTTTTTTCAAAATGCATTTTTATCTATTTCCTGAGTCAAAACTTTATATTTAGCAATATAGTGAAAAAATCCTCAGTGTGGCCAGCTAGACCAACTCACTGTTACATGAGGATTTTCACAGTGCAAAAGAATGTTGAGTGTGTATTCATGACCACCCCCTCCCACCTCTCTAGTAATCACCACTTTCTATTTTCCTTTGACAATGGTTTTAATCATGTTTTTTTCTACTTTTTCCTTAAAATGTCATATATCTCTTTCTCAGCTACTTATTTATGTTATTGTTGTTTAGAAAAAAATAACTTCAAGGAAATTTTCATATGATAGACATAAATATGTATAGAAAGGAAACAAAAGCATTTAAAATTATTTAAAATGGCCAGAAA
Source organism: Notamacropus eugenii (assembly GCF_028372415.1). NCBI lineage: Eukaryota > Metazoa > Chordata > Mammalia > Diprotodontia > Macropodidae > Notamacropus > Notamacropus eugenii. The sequence goes on along the minus strand of NC_092878.1, from coordinate 49,661,112 downwards.
TAAAACAAGGAACCAAACTAACTGGTCATAAAATACATGCTCTAAATGGAATGTAAACAACTTAAATTATTTTTTTCTTACAAAAAGTATCTCCTAAAGTATATATTTTGCCTGTTCTCCAGAAGGAAAACTATTTTAATAATATATTTTTTTCTTCTTGCCAATATTTGTTCCCTTACTGTTAGTACCTTCCCTCTGTGATAATCTTCAATTTTCCCATAGGGATATCTTATTTGTATATAGTTGCTGCATGCTGTGTTCCCCATTAGACTGTGTGCTCCTTCAGAATATTTTCTGAACCCTTTCTTTGTAACCTCAGCACTTAACAAAGTGTCTGGCACATAGTAGGTGCTTTAATAAATTCTTGTTGATCCTTCCCCTCCTTTTTGAAGTATTCATAAACATTTATATCAGAAACATCACACATCTGTGAATCTTTTATAAAGTTTTCATTAACTAGTAGTGAGGGAAGTCTAAAAGACCTGATAGAAAACCACTTCTTTGCAAGTGTGACTTTTAGCTAATCACTTTCCCTTTCTGGGTCTTAGTTTCCTCATCTCTAAGATGAAGGGATTGAACAAAATGATCTCTTAAGTCTCTCTCTACCAGCTGGACTGACATTGGGAGAATGTCCATGGAGGTATTTACTACATCCTTAAACGTATACACACCCTAGCAGACCATTGGTAACATCTTTTCCCCCTATAAAAGGTGATGGAAGCGTCTATTCCATTCATTCTTTGGTATACTCTAGGGGAACTTGCTGCTAAGAACATGATACTCAATACAATTTTTAAAATATTTACTGAGAGCTGCTGTGTTGCTGGTGTTGGACCAGAAACTACTGCGACTCCCCTGAAGGTATAGGGCAGGTATAAGCATTCTAGGCAAGTGAGTAGTGAAGACATTTATGCAGGATGTTATTTTAGTGCTTCAAATTAAAAAAAAAAATTGATACTCTAATCATTTCTGCAAAGTCATTTGTTTATTTGGCAAGTTTAAAATCCCATATCAGATTTCTTGTATTGTTTTGAGATTCCCTACATTCTTTGTAATAAAAAAAATGACTTTTTGACTATTTCTAAAAATATGCCACCAATAATTGAAGAAGCAGCACCTTATGAAACTGCTTTCACAATGTAAAAATTTAATCAAAGTTAATTTTGTTTGTTTGATCCCCAAATTTCAGGGGAAGATATGAATACCTCCAGATTGTAGGTTCATTTGTATTTTAACTTTTAGTAAACTTAACTTTCTTTTCTTTTTCCTGTTTTTTTTCTTTCTACTCTTGGTTTGTGAAGAAAACTGGACTTGCAAAAATGGGCAGTAATGTGCCAACAGACAACAGAATAATGAACAGAAGAGAAAATTATATATAGAAGGGTGCTCTTCATGCATTTTCAAAACTCTGAAATTCTCTCTACTTGGGGAAAGTGTGGGGAACTGAGGAAAACTGCAACAAAAAAGAGACAAAAGGTATGAGGATGGTGAACTAAAAATGGGTACAGGAGAAGACACAATGGGAGGAAGGAGTCAGTTCCAACACAAATCTTTCAAATGCTAATTTTAAATACATCCTTTAACCTTTTCTTTAATTATTTAAATTATTAAGGCTCACAATTAATCTTTTTAAGTAAAATAATGTTAAAAGTGACCAGATGTGAGGGTTATAAAAAACTATGACTAGTGCAAAATTTATTATTAAAAATGAAGGGGTGGGAGGAAGTTCCAAAGTCACATTTCAACCTTCTCCTGACATTACAGCTATGAAATAGGACTTCTTTTTTTTTTTTCACATCCTGAATTAGCTAAGTTGCAGATATGGAAGTGCTCTCTCTCTCTCTCTCTCTCTCTCTCTCTCTCTTTCTCTGTTTCTCTCTCTCTGTTTCTCTTTCTCTCCTTATACCTACATACTTATTTGAAGTCATGCTTGCTTTTCTCTACCATATTAATGAGAATTTCATCCAGCTATCACTGATTAGATATACTGATTACATTTATATGTGTGTTCATCCACATATATACACACATATATACATATATATAATTTGTATATATATTAACTATATTTGATATATAAATTATATACTAGACTCATAGGATATACATAATTATATATATGAAAATCAAAGATGTAGAATTATATAAATATGAGACTCACATATATGATATATGTACATATATAGACACACAATTTTATATATGTGTTTACATATGTGTATCTATATGCATATATATAATTTCTTATAAAAATTCCACATATTCTGTTCTTTTTTTGAGGGAGGGAGTTTTCATGGTCCATGTGATATTTATATGGAGAAATATACAAATAGGCATTTGTGGAAAATTCATTGGAATATGAATTGAGTGGTTGGAGGCTATCCATTGCTCATGGTGATTTATAGTAACCATATTGTGCCATGTATATTTCAGGACAGGAACTCCCCTTCCCTGACCTTAGAAATAATTATTCATGCCCAACTCAATTCAGAATACCCCCAGCTACTAAAGAATGACATTATGGAACTTTCACTTTTTCAGTTAATAATCAAATTTTTGTATCTCTATTGTTAGGTAAGATAGAGACCTTTGAGACTGCATTTTTCATAACATAGGGATTTAATTATTGCTTTGAGAAAGACTGACATATTACTGTGATTGCTGGGATAATTCAGGGTTAATTGATATATTATTGAATAAACCTTAGCTTTGAACTCCAGATAATATGCAATGTTTCTTTCACTGAAAAGAGTACAAGCCCCTGAAAGGCCTATGGGTGTTTATGATTCATCTCAGATGAAAATGACTTCTATATGTACTTTAATTGGACCAGAAACTATCATAATTGTTAACAATTATGTACTTAATAACTAATGAAATGCTCACAATTGAGCTTTTCTCTTATCCCCAAAGTAGTTCCTGCTGCTTCAGGGCAGGGGAAGTTGGCTCTTTACACTTGTGGGTATTTAAAGGGATAATACTCTTGTAATGAAGGTAGCAAAGCCTAGCCTGCCAAGGTTTAAAACATAAAAATGTGTTCAGGGCTGAAACTTGGCATATGTGGAGGAATTTTTGCAGACATTTACATATGCATGATTTAAGTGTTTGGGGATTACCAGTGTATCTAGTCCAAGAAATCTGGCCTTGTCCAAATGCAATGCTGATGAAAGATATTTAAAATTTAAAACCTTTAATACTTAACAAAAAAAAAACAGAAAAAAATACCATCCCTTCCATAGACGGTAAACCCCAAACACCCAAACCCCAATTCTGGATGACTGAATAAGATAACTGATAAGATAATAAAATAGAAAACGCAAGCAGAATTTCAAGCAAAGGGTTGTAAATGTTTGGAATAAATTGCCAAAGAAATCAAACTAAGGGGTTCAAGTGAGATGAAGGGGCTTCAAGATCTATTTCTAGAGAAACAGGAGGCACTGATTTTGTGACAAAAAAAGTTGTGAGATTGAGATCAACCTTAAAAAAAAAGGTTAGGATGGCTGACTTTTTGTTTGCTTCCTGTTCTTATGTAAATTAGTCCAAGCAGCAAGACCACAGCTCTGTATTTAACTTACCCCATTGCGCCTTATTAGTGATACAGTTTTAGAGAAGTGCCTGGTTTTAGAATGTAAGAGCTACACAAATGCCTAAAAGAAATGTGGAATATCAACTATTGCTTGGGAATGTCCTTGTTGCAAAGAGCTAAGATTGAGTTGCCTGACAAAACTCAAAGAATTTCTCTCCAAATAAATTTCATATAGGGCAGCACTCCATAGGGACTTTTCTAGGCAACTCCCCTTGGCATTAATAAGATCCATGGGGCCAAATTCTCCCAGGTTTGTGCTGCTTTTAGTTTTTCTTCTTCAAAACAAAAAAACATTTTCAACTATCACTCTCCTGAATCTGACAAAACACAGGAAGCCCCCAATGTGACTCAAACTGGCAACATTTCCCTAGGGCAGCCCGTGTTCAAATTTGGAAGAATTCATAGCATAGAAGGAGGAATGGTTAGAGAATCAATCCAAGTCTTTCGTGTTTTTTTTCAGAAGTAATTTCTAACATACACTGAATATTCCCTTTCATCCCAGCAAGGAAAGAAAAATACCAGAATCAGAATTCCACTGGCGGTTTAGAGGATGGAATATGGATGAGAAGAATAGTAGTGATAAGGGCTAACCTTCAACAAATTTGTAAAGTAGAAAAATTCTGCATTTAAGATCTAGGTGATCTGAGTTAGAACTCTGGCTTTGTCACTTGCTGTATGACATATGCGACATTGGAAAAAATCACTTATAGAATGTAAGCTCCTTCAGGGGATGGACAATTTTGCTTTTGGTTCATGTAACCTCAGTGCCTACCACAGTGCCTGGAATACAGTAGGCACTTAATAAATGCTTGCTACTGGTTTGCTTAACATGAGCCTCAGTTGCCTCAGCCGTAAAATGGAAAAGTTAAATTTAGGTGACCTAAGGTCCCAAGCAGATCTAAATACATGTGAACCTTGGATACTAAGTTTGTCTATGATGCTCACCTACTTGAACAAGCATTTTGCCATCAATTTTCTTGTTCCTGGCAATGCTGTATTCTATACCCACCCACCCATCCCCCTTTTTTTCAGCTAGATATTAAGGAATGCAAAACACTCACGTGTAACCTGATAATGACTTGAAATTTATACTCTCTAAGGATATTTGCATTTGCCAAGGTATTCTCAGAGACCTGAAAGACCTTGGTGTTCTAAAAGAAATCAATTTTATTGGTGGAATTTTAGTCAGCTGGGGAAAAGAAGAGACATGTAGGGAAAAAGGCTGACAATCCCAGTATAACTCCTACATGGGACATCAGGCTGGACTTTTAAAGTCTTTTCTGACTTTGAGATTTCATGGTTTAATGGAATCAGATCCCATGAGCAGTCAGTTACTAAAGCTTAATGTAAGGCCAGGCTTGTAGCGAGAGAGTAGCAAGAAGCGAATGAATATTTGTGCTTGTGAAAGCAATAAAATTTATCTTACCCATCAGCATCTAACTCAGACTTCTAGGGGATTTGGTTTAAAATAGTAAGTTCTCCATGGATGCATCTATCTTCTTACGTTTTGGAAGAACGGCATTAATCGAAATAATTTATGAAAATTGGAAGGATTATGAGAAAAATAAGAAGATCTAATTTTATATCATATTGATATTTTTGTGTGTGTGTGAATCATTAGAGGTAGGCTATTAATATCTAGCATTTGTTTTAAATAAGGTTCCTTTGCCAATGATAAACCTGGTCTTTCTTTTAAAAAATGTAAAAAAAAGAAAATACCTCATTTTGCCATGATTGGGGGGTAGAATTTACAATCCCACAACCTGCATTGAGTCGTGTCTGACTCTATGATCCCATTTAGGGCAGAGTACTGGAGGAGTTTGCCATTTCCTTCTACAGATCATTTACAGATAAGGAAACTGAAGCAAATAGGGTTAAGTGACTTGCCCAGGATCACATAGCTAATTAAGTGTCTGCGTCTGGATTTGAACTCAGAAAGAGAAGTCTTCCTGATTCCCAGACCAGTGTTCTATCAGCTGTGCCACCTACCTGCCCTGCAGTCTGTATACCTGTTGGGCAAAACTTCAGTGTAACAGCTAAAGGTAAGTCCTATTTAGAAAGAGGTAAGGCTACATAATAGGTAAAGGGATACTTCTAATAAATCATTCATCTAAATTACATACACAGCACCAAGTTATTCAGGAGCCAGAGGTGACTGTGAACAAAATGTCCTCATTGTATGGAATTAAAATGTTTCCTTAATTTATTTTATAGACACGAGAAAGAAATCTATAAATCTCAATAGGCGAGCAGACCAACCTTTCAACTTCCCACAGGAGGAAGCACTACACCCTTCCATCTGCAGCCAAAAGTCATATTTCAAGATAAAGACTGCAGGTTTCTGTAATTCCCTCTAAAAGTTTATTAGCAAACTCTAATGACTATCCTGATTGCAATTTTTTATAAAAAGGGGGGAAAAAAAAGAAAGAAAATGGTTCCTGAATGGGTCAGCTCACTTAAGGGCTATCTGCAATCATTTAGATTTTAACATGATGGTTATTACTTATTACCTTGAAACCAAGCAGCACAATGAGATATTGATTACTTTTAACCTTTAGATCTAAGGCTTTGAGAAAGGTCAAAGTGGTAGAGTACTCTACCTTTCCTGGCTGGGAAACTCACAGCCTTCAGGAGAATTTAAATGATTCCCATTGGCAAAAGGAGATCCGAGATTAGTTTATTCTCTGTGGCTGACAAGAAATGATGATGTATTTAAAAATAACACTGCACATTTTTAGTGAAGTGTTACATTTATATAACCAATGCCCTCAAGATGTTCTCAACAGAGCAGTACTTTTCAGACCCTTAACCCTTTCAAAAATTTTATCCCTGGTAACGGCTGGATAAAAATAAAATATTGAATCTAACTGTTGTTTTAACTGGAATAAGCTAATCTAATTAAACTGATCTCTTCTGCAGGTTACGGGAAGGAGAACACAGCCATTGATCATGAGGGGCCACTAATACTTGTTTCATCTCTTTCCTTCTCTCTTTCCCTCTCTGCCTCTGTCTCTCTCTCTGTCTCTGTCTCTCTCTCTTTCTTCCTGTCTCTCTCTTCCTCTCTCTCTGTCTCTGTTTCTCTCTCTGTCTCTCTGTCTCTCTCTCTCTGTCTCCATCTCTCTGTTTCTGTCTCTGTCTCTGTCTCTCTGTCTCCATCTCTCTCTCTGTCTCTGTTTCTCTCTCTGTCTCTCTGTCTCTCTCTCTCTGTCTCCATCTCTCTGTTTCTGTCTCTGTCTCTGTCTCTCTGTCTCCATCTCTCTCTCTGTCTCTGTTTCTCTCTCTGTCTCTCTTTCTCTGTCTCTCTCTCTCTGTCTGTCTCTCTCTCTGTCTCTGTCTCTCTCTCTCTCTCTTCCTCTCTTTCTATCTCTGTCTCTCTGTTTCTCTCTCTGTCTCTCTCTCTGTCTCTCTCTCTGTCTGTCTCTCTCTCTGTCTCTGTCTCTCTCTCTTCCTCTCTTTCTATCTCTGTCTCTCTGTTTCTCTCTCTGTGTCTCTGTCTCTCTCTGTGTCTCTGTCTCTCTCTGTGTCTCTGTCTCTGTCTCTGTGTCTCTCTCTCTCTCTCCCTCTCTCTCTCTCTCTGTCTCTCTCTCTCTCTCTCTCTCTCTCTCTCTCTCTCTCTCTCTCTCTCTCTCTCTCTCTCTCTCTCTCTCTCTCTCTCTGTCTTTTTCCACAGCAGCATTTGGAACTATTTCTCACATTCATCCCCACAAGCAGAACAGGACTAAGTCTCAGAGTCCAGGAGAAGTAAGGGCAAGGGAAGCCTAACTGTTATGTGTTCGAGATTAATTTGCAGAACACTTGGCATTATTACTGCCAAGTCGTCAAATTGTTCCAAGTTGTTCCGGAAGGTTGTTATTAATAGTATGTTTTCTGAGGAAAGTTCTGTCTCCTTTTGGAACTGCGTTTGTGTTGCTAAGGAAACTCCTTTAGGCACAGTTTTCTAGGAGCACACTGCTGCTTTGTTTGCCGTATCCTATTCATATCATCTAAGTAAGCATTTTACATACTTTAACCTCCAGTCCCAAATGTTTCACTTTTTAATTTTTTTTGGCCTGTTTATGCCTGTCTTTCCAACCCGGCAACTGCTTGCAATGGTTTAGGCGCCCTTCCCAACCTCCCATACATGGATATATCTTGTCTACATAGATTCACACAACTGCTATTCAAAGCTCCATTTTTTTTCTCCCCAACAGCTCCATTAGGGGAGGTAGTCTCCACAAGTTTTTAATAAATTAAGTTTAATTTGAATAATAATTCCATAGGTTGTAGCATTAGTCCTTCAAGTGTTAATTATCTTTTCACTCTAAAATTAATGTAGTCATTTCCTACTGACTCTTCTCCCCCATTTATTGAAGTGCTGAGGAAAACATGTCATTGAGTTCCGAGCCAGCCCTGCTGTTGTGATTAAGCGCGGTCACATGGCCCATCTCTGCCAAAAGGAGAGCCCTGAAAAAAGGTGACAAAGACAGTGATTTCCTGTCAGCAAAGAGTACGACAGGGCTGTCTAGAAGTGATGCAAATGAGGCAAACTTTAACACGGTTTGTTTGATCCACTGTGGGCCATAGCGAGCTGAGCCAGAGAGAGCCATAATGCAGCAGCCGTTGGCAGCAGCAGCAGCAGCAGCAGCATCAACCCAGAAAAGGAGGGGGGAAGCCCCCTGCACCTTCCTGAGGACAGAAACTCACCAGCAAGAGCCCCAAACTGCTGCTCAGTTTCCTTCTTTCTCTTTCCCTGCCCTCCCCTCTCAAGCACCCCTTTCTATAGACACCTTCCACCCTTCAACTCTCACTAACTTTTTGGGGGTGTTTGAATCCCTCAATGTGCATTAAAAAATTCTTCAATGGGAGTAGAGGGCTTTTTAGCCTAAACAATCTTACATGAACTGTTCAAAAGCCTTGTCTTCAGAGCCATCTTCCTTCTCTTCTTTTAAACAAAATTTATGAATCTTTAATCACTTTTATTTTCCAATATACTCCTCTTTCTTTCTCCCTAAGAGACTAATCCTTTTAACAAGAATAAGAGAGGGGGAGAAAAGTTCATCAAAATTGACCTAACACATTATATGTCTGACATTATACCCAGCCTTCTATACCTCGAGGAGTCCGATTTGGAGAGCTGCCTTCTAAAGCATCCCAGCACCTAGCTCCCTTCTGATTAATGAGATAAATATGTAACTAAGTAAGTGAATCAATCAATCAATCAGGAATAGATGGAAAAACATTTGAGAAAGAAAATGCCACCTTAAGATTAAATATATTTATAACAGCTATTTTAAATGACTTTGAAACTTTGCTAAAATAAAACCACAAAGCACTACCACCGTAACAAAAATCTGGAAGTAGTCATGGAGAGCCTAGCATTTCCATTCCTCTTATTTTTTTTTTTGAATAAAAAAGATGACTAGCTAATGTTATTCACAATGTCATAATGATTTTAACAAGCATATCCTAATTTTAATGGGGTTCTAATCTAACATACAATTAAATTTTACAATTAATCTACTGGGGAAATGTAAAGAATTATCATTAACTTCCTATGTGTAATACTTCCATTTTTATTTTCCTAGCTTCAATAAATATGGATTTGTTTCAATCTGAATGCTCAGGATACAGATGTAAAAAGCTATACCCAAATTCCAGCATAAGGGCAATTTAAATTCTTTGACATGTATTTGGCATCCTAGGTACCATCTGTGCAAAAGAGGTTGCAAGTAAGCTAATGGGCTTCTTGGATTTTAAGCTTAGCTACTATGACCTGTACTAAAATCAGGCTTAATCTTATTGGAGAATTAGGGGGAGGGAAGCCAGTACAAGAATCTTGGAGTTCAACCAACAAGATTTCAGCTACATCTGAAATTGGTTAAATCAATCTAGTCCAGGATAAAATGGGCTACATTTATTTCAAGGAGCTGGAAATCATGAATTGATAAAATGTAAGGACAATCAGATTTATCTCCTTTCTGTGATCAGTTCATAACCATCATATCATTTTGGTACCAAATAGTTATAAAATTAGAAAAACAAAAATTCAACTGTGCCTCATGTTTCTTCCTTGACTCCATGTCTTCTCTCTCTCTCTCTCTCTCTCTCTTTCTCTCTCTCTCTGTCTGTCTCTCTCTCTTTCTATACACACACACACACACACACACACATACACATGCACACACTGTTTCTTTTACCACTCTTTTTAAACCACTAAGGCTGTTTAAAAAAATACTCATCTATGTCTTTATTTAACACATACTTAATTTCTTCATTTTCCTCTTTATTTTCTTTCCCAAAGCACTATTTCTATTTAAATAAGTCAGCTCTTCTCAGACTAAATGCACTCTGGGTAACATCTAGATTTGGCCCTCTTTCCATAATGTAGAAACACCTGAATTTAGCATCCTGCTAGCAAGAATAGTTAGTTAAAATAGGAAGGATCCAGAAGACACGCTTCTTCTCCCAGATACCAAGGTGGCTCCTTCATGATCTGTCCCTGCTCTACCTTGCTATATCTTTCCCCAACCTACGCCATTTCTCAAAATGGGTAATTGTGGCTCTTGCCCTCCTTTACACTTTTCTTGGCACTTTCTATCTTTTCATTATTCTATTCTCCCATTTTTCATTCCATATGAAGCCTGGGTTTCATATTAAAAACAGCACCACTATTTTCCTTCCCTTTCAATACAATTGTCTTACTTCTCTCTCTTCTAATCATTTCTCTGTCAAACACTTTCTTCTACTCAATTTATCCTACTCTTTTCCACTGTATCCTTCACCGTATTCCTTTCCATTTCAATTTTTCGTCAAAGAAAGGTACCTATTGGTGAAGATTGGTCTAAAGTTTTCCATTTGATCCTCTGAAAACCAGTTTTCAGGTCAGGTTCTTTTTCTTCAGGCTTACATAGAAGTAGTAATCCACCTAGAAACTTGGGATTTCCAAATTGCCCAAAGTGTATATCCTTATTCTCCGTTGCATAAAACAAATGGGTCTCTAGCCTCTCTGACATAAAGGAAATAATTATATATTAAAGGTCATCCTCATGGTGAAGGTGCATAGCTGAAATTTCTAGATCTAAGCAACCAGGTGGAAACTTTTGGGAGGAGAGAAGGCACTCTAACCAGGTGTGACTCATCACTACAGGACTTGCACTGTAAGATGACAATTGTCATGGTTCAGTCATGTCTAACTTGGGGTTTTCTTGGCAAAGATATCGGAGCGGTTTGCCATGTCCTTCTCCAGGTCATTTTACAGATGAGAAAATGGAGGCAAACAGGATTAAGGGACTTGCCCAGACTCACAGAGTTAAGGCCAAATTTGAACGCAGGAAGATGATGTTCCTGACTTCAGGCCCAGCACGCTGTGCACTATGGTGCCACCTAGCTGTCCTTTGTATATGAAACCCTTCTCTTTTCACTCCCTCTTTTTGGGGAAGCCCTAAGCATGAGCCGTAAAAATAATGGGTAAAATGTAATCAGTATAATTCACCCCAGGTTGCCACCCCAAAGGGTACTGAAAGAGCTAAAGAATGTGAGAACAGTGAGCCTAATCCAGGCTGGGCCCCAGCTCTCAGGACTAAATTTGCACCAGACCACTTGCCTGTTGGTTCAGATTCGAGAAGGGCCCCTCATGGAGAGAGAATGGGGAAGAGGGAGTATGAGTGAGTGCTGTATCTTCTATGGACTCAATGATGATTTTTCAAATTTAGCCTTAGATAGTCTTGGTACCTAGTACATTGAAAGTATTTTACTTAGCTTAATTTATTTGAGACTCTCAATAACTCTGGGAAGGAGATAATACCGGCAGAATTATTATCATCTTAAGGGTGACGCTCAGAAAAGTTAAACGAGCTGTCCGTGATTAGACAAACAGCAAATGCAAGAGGGTGGATAGGAAACCAGGTTTTCCAACACTCTAGCTGCCATGTCAGGCTCATCCATACTGTCTCACCTATACAGAACAAGACAATTTGCCATTTCCTTTGTGTAGATCTCCTCCGTAGGTCCCTCAAAATTAAAAATGTGTTTGTCAGGAAGTAAGGACTTCTGACAGTTTATACAGAAAGAATCACAGCATCTGAGGACTGGAAGTGATTTCAAATAATAACATTTTCATATAACACTTCAAAGTTTCAAAGAACTTCTCTCATAATAAATTGGCCGTGCTGGGAGCCTGCAGAGTATCATGATGAAATGCATGCTCTTTCAGGAAAAGGAGTACTTAATTTTTGTCTTTTTATCCCCAGACTCTTGCACAGTGTCCCAGATGTGGGGAAACTGCAGCCTCCACATAGGGCCCTCCATGTCCTCAAGTGCAGTCCTCTGACTGAATCCAAACTTCACAGAACAAATCCCCTTATAAAAGAATTTGTTTTGTAAAAGTTGAACTCTGTCAAAAAGCCACACCCAAGGACCTAGAAGACCACATATAGTCTCGAGGTCTAAGGTCCCCAATCCTCATAGGAGGTACTTAATAAATGCTTGAAGTTAATGGAATTGAATCAAATGCCCATTTTACAGATGAAGAATGCAGAGTTTAAGCTATTTTTCAAAGGTCACCTGGTTAGGATCATACTGAGGTATTGACACCGTAAATAATGCTTCCCACTACCTCTCAGTATGACTTCTTGAGGATCATGTAATACAGCTTGTTCATTTTACCAGTGAAAAAAATACAGCCCAAAAAGTTAGAGCTCATAGAGCTGTTTATGTAAATGCAATGGTTGACTCAGTTTCATAATACCCTGACAATACTCTCTATTGTGCAGTGGGTTGCTGTGGAGTTAACACCCCCAAGATCAGGACATTCTGATTAAGGAATCCCTCAGACTCTAGTCTCACATGGTCTTCAAGAATTGCTTAGAAAGTAGCTACATTTAAAAAGAAACACTGTCTCCTATGTATCTTACATAGTGAAGAAAAGTTTGTGTTAAAATCTGGCTTTCTAAGCATGGGATGATGGGAGCATGCCATGGGCACCCATGAGAAAAGAAGCACCAGCAAGAAAAAGTTAGGCAAGAATTATGCTGGCCAAAGTTATTTCAAGTCAACTGATCTTTAAAAATTTAAGGGATGGGTGGGGGAGTTTTGAGTTTCCCTAAACCCAAGAATAATGCCACCTCTGATCTGCAGAGAAATGAAAAATTGGAGTTTTTCCTTTGCAAGTGAGTTTTAAATATTTCTCCATTAATAGTTAATGTGCACACAGACTTACAGAGTGACAGCTCCCTGTGATTACGTATTCTGGCTCTGTAACTCTAATCCAAATAGGAGCTGAACTTTGAAAATCACAGCAGTTACTTTTGGCAAATTAAATTGTCCCGGGGAGGAAAGGAGTGGAAGCATGTGAGCGTTTCAAGTTTGTTGAGGTGGGTATAGGGGAGAAGTGCATGGAGAGAGCTTGAAAGTGTTTCTCAGGTGGGGAAAGGGTTAAAAATGAAAAAAGAGGCTGTGTTTGTGCTTTTATGAGTTGACAATACTGTCAACATTTATTACAAAATGGCAACAAAGGCAGTTTTGAGGAGGGAGTGAATGAAAGAGGGTTGCAATGTAGATTTTTGCCCCAGTAAAAAGAAGATATCCCATTTAAAACGCAAAAAATCTCTAATATGAATGAGATTGCTTTTAGGGATTTTTAGCAAAAAAAAAAAGTCTAGTGAAAACAATTTGTTTAAATATTAGTGAATCTAAACATGATATTCATAAGAATCTGCTCTATGAAATCTTTATTTTTCTGTTTAGAACTTCAACTTTTGTATTATCGTTTTAATGGAAACTTTCTCCTTCTTAACCTGATATTTAAATACTAAATAGTAATTGTTTCTCTTTTATCCAGGAACCCTGAGGGTCTTCTCCCAGTTTGATTTTTTTTTTTTATTAAAGGGGCCATCCCTTGACAACTATTTAAAGAATTCTATTGAATGGGTATATCTCACTCAAAGTGAGAATGCTGTAAGACTTTAGCCTGAAAGGGCCAGGGTCTCACTTTGCATCCTGGGCCATTTCCAGCCATCCTGAAGAATATCAGGCCACTGGACCCAGATGGCTCAGGAGGAGAAAGTGAGGTTGGTGACCTTGCACAGCCCTCCCTCACTCAAATCAAGATGAACTGTAAATAGGTCATCATCTTGATGTCATGGTCCTCTTTGAGAATGAAAGACAAACACAACAGAAATGTGTAATTGTGATGCACAGGAGAGATCACTGGACCTGACTTCATGGAGGCCTGAGTTCAAATTCAGCCTGCAGAGGGTTGCTATTTATAAGACCCTGGGCAAGTCACTAACCTCTCTCTGAGAGAGTTTCCTCATTTGCAAAATGGGAATAATGAATAACACCTACCTCTCACAGGGTTACTGTGAGGATTAAATTAGGTAGTGCTTATCAAACACTGTACAAACAAAAATGTTATATAATTCTTGTTGTTGTTAAAATATCCAACTTCTTACTACTCAGTGTTTTAGGTGAATGAATGAAACAGAAATATCAGCAAGGAGACCAGCTGACTTGACTCGGTTGGCTTTCTTCCTGATCAATATAAGAGGGAAAGGACATTTGATTTTGGAGCAGTCACCAGAAAAGAGAATACACAACGAATAAGGTACAAAGGGGCAATATTTAATGAGCAAAGGCCTAGGACTCAACTGTATGATTTTTTTTTATTTTTTTGGTCTCCCATAATGACTCTAATGCAGCACTTCTCCAGTTTTTGAATGGAGACCTGCACTGGTTTTAGAGTTGGCTAAATCAGAAATCAGGCACTGATGGCTACACTAAGGGATGGGGAGAAAGCAACAGCTAAAATGTGCAGAATCAATCAATAACCATTTGTCAAGTACCTGCTATGTGCCAGGCACTATGCTAAGCATTTTCATTGTACATAGAGGGAAGCAGCTGGTGTAAAAGTACAGAATCCCACACTTGGAGATCAGACTCCAATCCTTGGTTATTACTGCTGTTCAGTCATTTTAGTTGTGTCCAATTCTTCATGACCCCATTTGGGGTTTTCTTGGCAAAGACACTGGAGTGGTTTGTCATTTCCTCCTACAGTTCATTTTACAGATGAGGAAACTGAGGAAGACAGGGTTAAGTGACTTGCCCAGGGTCACATAGCTAGGAAGTATCTGAGGCTAGATTTGATCTCAGGAAGATAAATCTCCATGACTCCAGGCCTGGTGCTCTATCCACTAGGCCACCTACCTGCTTCATTCCATCTTTACTGGGTCATTTAATAACTGTGTAATTTTAGAAAAATTACCTTATCTGTCTGAACCTTGGCTTTCTTATAGATGAAGTTGGACAAGATATGTTCTAAGGTTCTATCTATCTCAAAAATTCTTTGATTCCAAATGAGTGTGAAGAGTGCCTTCTAGGCAGGAATTGCTTTGTTTTTCTCTTTATAGCTTTAGATTCTAACACAGAGCCTGGTTCATAATGGGAATAAATAAATGCTTTTTGAGGTGAATTCAGTTTTAAATAACACACTTGAAGGTTTACAAAGGGCTGTTCTCTCAAGGAACCTGTGAAGTAGTCATTCAAAAAGTATCATCTCCATCTTATAGGTGAGAAGACTGGGGCTTATCAAGGTTCAACGACTTATCCAAGATCTTAAAGGTAATGTGTGGTAGAGTCCAGATATAAATCCAGGAATTCTGACTCATAATCTGAAGCTCTTTCTATTACGCTGTAATGGAGAACTGCTGAGGGTAGTGGGAGGAGGAAGTTATTAGCAAAAGATATCTTTGGAGTAAGGAATTTGAAGGGTCAGTGGCTATGTAGTGCATTGACAGAAACTCACATCTGGAACTTTATCTCTACTCAGTAGATGTCCCTAGTTAAAAAATTTATTCAACCCCTTATATTCATGATAAAGGAGTATGATCCTATTTTATTATGAAAAGCTTTATGTTATAGTAACAACAGCATTGAAATTGCAATCAGAAAACTTGGTTCTGAATCCCTGTTCCAATACTCACTCTAGGCTAAGTTTCTTTATGGAAACATGGAAATCAAAATTCTTGCCTTATCACTTTCATAGGGTTATTTTGAAGATCAAAGGAGATTAAGGCATGCTCCAAACACATTGTAGACTATAAAGTTCTATTAAAAATCACAAGGCTTTGTCATTCACTCATGTGCCAGATATTCCTTTACTGCCTGCAAATGTGCTAAATACGTTCGAAGGCTACAAGGTGCAAGAAACTTTGCGAGATGCCAAATTACACAAGATATGGTGCCCGTTCTCTCAGAATGCCACATCTGAGAATGGTCATCCACCAGGTCTTCCACTGACTAAAACCTTGTTTCAAGAATTGCAGGTTCAGAGAAAGAATGGAAAGTGAAATATTCTTAATTATGTGTGTATATTGCTAGATAGAGTCCAAGGAAAGAACCAATCTTTGTAGCTTAGGTAAAAATTCAGTTGCTTTCAACAGATGCTTGTGAAACTCCTGCTACACATAAAGTTTCTGTCTCATAACGCAATTTTATGTATCACTGTATCTAATCCAGAGATGGGTATATCTACATGTTTAACTGCATATAAACATACACACTGATATTAATAGAAACTATGATTTCACCAACATAATAAATTCTAGTGAGAAATGGCTCATAAGCACCTTCTTCGCAATTTTAGTCCTATAGATTTGCCCAGGGAATTGGCAGATTAAATAACTCACTCAGGGGTCACAGAGCCAGTAGGTGTTACTTACAAGACTTATACCCTCATTCTCTGGACTCAAAGATCAGTTCTACAGTCAATGAGCCATGTTGCATCACTATATATGCACCTATGTACATCTGTGTGTATAAATTCTATGTATAGTTGAGAAGCCGTATGGTGTGCAGGAGTAGGGAACCTGCAGCCTTAAGGCAAAAATGTGACCTTCTAGGTCCTCAAGTGAGGCCTTTCAACTGAATGGCCGCACTTAAGGACCTAGACGGCCAAAATTTTTGATTCTATCAAAAGGTTACACTTAAGGACCTAGAAGGGAATAGGTTCCTCACCCCTAGTATAGTGGATAGAGAGCTGGTCTCAGAGACAGGAAGACCTGGATTCTAGTCCTGCCTCAGACATATATCCAAACTATACAAATTGAGGTAAGTTACTCTAGGAGAGTGCTGTAAACACAGATGGAAATGGGGACCACTAAACGTTTTAACTTTTAAAACATAATGTTACATATGAGATTTTTTGTACTTTTATTTACGTTGTTAAGTATTTTCCAACTACATTTTAATTCTGTTTCCTAGTCCTCTGCCTGAGGGCCAAGAGCTTGGCACCTCTACTCCAGATAACTGAACAATGTTTTAATTTTCAGAGAAGATGCCATCTGCCTTGGTAGAGTAGTTTTCTCACCTGTGAATTTCCTATCTCAATAAAATCATGCCTAGTCCCTATCCTTATTCCCATGTATAATTTATACTATATGTGACTATATTAAAGTAAAATTGTATGTCATAAATTTGTGTGTCATAGTTACATATTGACAGAGATCCCTTTTCATCACAGAATGGAATAAGTACAAGGAAAATGGACAAATCACTTTTATATCTATAGTGCTTTAGGGTGTACAAGGCAATTTTCTCACAGCGACCCTGTGAGGGAGGTTAAGTGACTCAACCAAAGTCACAGAAGATAGCAGTTGACAAGGCTTCCTGCTTCAAAGTTCCCTGCTTTTTCCACTTTTGTGCAATAGTGTATCTCAAAACAAAGTGCTTCTCCATACTTGAAGGAGAGAAAAACCTATGGTACGGTATCATTTCAAGATGAAAATGGCATTCATTGAATAGTCCAGTAAGATGGGGCAAAGGAGCCCCAGAGATCCTTGGCATGGGACTCTCTCCTCCTTGGTGGAATGAATGCCCACCATGTGTGTCAGAGGCAGTGTAAAGCTGACAAGAGAGAAAAGAGGTCTCTTCAGTCTTTCTCTAATCTCTTTAAAAGTTGTTGATCTTCAGCTTTGTGAGAAAAGATGCATGGGATTCCAAACTCTCTTCAGGGATATGAGGGGAGAAAGGCTATGAGGAAGAAGCCAGTGTAAGAGGAACTGACAGTCTCTAGTTGCTATCCCCAGCTTGCTACACTAGAGACTTAGGGAAAATTTCCCCTTGGTTGAGATATGCGGTCCCTTGGTTGAACTGAGTTACCTCACTTCCCATGGGAGAGCTCCTTCACTCTATATTATCTGATACACACACACACACACACACACACGCTCCTATGTATAACTTCCTCTGATTTTTGTGTTGCTATCAACTTGGATCATTGGGCTTCTTTGCAATATGGTATGTGCGTTCATTGTGAAAGTGGATTTTGATGAGAAGTAATTCAAGTCTTGTATATAGAGCTTAGAGTCCTTTTCCCATTAACAAATATTGATCTGGACATTAGGTTGAATCTTAAAATCCTATCCTCTAGACTAACAATATTCAAGGAAGCAGACAGATATGATTCTAGTTTGGTATTCCTCTCTCTGACGAGAGCAAAGCAACTCTAGTCTCCACCTCCTGCTTCCCTTCCTGGAAGGAACCAAAATCTCCCTTTGAAAAGGATGGGGGAAAGAGACACTTGAAACAACTACTCCGGTCTTCCTTTGAGCTAAATGAAGATAGTCTCATTACATATGAAACTTAACAACTCAGATCAGCTCTGACAACTTATGAGTCAAGATTGATGATAAAGCCTGCTTCCCAGTTCTTAACAAAGAGGTGACGGACCAGACTACAGAATGAGACATACATTTTCAGACCCAGCCAACGGACGAAATTATTTTCTTTGACTATATATTTTTTGTTATGGGGGAAGGCTTTTAGGAAGAGAGTAGTGGAGATAGTGATAATAATACAAGGGAAAAAAAGAAAGAGAAAGAAAGGAGAGAAAGAAAGGAAGGAAGGAAGGAAGGAAGGAAGGAAGGAAGGAAGGAAGGAAGGAAGGAAGGAAGGAAGAAGAAAGGAGTGAAAATGTTTTAAAAATACACAAAAGAGAACAGAGGAAGTTCAAAATGGAACAGACAATCAGGGAAGTTATTTGTACTAAATTTGATTTGTGTTTAATTTTTTTAAAAAAGGTACTACATAAACAAGATTTGAGATTTCATATACAATCCTCTTTTTCTGTTCTTCTTTGTATATGGAAATGTCCATATTTGTTGATGTTTTAAAATTCATAATAAAGTATTTTAATAGGGTGTAATATTATCCCTAGTATTTATCTCACAGATTTGCTACAAATGACATAATATATGTAAAGACCTTTGTAAAACTTAACCCTCCATATAAAAGTTTTGATTATCTAAGTTAATTCTGTTATTTTATAAATACAGAAACTAAGGCTCCAAGAAGCTAAATGATTTATACAAGATCATTCAGGTAGTAAATAAATCACAATGGAGATTCAGCCCCAAATTCTCTAATTCCAAATTCATTTCCCTCTGTACAATGCAAAATGTGACATCTCCAGGCAAAGAGCCATAGGCAGAAAAAAGCTTGGAAATAGCATCATGACCCATGAGAACTCTCAGTTCTGAGGACACCAAGCAAGAGAGTGGGAAGCGTAAAAAGTGGGATCTCAGGCAAACCATGTCAAGAGAAGCCATTAGGGAGAAAAAACGGGGCGGGGGCGGGGGAAGAGACAGCCTTTTCTTTTTAAGATTTAGTGTTGATTGTAACTTAGATTATCTGGGTGTCTTTTTTTTTTTCTGGATGCCATTTTTTTTTTCTTAACAAGGAAAGCATAACTTTTCTGAGAGTGTGGTAGGAAACAGGGCAAGATGACTAATATGAGTGGGGTACAATGGCCTGTGAAGTTGTGGCTAAGGCCATATGGCTAAATAGCCCTTTGTAATTTTTAATTTTCCCCCTTAATTGGGGGTTGATTTTTAATATTTATATCCTTATAACTCATAAAAGATATAGGAGTTAGAAATAGAAAAATAATATAATCCTACCAAAGATTTAAACTGACAATTTTTTTTATTCCATATATGATGCCTGGATTTGACTTAGAATCTACTTAACGATCTGGACTTCATTATTTTAGGATGGTATTGTCAATCTCATGGTATTAGAAGACGGATTGGATAGCTTTGTTCTTGATGTTGACAAATATCCAAAAAAAGACTAATGGTCGGTAAAATCCATTTATTAGAGACAAAATTCTCTGGAGGTATAAGTTTCTCCATTCATTGAGCCCTAGAGGCTCTTTCCACATTCTCTTAAGAAAATGATTCCCAAGAGACTCTAATTAAAGCCAACTAAACCTACAAAAATTGTAAATACTTATGTTTTTGGAGTGGAGGTTGGGAGAGGAGTTCAGGTATTATATTTGAGAAAAAGTAAGTAAAAACAGCATTACGGTATAAGAAAGAAAACAACTTTTATTTGACCTTGAATGTACTAGTTATTCTCTAAGATTTTTTTTAAGTCTAGAGGGTAGTTGTTTCTTGTCATTATACTGTTGCTGATTCTGTGGTTAGTTATTAATTTTATTTTTTATGATTCACAATCTGCTCTTTGAAATATGCCATATGCTCAAAGCAATTCAAGGATGACAACTGTCAGAATTACTCCAATAAAAATTGCCTAAATGAGGAAGATTTACTGCAGCCTGATATTTCTATGGGAAGTCCCTCTTCCCTCCCCCTACAGCTTTTCAGTTACTGGGAAGTCGACAACATGTTCTTCAGTCAAAATCACATGGCTATTTTGTGAAAACTTCTAAAACTCCTTGTTAAGTAGAAAGATTGATAAAGTGCATGAGGCTAAGTACAGAGTAGCAAACAGAGAAAATTCTACATATACATACATAAATAAATATACATTTATTAGACTGATGACCTGCAATCAATATGTGAGCTCAAAATCAGTTTCCTTAAATCAAAAGTACATGTATTGGCTCAACACAACATCATCTGCTTTATGTATGACTAACAAAAGTTAAATTGGAAAAGTCCTGCATCCTGGAAACATCAAAACAACCCCTAGACAAATTTCTTTCTTTCCTGAAAAGATCTAAGGAGTAGATCATATCCATGGGAGTGCTCCAATCAAAACACGTTTGGTTAAATGTTACCATTCCATTTATTTTTCATTTTGTTTCAGCCTATTTATTAATGCAGTTTCATTTCTTGCTATTCATTTTGAAGATAAATCTTTGTCCTTCTATAGAATTATGCCAAATAGAATGTGATAAAGGCAACTTTCTTGCAATTATGATGTCGGTGCAGCCTGTCAGCACACAGGGGATGGAAATGAGGTTGGGGACAGGGAAGGGAATTCTAATAGACACCATGATACATACAATGAATGTGGCGATATCCTAAGAGAGAAAGACTTGTCAGGCTAATCAGATCTTCTATAGCAAAGTAAAGGCAGAAATGGTAGCTCTAACCTTGTAAAGATGCTGCTGTTGCTCCTCTGACATCATCAGGTCATGGCTGTCCATCACTATAGATTCCATGTCAATCAGCCAATCCCAGAGCTCCTGATATTCTGAATCAAAGTCCAAAAGTCTGTAGATAAGGAAGAAAATGTATTATGCATAAATACAGTGTAGTTGTTAAAATCTTGTATTAGAATAATGTATTCTTGAAACTCATGATGTTCCTAGGTGATATTTGTAAAGGCGTGGGGGGTTGGCGGGGAAGGAAGCATTCTGTGTGTGGTTACACAGAGTGGACAAAACAGAAAATGAAGCCAGTGACAAAGGGGCTAGATTTTGAAAATAGAATGTTATTCACACTGTTCATGCCTGAGATCCAATGGTTGCTTTTTTCTTCCAAAGCTATTTCTTGGGATCTCAGAGCACTTGAAAAGATCTTCCAATAGTGCTGGAAAATAAACTGGAAAATGTCCCTGTCATATTGAAAAATGGAAACTGAGTAGCTAATGGGAATTCTGGTGCCCATGGCAAGATCCCAAACTCTCAGTTACTACTATTAGACGGTATCATAGGTATCAAACCCTTACCAACTTAGGACCATGAACATTATATTCAACTTACTTCTTTATAATAATTATAAAACCTCATCATATCCAAATTATTACTTCCACTTAAAAAAAAAAGACTCAATCCATTTATCTGTCCTTCTGCTGTCTATCTGCCTATCTCTGCAAATATATATCCTACATTTATTTTCATGGATGAGTAGCTAGCATTTCAGCTTAACACTTTAAGATAGGCTTGAGTGAATATGGTAAGCCAGTGAGAACTAAGGCCAGATACAGTATTAGACAGGTGTTCCCTACAGACATGTAAGAAACAAAGGTAAGGACAGGAAGTCAAAACAATGAATCCTTGAATAGCCAGCGATCATTAAAATTCAAAGGAGGATCACTACAGTTTTCAACAAAATAAATCATTAGAATAAGGAGCTTAAAAGGATTAATGTGATTCTCTATTGAAAGCCTGGTGAATAAGTAAAGCCAGAGATTCTTCTAAAACACTGTGATCCAAGAAAGAAAGCAGAGGCTGAGAAACTGCAAATTTGTCAAAAAAAAAATCATCTCTTCAAAGGAATCCTTGAGTCTTGTCAAACTGTAACTGAGAAAAAGCTCATCAATAACAATAAAGCAGAAATCATAGTTATGAATGTGGATCTATCAAGTGACTATCTTAATACTGCATTCTCCCCATCTCCCCATACCCATTAAATGATTGCTTGCCTAGAGAATTGACTTTCACCATTTAAAAAGCATCACTTTACTAGATCTGACAAAAATATTATAAGGCGTGTCTGCTGATGGGAGAAGCTGGACCAAAATGGGGCAATAAAAATATCAATTGTATATTAAATTGCATGATGCTACAGACTCTAGCTGGGGGTGGAGGAATACCATTAGTACAAGTGATTTAACCAACAACCTTTGTTTGCAATGGGGTGTAGTCAACAATAGTATCTCATCCCCAAAGGTTACAAACAAGCCAACTGCAATAATGTGGACAAGAGCTGATGATCTTGGATCCATTATTAGGTCTGAATAGATTAATCATATTTCAGTCGCTCACCATGGAAGGAGCACGTAATTGCTTAGAATAGCCCTCTGTCCTTGCAAGTTTCAAGACTGGGATACTCAGCTATGGAGATTATAGATTGCATAAGTGGTTTCATGGAAGGTATGATGCTTTCCATGCAAGTGTGATGGCAAAGAGAAGGAAGAGAGGTAGATAGAAGGATAGAGATGGAAAGACATACAGAAACAGATAAATGTTGAGACAGAGACAGAGACTAGAAGAAACACTCAATTTGTCTTGATTCAACAATACAACATATTTCTCTTTCAACTTGAGCATCTAAAAGGTCCCTAATGAAGTTATTTTGCACAGTTACCATAAGCAGGATAATGACCAGAAGATGACCTGGTGAGATTGGTGACAGCAGGAAAATTAATAGATTAAAGGTCCTCCCTTCCTCCAATGCATCATATTTTAATTTGCTCCTTTTTAGCTTTCTACTCACTGTATCTTGCAAGGATGTGTCTAGTGAGCTCTGCCTAGGAAAGCTATTTTTCAATATGTTTAGACATGAAGAGAGAAGAGTTCTTCTGTAATAATTAGACCCTCCATTACACCATAAAGGAGCTAGCAAATTATTAGTAGCTGTCTGAAAGAACAAAATTTTCCTCTTTTGGCAACAAAAGATCTTCTAACATGTTATATGAAGATCCCAACCCTTCTCCCTTGACCATCATCCAAGAGTGTGCAAATGCATCAACAACAGATGGTTAGAAGGCAGCTCTCAACGGATCTGGGAGCAGGCGCCTCAGTTAGGCATGAGATGTGCTGAAGCAGTCTTCTCACTGGAACAACAGAAGTCAGTGTACTCCTTACACACCTGACCGTGCAACCTGAATAGGTAATGATTCTTACATGAAATGCCTGAACTTAATCCTACTTTCTGCTCCTACAAAGTAGTTCTCTGGACTGAAAAGAAGGTATATTCTTTGGTTCACCACGCGAGGGTCACATTATACTTTGGTTCTTGTTTTAGATGGGGAAAAAAACCTATACAAAGCTAATGTGGTATATGTGAAATGGAATTTCTGATGAAAATAAATTTCAAACAAGTTAATGATAAACATAAGACAAACATCCCTTTCCCTCCTATATTCAAACCATTTTTCACTGGCTTTGAACACACTTCTGTCATATTTCTCTTTACTCTTTTAGTAAACTCCACCGTCTTTCTTGCTAATGTCCTTATTCCTAAGCTAAGCGGGGGTAAAGGTATTCATTAGTAGATGATAGATTTCAAGATGAAATTGATCTTAGGCAAGTAGTTTCAAGGTAGACATGTACATCAAAGAGGAGAAAATAGAGAGTAAGGGAGGGAGGGAAGAAAAGGGAGAAAAGATGGAAGAGAGGGGAGGGAGAAAGGAGGAAGAGACAGAGAAAAAGGAAGAGAGGGAAAGGAAGAGAGAGGAGACAGATAAAGGAGAAGAGAGTGAGGTGCTACTGTTATCCCCATTTTATAGTTGAGGAAACTAAGGTTAAGTCACTTGCCTGGGATTCCACAGCTAGTGTATGTGTGAGACTGGATTGGAACCTAGGTTTTCCTTATTCCAGGTTCAGCACTCTATCCATCATAAATGTCTCATAGAAAAATTTCTCCCTCCTTCTAAAAATAAAATCCAGTTTCCTCCACAAAAGAGATTTGATCAGTAAGGCAAAAAACATTTATTCATTGTTTACATTACAAACACAGGAAGAAGAAAGATAGTTTCTATCCTCAAGGTGCTTGAATCATAATGTGGGAAGGCAACATGTGGGAAGATAAAAAGTGGAAGAGTGGTGGGATGGGGAGAAGAAGGCAGCCCTAGAGGAGTATGCTAGAGAAGGAAATTTTGAGAGTCAGAAGAGGAGCACCAAGGAGAAATAAAGGAGTGAATCTAGGTCTAAATAACTACTTCATCTGTGCAGAGTCAGTGTCAGAGTTCACTCAAAGATGAAAGTTCTCATAAAACTAAAAAAGAAGTCACACAGTTTATGCTATAGGCAAGAGGGAGTCATTGACACTTCTTGAGCAAGAGAGTTCCGTGAACAGATCTGTACCTTAAGAACAGCAGGTTAGCAGGTGCAGAAGATGAACTGGAAGAGGGAAAGACTGAATTTGTGGAGACAAATTAGGAGGCTATTGAAAGAGTCCATTTAAATGTTAATTAGGGGGTGAAGTAGGGTGGTGACCATGTGAGGGAAGAGAAAGTGAAAAATATGAAAAATGTAGAAACAAAAAGGGCCAAAACTTGGCAAGTGATTGCAATGTGGGTGAAGGAATGAGGGAGAACAGAGTTGAGTATCACTCCAAAGTTACCACTCTGGATTACTGGAAGGGTAGTGTTAACCTCCATAGAAAAGGGAAGTTAGGAAAGGGCATATGTTTAGTGGGAGAAGATAAGTTCTATTCTGGGATATTTTTAGTTTGATATCTCTATGTCATCCAGTTGGGGATATCCAGTAAACAGTTGTTGATATGAAAAGATATGAGAGCCACATAAATAGATTTTGGAATAATCTGTATAGACATTATAATTGAACTGATAGGGACTCATGATATCACTGGTATACAGAGGAACAAGAAAAGATCCAGGAAAGAACCCTGAACTGTGCCCGTCTGTAGTTGATGGGGATTAAATGATGACTCAGAAAAGGAGGAGTAGTCAGAGAAGTAGGAGCTGAATGAGGAGAGAGCAGTCCTACAAAAACCAAGGGAAGAAGGGTATCTAAGAGAAGTGACTGATTTATGGTATCATATTCTGCAGAGGTCAAGAAGGATAAGGACTGAGAATAGGCCATTACAATAATTACAAGACCACTCAAAGCCTTGGATAGGGCAGTTACTGTTGAGAGGCAGTGTTGAAAGAGAGATTGCAAGGGGTAGAAGAGGACAGGAGAAAAAGAAGTAGAGGCGATGAGCATAGATAACTCAATGAAATAAAGACACAGCAAACAGAATTTGGGAGAGTGGCTATATTTTCCAAATATTCTGTCCACCATACTATGTTCCTTTTCCAAGATTAATATGTGTGTATATACATATACATGTATGTGTGTATTATATATAAATATGTATGTATTATATATGTATATATGTATGTATTACATATATGTATGTATGTACATACATATATGCATTGAAAATAAATCAAAACTCACATGCAAAAAGAAGAAATTTTTAATTGAGGTTGTTTCAGATTACAATTCCTTGAGCCTGAATAAATACCTTATTTTATTTATTGATTACCTAGTTGATCTGATTTTTATACAGGCTTGACAGTCTGTGTATGTGTATATGTATGCATATATGCAAGTGTACGGGTGTGTGTATTCTATACTTTTGCTCATTCATCAAATATCCATAGACTTGTCCAATACAATTCCTTGCTATTCAGGATGCTAAGGTATGATCCGGTTGCCATACAAAGTTTAAGGCATAAGCTCTACTCTAAATTTCAAGAGGAGTTATGGTTTTTGACTCCATAGATTCAGGTCGTCTTTGGTATTTAGGATGAGAATCATTAACTCAGATTTGCAACTTGAACTTTGCTTAAATGATAAAGTTTTAGCAATTTGAAGTCAACGAGAGACATATTTGAATATATGGAGTCTCAGTTTGGTCTACTAAGGAATTTTGATTGAAACTGACAACCAAATGAACAAATCAGCAAAATAGGGCAATTACTGATCAAAGAGGAGCTCTTGGATTAAAAAAAACCTAGCGTTTTCTGATCCATGGCTGAAGATTCCTTTTGCATTTAGAATCCACCTTTGGTATGCTTAACATATCATTTATTCACATCCCCACATGCAGAAAAGCAAGAGCAGCTCCTGAGATATCAGTTCTTATATGCAGATATTGTTTTAAATGATCTGATTTTCATAGTTTCTTCAGCATATTTATTCCTTCCAAAAATATTTATTAGGTGCGTATGATCCACATTCATTTGTTCAAAGCTGTGCATCTTCATTCTTCTAAGAGGGAAATTAAAGGAAAGATAGTTAAATCCTACCTTAAAAAAAAAACAAACTAGGGAAGAAAACACTAATAATGATCCTTCTTCTTTCACTATCCCTTCCTTTTCTTTTTGTCCCTCTAAGAATAAAAGGGATATACAGCAGCAGCACCTAGCCCTATAATATCATTAAAGAGTCAAATTTCACTTCACAGACATGGAATATGATATGCGAAGTTGCATGGAGAATCCCTTTCCACTCTAAAACATATTAAAGTATGGACACTAATTTATTATTTTGAATGAAAATTCATGAGTAACTTTCTCATGAGAAAACCAGCCTGTCTCTGCCGTTAATAAATAAAAAGAAAGGGAGTGGTTTCCACCAATCATTTTCTATCCTTTGGTATTATTACTTTTATGACTCAGTTCATATAGTAATTAAAAGCCCTACAACCATGTTATTATCTCAGAAAAACAAAATGAAGCTTAACAAATTTGCTTGTTGCTGGGTCACCATCTGCTGGATGGTCTTTTCACAATAACATATTATTGGAAGACAGAAAGTAAAATTTCTGACCTACAAAATTAAGGATAAAATAATAAAATATCACCGTAGAGCTCTGGACATATTTAGAGCCTTCTGTTTGGTTGTCAGAGATGTCAAATTCATGTCTAAACTGTTCAGAATATATGCTGATCCAAGTTTCTTCTTTTTCAGTAGAAATTTGGAAGATTATATATCAGGCTGAATACATTTGTTGGAATATAAATGACTGGGAAACCACTTCAGGCTATAATCCTAGGGGATTGAAGACTGAGGAAAAGTTTCTTTATATGTTTCTTGTAACCATTTAGAACAATCTTCGTGGGGCAAAGAACAGGAAACAAAACGTGGAATGACTGAACAAAATGTAGTATATAGATGTATATGGCAGTACTTCAAGAAATTATGAATACGAGAACTTTGGAGGAACTTCAGAAAACTAGAATGAGCTGACACAGTCCAAATTAAGAAGAACCGGGACAATTTATAATGATATAAAGGAAAACACTGGAAGATAGTAGAACTCTGACCACTAGTCTTGACTTTAGAGGACTGACAGTGAAGTCAGAGGAGAGGTGGAGGATTATGGATGCAGCATTCAGCATCCATAGTCAGACAACACCAAAGTATTGTTTTATTTGGCTTAATTATGTTTCTCCATTACAAGGAAGCATGGGGATGGTTATCATTGGGAAATGACATATGAATATTTTAAAAATCAATAAAACTTTTTATAAAGAAAGTAATTGAGCAGCACTACAATAGAAATGTTCATTTGCATAGCTATAGATGCTAAACCAAGAGACAAAAGTGGAAAAACCTTAACTGTGTCTAAAGTGCCCATTCACCATCCCTTTTAGTACCTCCCTTTTTTCTTATCATCTCCCCATTCCTAAATATGCTTTGCCCTCATCTTATTCCCTGGCTACTTATACATTCTTACCACTTACTCTGAGCTCTGACCTTGCCCATCCATCCCTCATCAAAACCTGCTTGAAAACTTAAAGCACAATGTTTTCCTGACCAACGGTTCTTACCAAACCTCCCAAAGAGGCACTATGGTATGCCTGGCAATCAGAAAGGCCTGAGTTTAATTCCTTTCTCTAACACATACTATGTGTCATCATGGACAAATCACTCAACTTTTCAGTGACTTAGGTAATCCTCTAAGATAGGGGTTATTAATCTTTTTTTCTGTCTTTGAACTCCTTTGGCAACCTTATAAAGCCTATGGACTTCTCAGAACAATGCTTTTAAAAAGATATAGTTGAAGGAAATACTAAATTTCAGTTAGAGATTAGTAAAACTAATTTTCCCCATCTGAATTCATTGATCCCCTGAAACCCATGGACCCCCATATTAGGAAGCCCTTCTCTAAGACTATACATCTTATCAATCAGATGTTTTTCGCTGATAAAATAATAGGCACAGGTCTGGAACCCTGTTTCTCTACTAATTTTTTTTCTTTGCAGAAATAGTAGCATTTAAACAGGGGACAGCGACATAAGAACCAACGGAATGAGTTTTGAAGGGTAGAATTTAAAGAAATACTACAAGGCTTGATATTCTTGGGGTGGGGAACCTTATCAGAGTATTTCACACCACAGTATGTCAATAACCACCTCATTGAGGTAAGGCAAAGTTCCACCCTGCGTAATTCACCTCTATCCAAGTATACAAACTTTGCCAGAAACATACGAGAAAAACATAAGACTGTCATAACAGCTAAATAATCATATGGCAAGGCTTGGAATCTTAGAAAATGCTTGCCAATGTTGCATTATTGCAGTATAAAATTATAGGATAACACAGAATTCAAAATATTATAGGAATTGTATGTTTCAACGGATTGGGGTGAGTGTTGGGAATAGATGAAAGTGAGAAGTATCACAGAATCACTTTGATTAGAGGTAAAATAGGAGAAGGAAATGGGACTTTTATTGATCCAGATTTTGGTTCATTTTCCTACTCAGCCTGCAGTCAGTCTTCCTCTGGAATGTATGTCAATTTTTTTCCCTACACATTGGTGCCTTCATTTGGTCCTGACAGTACATAATTAAGAGCTATGCTAGATAAAATAGCTAATGAACAACTGACTCGATCACTTGTGAGGATTGATATGAAAAAGCCATTTTCTATGCTAGCCTGAAAGTGCTTCAGGTAGGTTGTATAATAGTGGCAGAAGCCATGGGAAGTATATTTTAATTGAATACACACTAGACAATAAGGTTGAAAAGTTGGCATTCGGGAAGATTAGGTAATGCTGTATCAAATAAAATAAGATGAAATTGAATAGGGATAAATGTAAAGTCTAATAGTCAGATTCAAAACATCAATGGCACAAGAACAGAATATGAGGCATATTATCAACAGCTAGTGCCACTGTCAAGAGCATGACACAACCACCATGAAAGCTGATGTGTTCTTACACTGTGTTAAGGAGAGATAGCATTCAGCATTCAGAAGGAGTGAAACAAGGCTGTGTGCTTGCTTCCGTGCTTTTTGGCATGATGTTTTCAGTCATGTTGTCAAATACTTTCAATGAGAATGAACATGGGATCAAGGTCACCTACCGCACTGATGGTAAGTTCTTCAGCTTGAAAAGGCTCCAAGCCAAGACCAAAGTGGAGGGAGTGTTGGTGCAGGATTTTCTGTTTGCACATGATTGTGCACTCAGTGCAGCCTCTGAAGCTGAGATGCAACAAAGTATGGATCAATTCTCTGCTGCCTGTGCCAATTTTGGCCTGATAATTAACACCAAGAAAACACAGGTGCTCTATCAGCCACCACCACGCCAACCATACATGGAACGCTCTATTACAGAAAATGGAGAAGTTTTGAATGCTGTGGATATGTTCACTTTCCTTGGTAGTACACTTTCCAGGTATGTACACATTGACAATGAGGTTGACACACACATTGCCAGAGTAAAATCAGTGTTTGGAAGGCTTAGAAGGAAAGTATGGAAGAGAAAAGGTATTAGACTGACTACCAACCTGAAAGTCTTACAGAGCTGTTGTGTTGACCTCATTGTTTGTATGCCTGTGAAACCTGGACAGTATACCAATGCCATGCCAGGAAACTGAATTGCTTACATCTGAATTGCCTTAGAAAGTTTCTGAAGATCACCTGGATAAGATACCAGACACTGACACATCCTTTCTTGAACTAAACTGTCAAGCATTCAAACTCTGCTTCTGAGAGCACAACTCAAGATGGGCTGGCCATGTTGTTTGAATGCAAAATGCACGCTTGCCAAAATGACTCTTTTATGGAAGACGTTCGCAAGGCAAGCACTCACACGGTGGTCCAAAGAAGGGATACAAGGACACTCTCAAGGTCTCTCTTAAGAACTTTGGAATTGATTGTGTGACATGGGAGACACTGGCACAGGACTGTTCAGCATGGTGTGCCCACATTAGAAAGGGTACTGTGTTCTTTGAGGAAAGCAGGATGGAAATATTTCTTTTGAACCGTAAGATGTGCAAATTTAGAGAATTCACCCCAAATATTCACATGGACAAGTTATGCCCAACCTGTGGTAGAGCATTCCAAGCTTGAATTGATCTGATTAGCCACAGTCAGAAACACTGAAACTTGACTCTAACATTGTGATATCATTTTGGTCCTCTTCTAGAACAAAGGACACCAACCAACCAATACCCTTCTACTCTGCCCTGGGAATACTTTAAATGAAGTCATGAAAAGTCCAACAATAACTTAACAACAACAAAAAAGTGTTCAGGGTGGTTCATCCCAAAGGGTGGTGGGTCCTCTTTCCTTAGCTGTCTTCGGTTAAAAGCATATAAATAAATACTTATCAGTTACGCACTAGACAGGGGTTTGGAGGTTTTATTTTTAGATATGGATTGGATTAGAAGTCCTCTGAGGCCCCTTCTCTGAAAGTATTGTAAACAATGTAGACACCCATCAATTGGACTAGGAAATTGTGGTCTATGAATACAATGGGATATTATTGCACTGTAAGAAAGGATGAATTGATGAATACAGAGAATCGTGGAAAGATCTACATGAACTGATGAGGAGTGATGTGGAACCATGAAAACAGTGGAGCCAAGAACTACCACAAGAAAAAAAAAGACCAAAAGGAAGTGATGCAAAACTCAAAAGAACTTCAAAAAAAGATCTGACCTCTTTGCAGAGTTGTGACTTCTATGAATGTTGTATGGAGCATCAATTTTCAGACTTTTCAATGCATTGGTCTGTTATGCTGATTTTTTCCTCTTCTTTCTCTCTCTCTCTTTTTATCTTTGAAAAATATGATTTGCTATATAGAATGTCTCTCTCTGAGGAGAGGAAGGGATAATGAAGTGATAGAAAAATAAATGATATCAATAAAACTTATTTGTTTTTAATTGGATAAGAGGAATAGGAAGAAGGGAGAGAAAAATTTTAATCACGGATTAAAATGTGTTTCTTAAAATTACTTGAGGATTTCCTTTTTCCGTGATATCGCTTCTCCTATTAGATTGTACAACAGAGAGTTTTCTAGAAGTAAAACTGCCTTTGGGGACTGTATTTTAAAACATCACCATTTAAAACATTGGAAATGCTTGTAATCCACTCGTAGCAGCACTTTCCAAAGTAACCATGTGCATTTATGTACATGTGCATGCACACATATATTTAACTTACAAGGGATACTTTGCTCCCTGTTATTCAAAACCAACAAGATTAGCTGGAGGCAGTGGAATTCAGGGTGATTACAGCATTTCTTAGGTGGTTAAAGTCATTCAGTGGATTTTATTGTTCAATTAATCGAGAGAAACAATTTTGATCATTAATCAAGCAATATTTTACTTAGCTTATTTCTCTTTCACATGTCAATAACATTTCTCTTTGGGGGCTCTTGGGATACAAGCACACATGGAGTAGCCTGTACAATACATGCACATAGATTATGAATTCAGAGACATTTCTCTGCCTAAAGAAAAATGTATACTTTTTTTTCTGCTGGAATTAAGTCTTCTCTTTGGTTAAAAACAATTGAGTACAGACTTTTGTATATGAGATTCCTCTATAAACATTATTAGGATTTAAGCATGGTGGATAGTTATCAGGCTTTAGGTGAGGGTTCCAGTCCTGCCTCTGACATATATTGGGCATGTATCTCTGGGCAAGTCATTTAACCCTTTACTATCCCAGGTTGTTTTTTCAGTTGTGTCTGACTCTGTGACCCCACTTGGGGTTTTCTTGGCAAAGATACAGGAGTAGTTTGCCATTTCCTTCTCCAGGTCATTTGACACACGAGGACACTGAGGCAAACAGGATTAAATGACTCATCAAGGATCACACAGCTAGTAATGTCTGAGACCAGATTTAAACTCAGAAAGAGGAGTCTTCCTTGACTCTAGACCCTGCACTCTATCCCATTGCACCACCTAACTGCCCTATCACATCATGTTACCTTCCTACTGAACATGCAAGTAAGTTGTAATTTTTGCCCTTTCCTATGCACTCTGCATTTTACAAACGATGTGGGCCAGAGCAAGGAGAATTTCCTGTCTCAGTTTTACTTCCCAGATTTTCTGGTTTTACAGGACTTTTTTGGTGCTATGAAAATTAGAATATGAGAATGAACTTGGAAGAGATGAATTCTCCCTTACTGAGGTTACAACAAAAATTAGAATTCCTATTGGAAAAGTATCCTTAGATAAAATCAAAATATACTTAAACAATATTAGTAAAAAAAAAAAAATCAAACCAAAAAATAGCAAAAAAGGGAAACCTGCCAGAATAGGCATCATGGCACTGATCTCCTCAGACTCAGTGAATAGCTATGTATGTTGGTCATCATTATATCTTCAACAGTGGAAGATTTTTGGGAAAACAAAACACTTGGCTATACTAGCATAATACTATTTTCCAACACTGGGAACTTTTGGTCACTTTTTAAAGCTAAGAATAATTGCTCATTAGAGTGTTCAATACCTGCCAAACAAGACATATATCTCCCCCAATGTAGGGATGTATGTAAAGCAATATATCTTTTTAGTGGCATTGTTACCACGGAAACACAATTTCACTACTCCAGAAAAAGTTCTTACTAAGGTCTCAGTAAAATGATATTGTGCTCTTTTTTAAAATGAAATATATATTTTAGTAATCATGCTCCTTAATAGTAATAATAAAGCCATGGTTTGAAGCTATATATTTTAAAAAGTTTAAATTCTGAACTTAATCACCAAAAATGAGCTTTTTCATAAATCCATATGCACAGTAGAACACAGAAAGCAGATTCCATGAAACTATGAATCTCAATTTCACTCTGCCTGCTTTTTAAAGTATATAATAAATTTCATATATTACTATCCAAACTGTACTGCTTATCTGTGCTTCCTTCTGAATTGTTCATTTAAAAAAAACCCAGAAACTGTGGCCTTCCCCCATTCCACTGAGAGGAAGGAAGGAAGGAAGGAAGGAAGGAAGGAAGGAAGGAAGGAAGGAAGGAAGGAAGGAAGGAAGGGGAGGGGAGGGGAGGGAGAGGGGAGGGAGAGGGAGAGGGAGAGGGAGAGGGAGAGAGAAAGAGAGAGAGAGAGAGAGAGAGAGAGAGAGAGAGAGAGAGAGAGAGAGAAACTTGTGGAAAATAAACATTGTCAACAAAATTAATTCAAATAGTGCTCATATCTAAAACGTCTCTACATCTTGTATCCTCTCTATCGGGAAGTGGGTAATATGCCTCATCTTAGGTCCTCTGGAGACAGAGTTGATAATTTCTTTGATCAGATTTCTTAGGTCTTTTGAAGATGTTTTTCTTTGAATATGGTTTTCCTCATATAAATTGTTTTCCTGGTTCGGCAAACTTTACTCTTGGTCAGTTAGTTTATACTGCCCAAGATTTTCTGAAATCATCTCATATCATTTTATAGCACTACAATAGTCATTTACATTCAAATATCTCAGTTTGTTCAGTCATTCCTCAACTGTCTTAGAGACATGCTTTCAGTTTCTAGTTCTTTCTTTTTTTTAGCTTTTCCCCCTTTCCCTTTCTATGCTTCTTTCAGGATTAGGAAGTGTGTTTTGACTGTAATTATTCCAGCTCCGCTTTTATCTTCTCTGTTAGGCTCTCCTTGTTTACCCCATTAAGTATCTCTGATAAGTTTCATGTATCTATATACCAAACTGTGTGAGTGTGTGTGTCATCTCCCTTTGTCTCTTTAAGGTAAGTGTGAAATTCTTACTCACTCCTCTCCTTCCTTCCTCGCCTTTCTAAGTTTGTTTGGATTTCTGTGTTTGTATTTCAAAACTGCTTCTCATCAAAAATACTTGAAATAATTATTCTATTCCATTAAAGCTATTGTATTGTTGTTATTGGACTACACTCACATTACAAAGGTAAGATATTACTGATTGTAAGCCTCTCTTTTTGGGATATTGTATTCCAAGATGTCCTTTCACTTTGTGGTGTAGCTACCAAGTCTTGTGTGATTCAGACTAAAGTTCCTTAACTAGTTGAACTTCTTCTTTCTGGAGGTCTATAGTATTTTTTTTAATAGATAAACTCTGTGTTTTGGCTATGGCATTGCTGTAGCATTTAAATAAAACAAAAACAAGCACATGAGACTTCTGAATATTAACTATGGCATTCCAGGATTTTTCCTTTTGGGAATTCTTTCAAGAAGAAATTAGTGGATTCCTTCTATCTTTACTTTGCCCTCCGTTTTGATTCAATCTATGCAATTGCCATTTATGATTCTTGTAATATAATGTCTAAGTTTTTTTTAATCATAGTTTTCAGATTCTTAAGTTCTCTCTTCTTTACCAGAATTCCAGGTCTGTTGTTTTGAGATCGATATATTACATTTTCTACTATTTTTAATCTTTTGTTTTTCACCAAATATGCCCTAATTGGATACCCTGGGTTCTTGCATTGATCTCTACTTCCTAGGGATAAATCTTTGAACCTTCAGATGCTTTTCTGATATCTCAGGGTAAAGTGTTAAAGATCTTGGTCCTGTCTGAATATTGTAGCACCTTCACACTAGTCTTCTTCCTGCTGTCCTTGGGACTTCCAAACTCCCCATTTGGAGGCTTTCTGCCTACTCTGGGGCTTTTTCAGGGATTTCACCATTCTTGATGACTTCAGACACCAAGTTTTGCATACTATGTATGTCCCTTCTCCCATCACATTGGTACTAGCTAAGCTGGAAGTGCTCCCTTTCCTACTGCCTATGGGCTTCTTGTTAACTTTGGACTTTTTCTGCAGAAATCTGGGGATAGAAAAAGTCACTTTCTGTAGTTTCTCATTGGATTTCCTGATTATTTTTTGATTAGGTCAGAACCTCAAGGTTTTGATGGACTAGATGTAGAAGAAGATGGGCAGCCTGAATTCTGTTCAGATAATCAACTCGACAAAAAAATAAAGTCCTAGATTTCTACTTTAATTCAACAATTGAATTTGCTGGCACCACAAATCTGACTTGCAATCATCCTGAGCATTTTTCTATTTGGTGAGACTTTTCCTAGATTCAGATAATATTATCATTTAGACATTGAGTCCATATGTAGCACAATAACTACTCAGAATTTGGTAAAGATATAGTTTACTATGGAACTGAATAAAATCTTCATAAAGGGTTCATATGTATAAAGTTAGAAGGGACCTTAGAGGCCTCTAATCCAAAGGAAAGGTAGCATAGTTAGGCCAAAAGGTCACTTGACATGCAGTCCAAAAGACTTGGGTTTAAATTCTGCCTCAGACACTTACAAGTTATAACACACTGGGCATATCACTTAACCTCTGTGGGTCTCAGTTTCTTCATTTGTAAAACAAGAGGGCTCTAAGGCTCTGAGACTCAGTAAACTCAAAGGTCCCTTCCAGCTATATATTTATGTTCCTATTAACTGTTCTCATTTTATAGAGGAGGAAAATGAGGACCAGAAAAGTGAAATGGCTCAGTTTGGTAAAAACAAAACAAACAAATAATAATAATAAAAAACAACAGTTTTAGGGCTGGAATTCAAATTCAGGTCCTACAAATCAAAATCTGCCTCTTCTACTCTACCAAGAGGGGACAGTGATAAGGAGAAGGATAACAACGATGAGGATAATTTATATTTATTAGGATCATTGATTTAGTGTTAGAAGGGACTAAAGAGCACATTTAGCCTAACATCCTTACTTTACAGAGAAGGAGACTAAGATCCAAAGAGCTCTTGAGTTACCCAAGGTCAGACATGTAGAAAACAGAAAACGTGGAATTCGCTGATTTTAAATCCATTGTTCTCACTGTGTTTTAAATTTTATAAAGTGCTTTGTATATTTATATGCACATATGTATACATGTATATATGTGTGTATGTATCTGTGTGTGAGTGTGTGTGAATATGTGTGTGTGTGTTGAGAGACAGAGGGAAGGGAAAGGAATAGAGAGGGTGATTAAGAAGGAAACAATAAAAGATCCTCCATGAGATGAGAATTCCATTCCTAGTTTCATCAAATACTTTCACAAATCATTCCTTTCTACTCCTCAGTTTACTTACTTGATAATTAAAGGAAAACTATATTTCCTTGTATTCTACACCAAATCTTGAAGGTCTTTTAGTAGATTACATAGCAAAATTTAAAGTTTGAGAGCTAAAAATGGAATTAAAGGAATAGAAAAAACACCCAGAAAAATAATCTTTTAGGTTTACAAAAAAGAAAATGCTATTATAGATAACAAAGCAAATAACTGATTAATGAGGTAAATAAGACTGACCTAAATTAAATAAAAAAGCAAAAATTCCTTCAATTCAATGTGTTTAAAATCACTGCTGGCTTAGCAGCAGCACATCATTCTATCAGGCACTGAGGAATTATTTTCTTCGTCCCATTGGTTTACATTATATAAAAACTTCTGCAGCAGATGGAGTGTATATATGTGGCTTAAGACAACAAAGCCTGGCTTGGCCAATAAAAACTTTATGTAAAATTTGTTGCAAAAATATTTCTGTTACTATTATGTGGAATTTCTGGAGTCTTCATTCTCTACGTAGAAATCTAAAAAATGGAAAAAGCCAATTGTGATTGCAGTTATAACACATATCCCTTTGTGGTTCCCTTTATACCTGCCTTCATATTTACAGGACTATATCTATGAATTAATATAACATGATCTGATAGTTGTGTGGTCTTACTGGGGAGGTTATTTCCTCCAATGGTATAGATTGTAACTCATCCTTCAATTTTCATTCTTATAATTCTTGTACAAATCCCCCCATAAATTCTCCAAAAGGGGTCCATCCAACATGTTGGGGAGTTTTGTATGGGTCCCTTGACAATAAACTACACATTTAGAAAATGCACAGAAAAATAACCCATTTGTGCATACGCTCTTTTGCATGAATGTTATATTTATATTAAGCGGGAATGGAAATTCATAGATAATCTATAGCTTAGTTTAATAAAAAGTTGACCTCCTTATAGAATTACTATTACTGTGTGTCACTGTATCTGAGTCATTCCTGGACTTTTCTTGCAGTTTCTGAGTCTGGCAAGAATAGACATTGACATACACATACACACACACACACACACACACACACACACTCTTTTCAGTATTTATGTAGGTACTGTAGAGAGACAATGATAAAAGAAAAGATGCATGAATTTGCTTTTGAACATATTAGATTTCTGCATAGGGAATGAAGACCCTGGAAATCCCACTCTAAGCCCACATCTACTTTCCAAAACAATGTTCTTTCTGTATAACAAAAGGAAAGGTTTATAAAGTTTATGTGCCATTGGAGCAGATAATTTTTAAAAGGCTATGCTCTTAATGCCTCAGAATGAAGGATTTCACAGTGGGAGCAGAGAGTCTTGGGGGCAGGACACCCCAAATAACCTCACCCACATGCTTTTCTCCAACAATGCCTTTCTGTATGAAAACAGAAGCAGAGAAGGGGTGAGATAGCTTTTGTAGTTAGTCTTAAATAGTTAGCTTTTCTTCAATGGGCTGTTAAATTGCTGCACAATGAACAGCCTTCAGTACCCTAAGGAGCTCAAACAAAAGCGATCAGGCAAGTTCACCTACACCCACTTTATAAAACAATGCTCGTTGTTCACTAAGCAATTCCTAGGGGTAAAATTATGATTTGTGGCGCCCAGAACAAGAACTCAGGTTGGATCCTTGGAATGTGGGTTCAGGAGCATGTGAATGGTATTTAGTCTCTAGGACTTTGGGGAAATAGGAAAACATGACCTAAAGTTTGTACTCATATACACATCAGAGATTACACAGGCATTTTGAGAAAGTAAAGCGCATAAATAAGAAATGATGAACAGATTTCAGAAAAACCTAGAAAGACTTGTACGGACTGATGCAAAGTAAAACGAATAGAACCAGGAAAACATTGTACACATTGCCAGCCACAGTTTTGTGTGATAATCAACTATGAATGACTCAGCTCTTCTCAGCAACACAATGATCCAAGACAAGTTGACTCACAAAGGAAAATCACACCCACATCCAGATAAAGAACTGACGGACCTTGAATGCAGATCAAAGCATATTTTTTTATTCTTTTTTCATGGTATTTTCCTTTTGATCTCTTGTTTCACAACTGTGACTAATATGGAAATATATTTTACATGATAGCACATGTATAAACCTATATCACATTGGAAGAGGGAAGGTAAAGGAGAAAAATTTGGAATTCAGGATCTTGTAAAAAAATAAACACTAAAAATTGTCATGATATGTAATTGGGAAAAAAATGAAATACTATCTAAAAAAATACATAAAAGTCTTAAAAAAAAGAAAGCAAAACATGCAAAAGCTTCAAAACAGCTTATTGAACATCTTCCCAAGATTTGACCTTCCTTCTTGTGGGGACATCTTTCCTCTTAAGCATCTACTCAGCTGGATAAGGGCATGCATCTTGTATATAAATAGGCATTTCTTTCTTTCTTTCCTCTTTGGTAAGTAGGTGGAGAGTTGGAGCAACAGATGAAAGGAAGGTAGTAGTCACATCCAGTGGAGCAGGTAGGTGGCACAGTGGGTAGAGTGCTGGACCTGAAGTCAAGGAAGACCCCTCTTTCTGAGTTCAGATCTGGCTTCAGACACTTATTAGCTCTGTGGTAATAATTAACTCTGGGCAAATCCCTTAACCCTGTTTGCCTCAGTTTCCTCATCTGGAGATGCCAGAAAGGACCTTAGAAATCACAAAATTTGGATCAGAAGGGTTGGCCGTCTAGTCCAATTCATATTTGAAAGAGATCCCATTGTAACTACACTTAGAGAGTTGCCTAGGGTACTGGGAAGTTAAATGACTTGCTTAGGGTCACACAGTCAATAGATGCCAGTAGTGGGGCTTGAACTAAGGCTTTCTGAACTCCAAAGTCATTTGTTTACCAACTATACCATACGAAATAAATAGACATCAAATTTGAAGGGGAGAGCACTAAGAGACGAGGGACATGGATAAAGAAAGGTGCAACTTGTGTTGAGCTTTGATGAAAAATGGGAATTCTTAGAAGCTAGTATAAGGAGGCATTATGTTCTAGCCATGGGAATTACCACTGAAAGACTAAGAGGCAAAAATTGAGTGTTGTGTGTGAAAAATGAAGGAAGTAATATATAATGAAGTTAGAAAAGTAAATTGAGCTCAGGTTTGAGAAACAAAGCCATTTAAAGCCAAAGACAGGAGTTTATATTTACTGCTAAAGATCTTGTTTCTTACTAGAAATTCCTTATGTCGTTGAACTTAAAGGTCTACTCAAACTTCTAGTGAGAAACAACTCTACTGATGCTGGTCAGCACCTTCACTAAAACTTAAAAGTTAAAAAATTACTGAGGTATTAAAACATAATAGGAAAAAATGAAATTTCAGAATTACTTCAATCAGTAGACAAAAACAAATATTTGAACATGAACCATATGCCTTTAAAAAAGAGACCAAGACATAGAGCATGTTTACCTAACATTGAACATCCAAACATTAGAACCTCTCTAGGTGTCTGACTGAATTGTTCAGTGTTTATCAGATTATCTGCTTTCAAAAACACTCAAAGTTGTACCTCAGTCAATCCAATAATTTACTTATTAAGGCCTATTTTATGCTGACCATAGTACCATGTAAAAGACAAAAATTAGATTGTCCCTCTCCTTAAGGAGAAATAAATAAATCAATAAATGTAAGATATTTGCAAAGTAAATATGAAACAATATTGATGGAAGGGGAAAATCCCTCCCATATTAAAATTTTTAATAAACTCTAGTGAATCTATTATCTCTAGGAAAAGAGAAGAGTTTTTCCTCTGTTTGGCATTTAAATTCTCTCATAACATGACCCCAATATACCATTTTAGTCTTATTACATAGTGCTCCCCTTTATATACTGTGCAGTCTAATCAAACTAGCCTCTTTGCCATGCTGCATACAAGACACCCTATTTCCT
Organism: Notamacropus eugenii; assembly: GCF_028372415.1. Taxonomy (NCBI): domain Eukaryota; kingdom Metazoa; phylum Chordata; class Mammalia; order Diprotodontia; family Macropodidae; genus Notamacropus; species Notamacropus eugenii. The sequence goes on along the minus strand of NC_092878.1, from coordinate 49,620,646 downwards.
CTCTCTTGGCTTTTGAACTGGTTGTTCCCTCTGTTTGGAATATATTCCTTCCTTTCCTTTACCTATCAGAATCCTTTACTCTCCTTCAAGAGTCAGTTTAAACTTCTCTAGAAGGTTTTTCCTGCTCCTTCCAGATGTTAATGCCTCCCCCCATCTCCTTCTGTCTATTTTTCCTGATCCCAGTGTGTTGGGCAAGTGGCATTGATTGTTTAACAAATTGATATGCTTGGAAAATCAAACCTTTGTTTCCTCAGTCATTTCCCCTTTCACCCATTACATACCATATATGTACATATTGCAATAGAAATGTAAGTTCCTTATGGGCAGGGACTGTTTGGCTTTTGACTTGTTTCTCAATACCTAGTATAGTAACTGTCACATATTTGGTACTTAACAAGTGCTTGATGTTCAGCATATTATAATGATGTAAAATAGTTTGGGTAAGAATTGATGGATTCATCTTTCCAGCCTTTATAGAGCCCTTCCTATGTAGTTAAAGTGTTTGCTTTAAATGAATGAAGACTTGTCGTGTCATTGGACTTTGAAGATTGTGGGGAAGATAGTGAAGCTGATGATCACGCATAGCCCTGTCTCACTTAAATCCAATTCACTGAAAAGACATCATCCTCATGATGCCATTGGACCTCTTAGAAAAGAACACCAACTTTGTGCCCCTCATCAAGTAACTTGATTCTCACTGCCTTAGGCAACTCCCTAGGACTCATCTTTTTTAACTCTTAAAGGGTTGCATCGATCTTAGAAATTCCCACACCAACAGGCCCCCTTGCTAAAGAAATCACAGATCCTTCAAGTGCTCCAGTAATTATATTTTATAATGTATTAGGACCCCTTGTTTATTCTGTCTGTAAAATGGCTATTTCACAGCTAACCTATAATATTTAAAATGGTTATATCTCTAATTTAAGACTAGGTGTTTCTTCAGAATTGTAATGGCAATGATGACCTAGGAAAACAATAGTATTATTGTATTTTATTATCATATTATTATTATATATTTTATTATTATATTAATAGCATAATAATTCACTTTATGTATGACATGGGTATTAGACACAAGTGACAGACAGTGCTTTATTTTTTATTGTTGCATGGCTTTGAATAAGTAGCTCAAGCACTCTGGCCCTGCCACCACTCTGGCGCAGGCCATTATCACCTCATGCCACAGCCTAGCTGTGGGTCTGGCTGCCTCAACTCCCTCCCCACTCCAATCCATTCTCCATTCAAATAGTAAAGTGATTTTCCTAAAATGAAGGTCAGATCATTCCTCTCTCCCCGTTCCCAATAAACTCCAGTGGCCCCTTATTGCCTTTAAGAGCAAATACAAAATTCTATTTTGGGCATTCAAAGCCTTTCATATTCTAGTCCCTTTCTATCTTTCCAGTCTTCTCACACCTCATTCCCTAACACATAGTCTTTGATCCAGGGTTATGGGCTTCCTGGCTATTCTGCAAACAAGACACGTCATCTCTTGACTCAGGGCATATTTCTCTGGCTGTCTCCCATGCCTGGAATGTTCTCTCTCCTCTGCTCTGACTACAGAACTCTCTGGCTTCCTTTAAGTCCCAACTAAAATCTTACCTTCTAAAGGAAGCCTTCCCTAACGCTTCTAAATTCCAGTGCTTTCCCTCTTTTAATTATTTCCCATTTATCTTATACACTATCTCCTTTGTCTATATTTGTTTTCATGTTGTCTCTTCCATTGGATTTTAAGTTCCTTGAGGACAAGGACTGTCTTTTGCCTTTTTTTTCTATCCCCAGCACTTAGTATATTGCCTGGCACATTCAGGGCTAATTAATACTTCTTGATTGATTGACCTCAGTGTCCTCATCTGTAAAATAAGAGGGTTGGATGAAATGAACTAGATAAATATATGACCCTGTTAAAATATTTCTTATGTATAAAGGAAATGCCATGGTTGGTTGGCATTGTTGCAGTACCACTCATAATTTCTTCATAGTTAGAATACAGGCTAAAATTCATTTCAATTTTCAAAAGTTCTTCATTGGACATCAGTCCATTATACATGTTATCCCTTCCTATTATAGGGATTATCTGGTTTGTTTGTATTTGTGTCACTGGTGCTTAGCTCATTACCTGGTACAAAGTTGGGTTGTTTTTCATTCAATTGAGAACCGGATTATGTATGAGATAAAGTATAAGCTGATCCCTGAAGGGAGACAGAGGGTCCAAAGGTGAGGAGAATAAAAAATTCCAAGCAGAGAGAGGGACAGCCCACATATAAATATGGGGTAAAGAGAAGGAATGCCATACAGGAAAAAGTCGCATGGCCCTGTATGGCAATGTCTTAGCAGACTACCAAGAAAGGCCTGTCTGGGTTCCATTTGTGACTGTGAGTACACATTTTACATGGCAAAAGGCCCTCATACATTCTCATTCAAGTGGGCTTGAAATGACTCTGAAAGAGTAGCCTAGAGTCAGAAACCCTCTGTAACCTATTATTAATTATCTGAGTCACTGAAGAAAATGATTTCTAAGCAGATAGTTGTCAAAGTTTCCAACAAGGTTCTAGCATTTTTAAAAGGGCATGAAAGAGGCCTTTAAATAGCTCAGGAAGTTAAAGAGGAGGAGGAAAAATATGCCAGAAATTATGCTTAGTGAAATGGCAGGTTTAATACCCCGGAGAATGTGAGTCCACAGTAAGGTTCGTGTTTGAGAGGACAAAAATCTATCTCCTACAAGAAGACAGCTGATTGTTCTTTTTCAATGAATGAATTATACTAGGAAGTTCTGGTTTTGATGACCAGGACTGATAAAGCATTCACAATCTTCAGTTCAGCATTATTATTCTATATTTTTGGAGGGTGAAGGTGGAGAGGAGGAAGGGGAATACCCAGTCTTCTGCGTATTTTTTTGTCGTCCAGGGAGAAAACTTTTGGCTAACAACACCTACCAATGGGAAATCATGTAAAAATGTAGAGATCAGTGAGAATAAAACAATAAAAAGAATAGTTCCATACCCATTACTTCCTGCTGTGTGAACTTTTGACATATCAGCAAACTCCTCTGTGCGTTTGCTACTGCTGGTATACTGCTCGCTGTACAGCTTTAAGGACATCTGTTCTACAGCATCCCTTTGTGCTTCCAGGTAGCATAACTGAACCTCAGCCTAGAGAGAGAGAGAGAGAGAGAGAGAGAGAAAGAGAGAAACAAAGAGGAAACCCTCTTTTAATCCAGAAGGAATTCATTCCAAATGAGTGCTTTGGTGGGAGCTTTGGTGGGTAACAACTCAAGACACAGAAATTGTCCACATAATTAGACCTTTCTTTTCCTGGTTGGATTTAATAAGATCAGCTAGATGTATTATAGAATTTTGCTTTAGATCTGAACCATATATGTTCCTCTTAAAATATGACCTGAATAAATGGAATGAACTCTCAAAAGACACAGTAAATGACACAGAATCCCCGAGATCATAACACTGTATGACAACATAAAAATTCAATGAAAGTTCAATAATATTCTTGTTCATATTTTCATGGATATAACATTTATTTTTTACAGATGCTTATCCAACCAACATACTTGCTTAGTTCCCTCATCAAGTCAACAAACATTTGTTAACACATTCTATATATCAGGTACTTTGCTAAGTGCAGGAAATATAAGCCAAAACAAAGGTATTTCCTGCCCTGGAGAAACTTGGATTCTAGTAGGAGAAAACGACATATTAAAAAATAAAACTGAAAATGAAGTTGGGTGAGGAGAAAGAAGGAAGTCAGAGAGGGCATGGTAACAACAAACAAGCAAAAAAGAGTCCAGAGAGCCAGGAGCAGAGCCCATAGAGGAATGAATGTAGAAAGCTGGTCACTCTTCCTAAAATGCAGATTCTGACCAATTAAAGGAAGGGTGCACAGGAGAGGAGGGATCCTCCAGGATGAAAAGGCTACTTTCTTATTACCTTTTCTTTGTAGGATGAAAAATACTGCTTAATTCTAGTTCTGTATGTATCTTCAACTGTGACAACCCAACTTTTTTCCTTCATTTAAAAAAAATCTGTATATCATGTCTTAATAACTTTTTAAATAAAAGGATATGAGAAACATTGGTGTTGTTTACATTCTAAAGTTGTAATACTATCATTCCAGAAAGAATTCAGAAAATAACAGTAAGGATGACCTGAGGCTAGGGGCACCATTATCCATAACTTGCGATTAAAACCTGATTACAATAATAAGCTGCTAACAATAACATGAAACATAAAATAAAAATAAAAAATGAGTAAGCAAAGGAACAAAAGAATTCAACCATTTTGGCTTGAAATTGAACTGCTAATTTTTCATTGTTACTCAGCACTCCAGCACTCATCAGAGAAAGGAAGAAGAAGTAAGTTCACCATGCTGGTTTCCATCAAATGATGAGCCAAAACAAAAGAATGCTTGATAATATTTGGCATGAAAACTTATGGAATTGATGCTTTATTTATTGCAGCTGTGGTGGTCAGACTGCTTTAGGAGTTCAGTAGTACACCAGATGATATTGGGAATGAAGTTTTCTCAAAGGCATGCTTACTCATGGGTAATGGAGGGAGGGAGGTCAATTTACAAAAAGAAGGCTAAGTTTATGCATACTCTGAGGCCCAAAGGATTGTGAAATAGGTTCTATTAATAATCAGATATGCCCATCATCATTTCTGATAAAGCTTTAAAAACTATTACTTTTTAATTTAATTTATATTCCCCTAAGGAAAATAGGACTGGGACAGCTGTCCAAGTATGTATTACCCTGAATGTGCTAACATGTAAGAAAACCAGACATTCATAAGATCTTCTCCCTTATGCTTTACAGCAAGTGAATGACTTCAACCTAGCCATCAGTTTTAGAGACACTCCCACAGAGAAAGAAGGGTAAAGGTTGTAAAAATGGCCATTATGATATAAAAGGGATGTTAACGATGTTAAAAGAAAAAGAGTTAATTATGAGCATTCCCTAAAAGTAAGGTGCTAAGTTATTCAGATGGTTGCCATTTTCTTGTTTTTCATAGATATTCAAGTTTAAATTCACTGAAATTCCCTGGAACAAGTATTCTAGAAACAAAGAGCTACTTTAGCAAATTTTATTGAAATTCAATTAAATAAGGCTTTTTATGTCATTTCAAAGCTACAATCTATGGAAATCTTTTACACATAATTGAATTAGCTTGGATGAGGGCGAATCACTGAAATTCTGGAGGATCTGAAACACCACAGAAAAAGTATAGTGATATGTGGTAATATACTCAGTTAGTAGGAAGTGTGTGGTGGGAAGGCACAAGGGTCAATGTTAGATTTGGTCTTATTTAACATTTTTATTAATGATCTGGAAGAAGAGGTTAAGCAGCATGTTAATGAAATGTGCAGAGGATTCTAAGCAGGAAGTTTGGCAAACATTATGGAGGGTGATGGACTGATACCAATGGACCTAAAAAGATTAGAAATATGGGAAAACTTTAAATGATCAATACATAATAAATTCATTTGATGAAATTGAATATATGTATGTGTGTATGCAATAATTACAAACTTCTTAGCAATGATGAACTTTAAAAATCTTTATGACAACAAGATTAGAATAAGACATTGAGCAAAAAAGAACATTGCATTTAAAAACTGTACACACACAAAGAAGGGAAGGAGAAGAAGGAAACATTTATTAAGAGACTACTATATGCCAGGTATCAAGCTTTGCAAATGTCTCATTTGATCCTCATGACAACCTTGAGAGGTAGGTAACATTTATCCTCCTTTTCTTAGTTAAGAAAACTGAAGCAAACAGAAATTAAGTGAGTTGCTCAAGGTCCTATAGTTAGTGTCAGAGGTCACATTTGAACTTAGATCTTCCAGACCTGGATATCAGTGCTCTATCCACTGAACCGCCCACCTGCCACTACAAAGGAATAAGAAATGTTAAGGATTTAGTCTCTTATTCAATAGCCAGTTAGACAACCCATCAGAATAACATAGTCATGCTAAGAAGGCCAAGTTGCATGGAAGATCCCCATGGATGTCATTTAACTCTTTTATAATAGACCCTCTTAGACATCTCACAAATATGTGTCATGGGTCATAACAAGGATCAAGAGAAAGAAAAGGTAGATCATTGTAACTCATCACTATTATGTTCTAATGATGGCAAATGGAAGAGTCCATTTTGTGTATGGATGACATACAAAATGTATAACTAATCATTCAATAAACAATAAGCATCAGGTACTGTGATAAGTGCTAGGGATACAAAAAGAGGCAAAAAAAATCTTTGCCCTCAAGGAGCTTACAATCTAATGAGTTCAAAGAGGAGTAATGAATAGGATTGGTCACAAAATGATAAAGTTGATTAGAAGAAAATTATTATGTTATTTAATATGCAAAATTTAAAACAAAATTGGCTAAATTCTGCAGGAAAGAGACACTAGGTTAAGAAGGAGATGAATGAAATTATTCATGCAATTTCTATCACCATTTCTATCTTTCTTGAAGTCCATGATAATAATAGCAGTTCCCTTAATAATGTTGAATGGCTTTGTCATTCTAATCTTTTTGTAACATTTCTCAGCTTTCTCTTTCATACTAGTTCTTAGTTCAAATATGATTTCTGAGGGAAATGCTTAACAACCCTAAAAAAGAAGAAACACTTTACTTAAAACTGAATGTATTTAACAATAGAAGAAAAATTTTAATTTACTTTTAAAACTTGTAACATGAAAATTTGACATTACAACAACAAATAGAAATAGGTAAGGTATGAATATCATCTTTGGCAATAAATGGGTTTAACTTAGTGTTTTTTTCGTTTAATAAACCTACTTTGGACTTAATTTTATTTACTCACAGTCTTAACTCATAGGGGTACTTATATTTAATTTTAAGCTATAAACGCGTTCCCTCCTATTTCAAAAGGATTTTAAGTGTAACCTTTTAAAAGCTCAAAATTAAATTATTTCTTTTTTATTCCTGAAAAGCAAGCATTCCAGTCCTGTGATCTTTTTGGCTTGAACAATATAGAATGGCTACTTTTACTGGGTGGATCCAACAACTTGTTTTTCTTGCTTCTCCTGTATGCTCCTTAACCAAAAAGAATAGTCATGCCATGACCCACAAGGGTATTTTAAACACTAAATGGCCAATAAGGATCAACACATTTTTAATCTTACATAATCAAGTATTACAGCAGAAAAAAATGAATGGAAGAGTCATTAAGAGATAACATATAGAAAGAGATATATTCTTACCCTAAAAAACAATGACCTTAATGAACTAATTTTAACAATTTTCCTGGAACAGTCAACAGTATATATTTTTGTCTACTTAAATATCTTGAAAAATTAAATAATAGATTTGCTCAGTTAACTACTGAAATTGTAAGATAAGACTCAAAATCTTAAAATTTTGATCTTTTTTTTCCCCCATTACTTAAAGAAAATCTTTTTCATATCCTGCTATATATAATGCCTCATCATACCACAGAAGTGACCTTGGTTTGTCTGTGTTCATGCCAGTAAAGGATAAGTTCTGAATGATTCTACAAAGCTATAAAAGCTTCAAGTATGGTCTCAACAATCCACTGTATCTTCTTTGTAACCACTGTCATAGTGCACCAGCAGCCAGCTAGCCATGAGATATGTAATTTGGCCATGGAGAATAATAAAACAGATAAAAATATAGAATTGCTCCCAGTCTTGTGCCATATCCATTTTTGCAATGACTGAGGCAGAACAGTGAAAAAGAAGGTGCTAAGAATCATGATTTTTAAACCAGCCACCAAAAAAAAAATAATAATAATCTAAATGTAAGAACTCTGCTATATTGGCAATGAGTTTACTAGAGGAAATAATGATCACCACAAAAAATTTTGATGATAAATGAAAGCAGAAGATTAAGGTTCATAAATTCTCAATGATTCAAATATTGTTACTGTTTGTCCTTCATTCTCAAAGAAAACCAAGGCCATCGGGAGGGTGATGTTTCAACTTGCAAGAGAATTGGTTTTAAGTGAGACAAGCTTGTGCAACAGTCATCTGTCTCACTCTGTCTTCCAGGGTCATCTGAATCCAGTGGCAAGACATCGGTCAGGAGGACTAGACATGACCTTAGATACAGTGAAAGACCTTGGCCTTTTTAAGCTAGGGTCTTTCCCAGTTTTTCTGAGGTTAACACTCATTTCATGATTAAAGACTAGATTAAAAAAAATCAAACTGGGAAGGGAAAGATCCTCAGGGTTTCTGACCTGAACAGGAACAATAAATTGCTATTTACACTCACTCTGAGTCATCAAAATTCAAACAAAGATCAAATGAAGCTTGGGCTAGGACCTATCACTGGCCAATGAGTGAGAGCCAGAGTGATTTGAGTTTAAGGCTTGGTCAAGCAGCTCCATTTGAATCCAAATGGGCTTTATTGAAGCTAGGTTTTCCAGAGCTCTATTTCAAGAAATAATAAATGAAACTATATGTGACGAAAGAGTTAATTGTCCCAGTTTCTTTTTTTAATGATACAATACATAAATATGGAAGGGGAAAAAAAGTCTAGCTTCCAAATTCTGAGACATCTTGTGAGGTTTCAGTGATCAAAATTTATATTCCTTTGGGCAGAGTCCTCACATGTAAGGGTATGATTCCCCATGTGGACAGAGGGAGAAAAGGAAGGAAGGAAGGACGGGAGGAAGGATGGAAGGAAGGATGGAAGGAAGGAAGGAAGGAAAACCAAACATTGCCCAACTGGAACTGGCTAGTTGGGTCCCCATTGGGACAGTTACTATTAGGGATTCAAATAAGGGAATAAGAGAAGTCAGTTTCATCATTTGGCAGGACAAACATCATTTCATTGGACATTTGGATATCTTATAATACACATGATAAACTCAGGCAAAGGGACCATGGTAAAGACTATTGCAGAATACCTATTACAGACAGTGAAGTAGAAAATCTCTTCCAAGAAGTTGACAAGATGCTCAAAAATAAGCTAATGTACATCTTATGACTTGGTGGTCTCAATATTAAGGTAGGCACAGAACAGTGTAATGAAAAATACAATGTCAAGTTTAATCCAGTATTAAGAAATGATTACTGGTTATTCAAAAGAGTCTCATACCCATGTTAGGAACATTCAATTTTTTTAAAGAGGCAGAAGGGACTAGATACAACAAGTATTGAAAAAAAGTAACAAAAAGCATAATTTATTAAATTGGATCCAGACACGACTGGTAAACAACATGGAAATCATTTCTGAGTTGGTCAATTGTAAGCAGTCAGATCACTGCCTGGTTAGGGTAAAGTTCCAAATTAACCTCAACTTTGAAGAAAAAATAAAAATGAGAAAACACTACATGCAAATAAAGCAGCAATAACCCTGACTACTTAGACAAGCTATGAAAATAGAACTATATAAAATTAGCAACATTGACTACTTCCATTTCTTGGCATAGTTGAACTGACACAAAATAGTCACCAAAACAAGGAGGTCAAAAGAACTCAAAAACTGTTAGAGACAACAAACCTCTGGTTTCTTTCTTTCAAGAGGAGCCAAAGTCAAGGGCTAAGAAAATTGTCCTTTGAAAAGCATTACAGAAGATAACAAGCCATTTCATCTCAAAGACAGAGAAAAGCATTAGAAGAGAAAATAAGACTACAGAAAATTTAGTGTGAGATCCAACTAAGCCAACAAAGACTATAAATGACAGTAAAATGGAGTAGACTTGTCAATAACATTTCAGTAGTCTGTTCTCATACTTGATTATAGTCCATATTTGAATTCTAACTCAGATTTCAATACCCTAAATGCCTAAAGTCCCAAATCAAGAATGAGGAAGACAATAAAAGAAATAGAGACAGGAAATGTCGCTGGACAGCAACATAATGTTAAAGGCATGTGAATATTGTACTCTTTAGAATATTTCAAAGAGAGAAAGATTCCCTCTAAAAGGGAAAAAAATCATAGATAAGTTAATAGCAAAATAACAAAAGAGGCAATGAAAAAACATAGGCAGTCACAAAACCATGTCTCTATTATGTTATCACTATACAATATTTAAGACTATAGTCTATACTTGTATCAAGAGTATCCTTGATGAAAATGAATTGAAAAAAGATAGATTTTCAAGATGATACTTCAAGGCAGATATCTCTTCAGTGCCATGTTTGACTGAAGGGTTTAGAAAGCTCCTGTGAGGTTTATTGTTTTGTAACTAAAAACAAACAAAAAAAAATTGATTTAGGTTACCAAAAATCATATTTCAAACTCTCTTCCAACAAAGGATTTTCCATGCATTTAATAAGAGCATATAAGAGTACTTGATAGCTTCCAGCATGTCCATGGCTTTGCTCAGTGATACTCTGAATACATCAATATTAAGCAAGACAATATTAAGCAACAGGGAGATGTATGCTTGCTAAAGGTGTTTGTCACAAGCATGAAGAATGAGCATAAAGAAGATCCCATGTGAGGATACAATGGGAGGGGAATTCTCTATGGATAGTGATGGTCTCCAGATGCTTCTGTTTATCAAAGCCATTCTGCTGACTGCATCAAAATTTCCTCAGTGGCACCTCAGTAAGATTCAAAAGACATATCATCAAAGCAATCCACAGAGATGGAAAAAAAAGGCAAGTGGATGATGTTAATTTCTTGGATTGTGACATGCATTTCAATGAACATTTCATAGAGTTGGTTATACTGTTACCTATTTCTTGGAAAAGTACTGCAAATGGACAATGAGCTTCCCCCAAAGTTAAAGTGGAGCAAGAAATCTGGATGCATTGCATTTAAGAAACTACAGTGCTTCCAGGGATATGCAACTGGCTCCTATGACCCCAAAAATCTTTCTAACATTAATATTTTTCTGGAGATGTTATATGGCTGTGAGTCTTAAAATACCATGATTTCTGAAGAATCAAAATTATAGGTGACACAAAAAGCAATGGAACCATGCCTGGTGGGTATAAGTAAGCTACAGCATACTATTAAAGTTGACTTGTGAAACATGCCCACTGGAGGGGAATAAGAATGGCTTGGATTTTCAGAGACTTTGGTGATTTAAATTTTTTTGCTCATTTCCTGAGACAAGAAAAAAAATCATATTATTTGGGGCTGGATCAAGAGTAAAAAGGAAGTCTGCAAAAAGAAATGGAAAGAAAACATAAGGAGAGAAGAGAACTAGAGAGGATTTCCCCTTTAACACATGGAGTAAGCCTGAAGAAGCAGAACTAGTAGTTATACCAGCACTTCTTCCCTTCAAACTTATGCCTCTTAGAGATTGGAGAGGTAAAAGTGAAAAGGGCCAATGAGCACTTGTTCTAGTGATTGTAGTGGAGGAAAGGGCAATCTATCATCTCCTCCTGTCCTGATTCAACTGGGTTTGACTAGTACTTGTCTCTACGTATGTTCTTTTATTTTGATAAAGACTATATCTCACTAAACTTCTTTCACTTTTCACAAACACACATGGCTAACCCTATCCTTTGCATTTCCTTGTGTCCCAAGAGTGGCTCTTCCCAGCATAAGACTAGGATTCCAACCACAGACCAGTGTTAAAGTGCTTTCTCTCTCTAATTGGCAGCACAATCATGGCTATTCATATTTTTCCACAACTTCACTTCCAAGGATGGGATTGATCTGAACTTGGGCCATTAAATCTGCTTCATCAAACTACAATCCTAATAAAGCAATCCTAAGGGTTATACTCACTCACATTAGAAAAGTAGGCATAAAACTCACTGTTCAAAACATGTATGACCAAAAGAGAAGGTGAACAGGTCAGACAGTAAGAGTTGTTATTGTGGGTGTTGTTCCATCTTCCATTCTCAAAGAGGACCAGTGACATCACAAGGGTGATGTCTTGATTTGCTTGAATTAGTTTTGAATGAGGCAAAGCTGTGCAAAGTCATCAGCCCCACTCTCTCCTCCAGAGTCCAGTGGCAAAAGAAAAGTCAAGATGACTGGTGATGACCCAGGATGCAATGGATGACCCTGGCCTTTCTAAATTAAGATCTTTCCCAGGTCTCAGTTTGTCTGAGGTAATGACCACTCAGTGGTTAAGGGTTAGGCAAGAACTGAGACGAAAGATGGCCAAATTTACCATAGAAGACAGAAAGCTGGAGGATCAAGAATCTCACAGGATGAGGTGTGAAGGGCTTTTGATCTGCACCCATGAAAGGGAAATTTATGGCATGAGGTCCCATATTATCTATCTATTAATGTATCTGAATGTAATTAAAGAAAAAAAAGAAAAGTTGGGGGGGTAGGGTGCGGAGGAACCAAAATGTTGCCTCAGGGCACTAGATCTCAGCCTCAGTTTGATAAACAAATTAGGATTACTGAGAGTTTATTGAAGGATCTTAAATAATCTTTGGGAAAATATAAAAGGCAAATTAAACACATATGCATCACCAATGCCCTTATTTCTTGGACTAGATAAAGAGGTCAGGAAGTCCTAATGAGGAGCATACCTCTCCCATCTTTACCCACCATCTTCATCTTGTTTTGTCCAAGCTATAACCAGAACAGACAAGCATATGTTCTGTCATGGACACAAAACACTATGGCAAAGCATGGTGTGCATATGTAGTCATAGGCATATATGTACATATATGCATATCTCTATAACTCATTTATATTTTATATATTATATATATTTAAATGTATATTAGCACAGTGTAACACATAGTGCTTAATAAATGCTTTTTCATTTATTCACACCATGTAAATTTCAAACAGAAAAGCAATTCAAATGTTACAAGTAATTCTCTTTTTTTTGCCTTTTCTATTATTTAGGATATCTTTGTCAGTCATGTGGGAAAATGTATAGAATTCTGTAGGGATTAATGCCCAATTACTGCCAGTGTGCCCTGATCATTCAGGAAGTGACAAGAAGTTAAGAGAGGGTGTAAACAGATTGCAAACTAGATGCTAGAAATGAGGTTGTATTAGTTCAAGATAAAAACCTGATGATTCAACGTCCAAACTCAAGTCTAGGCTCAGAGAGGCAAGGAATCTTCCAAAGGAGTCAGGACAAGGAATAATAAAACAACAGAATTTACCCTTTCAAGGGCTCCAGATCTCTAACCCTTTATCTATTTATGCCAATGTTCAATGGCACGTGGGCCTCTATGAATGCATCAGTGCTAGGCACATGATATTCAAGCTCTTTTCGATATGTAAATTAACCAGAAGTTGAAATCAATTTAATACTACTAGTAAAAAATAGCATTTTTATAGTGTCTACTATGTGCAGGGCATTGTGCTGAGTGTTTTATGGAGATTATCTCATTTGATCCTCACAATAGACTTAGGAGGTAGGTGCTATTAAGTTCATCATTTTGCAGGCAAACTGAGGTTCTGACTTATCCAAGACCACACAGAGAGTAAATGTCTGAGGTCAAATTTGAGCTTAGGTCTTCTTGTCTCTAGGTCCAGCGCTCTATCCATTGTGATATCTCACTACCTGAATTTGAGGGTTAGGCAAGAACTGAGATGAAACATGGCCAAATTTACCATAGAAGACAGAAAGCTAGAGGATCAAGAATCTCACAGGATGAGGTGTGAAGGGCTTTTGATCTGCACCCATGAAAGGGAAATTTATGGCATGAGGTCCCATATAACCCTCATCGCACTTCCACTAAACTCAAGGGAACTTACATAAGTCCATGATAGGATGTTGGCAGGGTGGCTAAAGAATCCCAGAAGGTCTGGATTCAAGACCTATCTCTGATACATTATAGGTGTTCAACCTGTAATGTAATACACTTTCCATTCTCTAGGCTGACTACAAGTAACATGGGAATTACCTATCCACAGTGCTTAGAGGTAGTTTCCTTATAAAGGAGCTCTCCACATGTTTGAAATCTCAGGTCCAGATTTTATACATATACACACACACAGTAGGAAAAGTAGGTACTGCATGTACTTATTGGTTAATCTGGCTACAAAATCTAAGGATCAAACAGGTGAACTTTGACTACTGTCTACCCCAGGTAGTGCTATCCAATGCTTCCTTTTAAATTATTGTGATAGACGCTTTGACCTAGCAATACTGCTTCTAGCACTGTATCCCAAAGAGATCATAAAAATGAGTAAAGGACCCACATGTACAAAAATGTTTATAGCAGCTCTTTTTGTGGTGGCCAAGAACTGGAAATCAAGGGGATGCCCATCAATTGGGGAATGACTGAACAAGTTGTGGTACGTGAATGTAATGGAATACTATTGTGCTATAAGAAATGATGAGCAGGTGGACTTCAGGAAATCCTGGAAAGGCTTACATTAACTGATGCTGAATGAAAGGACCAGAACCAGGAGAATTTGTACATAGAAACAGCCACAGTGTGCCATGACTGATTTTGTTAGGCCTTCTCAGAATTGCAAGGACCTAAGACAATTCCAATGGATTCATCCACATCCAGAGCAGAGCAAAGCAGACCTTTTTCTTTTTTTTGTTTTGTTTTGGTTTTTCTTGCTTATGTTCTCTCCCATTCATTATAATTTTTCTATGCAATATGATTAATATGAAAATATGTTTTATGAATGTTTGTGTAGACCCATATCATATTGCATGCCATCTTGGGGAGGAAGGTGGGAGGGAGGGGGAAAATATGAAACTTATGTAAATGAATGGTGAAAACTAAAAATAATTTTTTAAAAAAATTTAAAAAGAAGTAAATAAATTATTATGATAGTAAAAAGTGAAAGTGCCTGAGTAGACAAATGAAGTAGCTTCTGGGGTTTCAGATTAAATTGACTACTAGGAGCCAAGAGGAAGTGGCTAGGCACCATGATGCGTACAGTTATCCAGGATTTATCTAGCTCTGCATGCTCTATAAGACTGCTATAGATTTAGAAAGTATATTACATTTGAATATCTGGAGTGGCAAGGCAGAAGATGGGCCTCTTTAAATCTGGCCTCACTTTGATTATGAAAGTTGGAGTTCATCATTCTTCAAAGGAAAGATTTTCTGAAGGAAAAAGAAATCAGAGGAACTCTGTTACCATTTGTTCCCTAATAGGACATTGTCTACAGACCTTAAAAAAAAAATCACCAAACCTGCTACTGTTTGTCTTATTCAAAAGCTACTCTTGGTTTTAAATGAAGAATAAAAAGTTCCCCTCAGTTTCCTTTTTAAACAGGCTTTACTAAAATGGTAAGGTCAGTGGGATGCTTCACTATAGAAATCATCTTTCTCCCTGGCCCCCCCACCAAGGAGCCTTTATGACTATTATGGAGATTTCTCTTGCCTTTAAATGCTACAATCAGTGTTTCTCTCCCTTTAAGGTGTCTCTGGCCCTCTGCTCTTTCATCCTCTTCCTTTCACAAATATTTGCCCCTACTTTCCTTCTCCCCTCCCTTTCTTTCCTCTCAATAATATTCCCTTCTGGCTCTTGGTCTGGATCTCTCCCATTCTCCTGACAAAGCCTCCCACCCGAAAACCCCTGCAGGAACCATAAAAGACTTCCAAGGGTGACTGGAACCCACTTTTGAAAATTGCTGCACTATTTTTGGCTGCATTCCTCACAGTATTTGGAGCTGATTCTTGTCAGAATGTACTTCATTGTGAACTCAGCTTGTTACAGTTTTGGGGGTTCATTCCAAGCTTGTACTCACTCGCTTTCATTTTTACTCCCCCTCTACTCCTTCCTTCCTTCTCCCTCTACCATCTCTCTGTGGCCTGGAACTTCCTGAAATAAATCAACTTTGGGGATCAAATTTTTCATACATTTTTTTCTAAGTCCAGAAGGAAACATTCCCTGAATCATTTATTCATATATCAACGGACAGCTTGCATTTGGGATCAAATATATTTGAAATGAAAACCCTTATGTCCTTCGATTGTGATACTTTACCATATTTTTGGAATAACTTTCTTTGTTGCACTGTGACTTAATGTTTGTTTCATCATTTTCTGAGAAAAAAATGAAATGCTGTCACTTCTATAAAAATATTAAGATCTGTTTTCCTTTGTATGAGCCCAAACCCCTATACAAACTCTTCAGATAACAACATTTCTAAAGCACTTAGTACAGAGCCTGGAAGTTACTAAGTGCTTAATATATGCTTTTTTTCTTCCACCTTTCCTTCCTTCCTTCTTAATGTGCTTCCGGAATCTCAGACTTTCTTCATCCACCTAATGCTGTCTTCCACCTCACTTCCATGGTCTTATATACTCATCAGTTCCTTGGTAAGGAGGTGCTTCTAGCTCTTCCTCATCTCTCATTCCATCACTATTTCTCTTATGCAATTTTAAAGTTTTTGAGTTGAACCTATTTAAATCCAGTCCACTTTATTTGTAGACAAGAATTCATTGGCACTGTTAGTTGATGATACCAACCAAGCAATTGAAGATGTTCAGGAAATACACTAAGACTGGCTATAGATATGGGGGTTGACTGCATGGAGATGATAGATGAAGCCATGAAAATTGATGAGATCACCAAGAGTGTAGACAGAGAAGGGGAAATAAACCTCAGGATAAAGTCTAGGATAGAGTTGGTGCATTTTGAAGGCTGTCAATATATGGCAACTCTGATATCTCAGTAGCCCTCAAAGAACATGACATTTACTTGTTGATATTCCATAGACAAGTGTTAAAGAAGTTTAGTCCATAAGGTGGGGAGAAAAAAGACAAGGCAACCTGAAGGGATAGAAGGGACAAATCAGGGCTTTTCTTTTTAGGATTAGGGAGAGCTGAGTGTATGTTTATTTGCAAATAAAAAGAAGCTTATGGCAATGAGAAGACTCAAGATGCATGAGAAAGAAAAGATAACTGCATCATGGTGCTTGAGAAGGCATCAATCAAGGGGATCAGATGTAGTGAAAGGTAGCTCTCTTCTCTGATGAGAAGAAAGGTAGTGAACTGTTCTGGCTGATTTATTTTAACATTGCTTGGGTTTTAAAAACACTAAATTAATTATAAACTGTGTGGACTAGTTATTTATATGCCATGCAAATAATAAGCATTTTAATTTTTATCTTCTTCCAACGGTCATTATCCCTAAGAAGTAACCCTATTTTAGTAATGACAGTAAATACATTAGGAACTGATTTCTATGGGATTTTTAGAAGCAGAAATCCTATGAACTAGAACCTCTGCCACTAGAAGCTTCTACTTGGTCTATGTGCTTATGCTATCGAGTGCCAGAGTGGGGAAGCAGTATCAAAAACAATTGGACATTTAATAGGAATAGACTTCCACTGGGTAGACTTAAACTGGAGAGACATTTTCTTCCTTCTTTCTTCTGAATGTGTGCCTTGGGTCTCTGACTTGGACTTCTTGTGAGAGGGAGCAGGGAGTTTTTTCTTCCCTTCCCACCTCCTCTGCATCAACGGGGGCTGCTTGCATATGGCATCAAGAGCATGTGCACTTCTAGGAAAGTCTGAGCCTGGATTTTAAAACCCCAGATGCCTCCTGGGATGCGTGTTTCTTTCCCTGAGCACCAGTGACCAAGCATTAACTTTTAATCTTATGATTTGAGAGGTGTCCTAGATCCAGTGCTAGTTGCCCAGAGGAAAGATAACTCTGGAACCGTTTCTCAGACTAGAAGATGACATCTACCAGGAGGATGAGCCCACATCATGCCCTGGCTTGCCAAAAGATATGGATGGTGAATTACTCAAGGAGTGAATGTCTACTCAGAAATCTCACAAAGTGTTTTGATGTTTTAAGTATCAGTCTTAGAAGAAGATGTAATGTGGGATGGGTTATTGTATCACGTGTTCATCATTTGCCATTGCTTACTTAAAAGTCTTGTGTATTTTATGTATTTCTATAGTGGTGGAGGAAATAAATAGCCATGTTCTAATTGATCTATCTTTTTTTCTATTAAGTACCTTTCTAAAAGAGACACTATTGATCCTTTTTGGGGAGAACATCATTTGACAGAAGGTGAAGCTAAGCTTTAAAAACTGTTCCCTGGGTCTACAGGGTGGAAGCTTAACAAGTCACAGAGTGTAAGAGGAGCTCGTCTCTGCTGCTCCAGGCTCCCACAGGACTCAACCTATGTCCAGGGGATGTAAGAAAAGAGACTGCCTCCCCCTGCCTAAGGCTATTTGTTTTTACACAAAGATAAATAATGTTTAGAATGATAATGCTAAGAAACACCAAGGTCTTTAAAGACCCTGAAATTTTTTAAAACATTAAAATATCTTAATAGCTCTAGTATCCATTATATTTTATATTATAATACTTCAAAAACTGATTATGTTTGTACAAAGAATGATTGTAAAGTAATGAGACATAAAATAAACCACACATTGGAACTGGTCTTATTATTTTTTAGTGTGTACAACAGTCATCTATTTTGTGGAATTTCTGCTTGAGCTAAACACATGATTTCCATGATGGAACATAAAATGTTACCTAAAGAATACAGTAGTTTTCTGAGAATCCAGTGAGATTAAAGACCCTAAATTTTCAAATGACTAGAGGGAAATCTTTTGTCTTCTTTTGACAGAGATTTGCTGGGCAATGTGAAAGGAAAATATTTCATTTAGATGACATTGAAGGTATTTAAGGATCCATCCATCCATCCCTTCATTGGATAATCTTTGAGGACCTACTGTTTAAACCACGGTTCTAGATAGTATAGAAGATACAAAAATGAAACAGATACCCTCAGGGATTTTATAATCTACCGTAATAGGAAAACTATACTAAGTAATGGTATTCAAAAAACATCTATTCAATTAGTTTGCTATCACTCCAAATGAGACACATTTCAAAACAACCGACCGTTCTGTCTGGTCTTGTGAAAATAATCTTGACAATGTAGTATAAAGCAGTTTATGACAATTGGAATTTTTCCACATGTTAAAAATAAAAGATGTTTTTTAGGAGATAGAGAATTATAGGGTTGTAGACTTAAAGGTGGGAAAAGTATTGGAGGTCATCTAGTGCGATCTTCTAATTTTCCTGATGAAGAAATTTAGAGCGTGATTCCCCAGGACCACACATATGATGAATGAGATGGGGGTAGGACTTGCACTCAGGTCCTCTGACTTCACATCCAACACTTTTCCATTACGTCACATTGGGAAAATAAGAGGAAATAATAAAAGGAAGTCTGTTTGTTAATAACATTCTAACTGTTAGCACATTATTTGAATAGCTCTTGCAGTGCCTTTAGAGGTTGAAAAAGCCCTCTGACTATTTTATCAATTGTTTAAAAAAAAATAGTTTCACATCTCTACTTATGAGGCTTTATTTATTGACTCCACCTTAAAGGATGTGACATGCACTGAGGTTGGGGAAATTGCAAAAGATAACCATTTAGACATAAAAACACTGTATTTGTATTTCTGAGAGGTCATCTTTGCTAATACTTCATAGTAATTTGCATACTATTAAAGAATTATCCATAATGTTTGGGGAATTTAACTTTAAAGCTATGCTTTTAGAGATATCTGTTGAATAGTGAGAACATTAGATAGAGATGGGAAATTTTGAACACTTTTATTCCCTGTTATTTCTTGGATTTTTGTGACTATAAAGAAAAACTCTTTTCTCCCCCCATTTCATTAGAAAGAAAGCAATTTTAATGCCAGATGGGATGTTGATTTTTTTTTCTTAAGTACCTAACAAAGGTAAGGAACAAATATATCACACAATTGCAGTGTTGGAGATAGCTTCATTCTCTCCTACCCTGCCCCCCTCCATCCCCCTCCATTCCCCTCCATCTCCTTCCATCCCTCTCTGATGCACACCCCTGTTTAATGTAAGTAGTTAAGCTCATTACCGATTCAGAATTTTATGCCTGGCAATAGGGTGGAAAGGGAGCTGGATTATATTGTATAGACTGGAGGGGATGATTAGAATTTCTTCTATCTCTATGTTACTGTTTCTTTAGCAAATCTCCATTTCCGATGGAGTACAGGCATCGAGTCTGTGTTTATATGCTGTGTTTGCATCCTCATTCCCTTCTCCCAAGTTCTACTACAGCAAATCCTTATTTACTTTCTGGCAGAAACTAAAAATTAAAGATGTATCATGTGAAGATACAATCTTTGCCTGTCTTGCCCTGCAGGACTGGCAGCTCTTTCCCAGATACAATTATGCTGGCAAACGCTGCTATTAACTCAGTGACTGTGTTCCTATGCACTCCAGTTCCTTTGAAATACTATAAAATAGTTGTCCTTAGATGATGATAGAAAGGAAGGAATGAAGCCCCAAAAACAAGAATTACTTTACATACTAATAATAACAATTTAGTTATCAAAACAAAACTGAACAAGTCTGCCTTTATACCGTTCCTTTAAAAATTTAGCCTCCTAGGGTTCTAATAATCTGTGCCTATGGTTAAGGAATGCACGGTAGCCTTCAGCTCAGTGCCTATATCCTCATTTCAAAGAGAATCATTCAAACCGACATCCACCCTGTCAAGAATCTCGACTTTGAGCTGCTAATGTAGAAAAAAAATCAATATAAATTTTGATCATTTGATGAATATTTACTTTTTTCTTTAGTGTTTGGGGATTTAGAATGGAAAAGTGCTGAATCAAGTCATTTTATTTTTTTGTGTTTGTGCCAACACCAATTTACTACCCTCCAGAAAGTTCCTGAACAAGATGTCTCAGGTGGCATGCATGTTGGTTTTTCCTGTCAATCATAACAGTGTGTCAGTAGGGAACCATAATCATTTCCTTTTCATACTCTTAGTGTTCCAAAAAGGAATATTTTGATTGCTTCCCTGGAAAAGGTAAACTTTTCTCATTTAGACGAACTACTGCATGCCTTAGCTGTTCTTGGCATTCGGCTGAGCCTAAATTGATATGATCTATTAAAAGTTAAACACTTCATTTTTGGCTCCAGGGGTCATGCACAATAAATAGAGTTTACAAATGGGCTTCACTACAAGCAAAATCCAGCATCACCAACAAAACAAAGGACTTTTAGAGCAATTGCCATCTTTGGCCATGCAATTTATGAAGAAAAAAATGACAAGAAAATTCCAAGTGACTGCTCTAATCAGCAGAAAGATTTCACAATGTTATTGCAAATGAAAAGAAAATGTACTATAGACGAATAACTCTGAAAAGCTTAGCAATTAAAATATAACTTCAGTTTGTAGCTGCTTACATAAGTAGACTAGCATGTCATATTTTTGTCACAAGGCTATTTTTTAACGTATAACCAAAGCTTATACTTCTTATACTATGTTTTCATAGTAATGTTTTGTGCACAAAGGTTTCTCAAAATCTGAAAAAGGCTGGATTAATCACAATACAAGCAATTGTCATTTTATACGTGGGCAAAATTCACATATATTACCGAGTGGCAGAAGACTTCATATTAAAGTGAAATTTGTGTTGGTTCCTTATAAATTAAATAAAAGTGGCAGCAGATGCCTTTCAGGAGGTTGATGGAGTCCTGTACAGTCACTAGATATTATGTAGACAGATGTTTTAAATAAAACAAAATATTTAGATTGCTAGATACCTTTGCTAGATACAAAGGCAATTATGTGATGTCTTTGTTAAATTACATTTTTCATTTTTTTGAAGGGGGGGAGAGAATTGTCCTGGAAAACAGTACCAACAGGAAATGATCCTATATCTAAAACAGCTGGAGACTGTAACTAATATAAATTTACTTGAAAATAAAAGTGCTGTGTGCCTCTGGAGACAGGCAGTAACATGCCATAAAAACCGATGAGAATATAAAAGTATTTAAAAGGGAGGGGGGAACATTTTTTATCTAGATATTACACCAAGATGTGATCTGCTGATGAATGAGAAATATCCAAAGGAGTTGGGAGGGAGGGAAAAACCATCATTCTCCAAATCTGTAATAGATATTTTCTTCTAAATAAGCATATTTGTGGACAGGATTTTATGAAATAGAAAAAAAAGGAAAAATCCTCTCAGTAGTTATTTCACTGCACTGAGTCCTTATTTAAAAGTAATATATTGTATTGCTATATGTAAGCATTAAGAAATCACAAGTGATAAATTCCAATGGGTAGAGGTTGGCTCTTCAATAAATAGACTGAAATTTACTCATCACTTTAGAAACTATATGTATATTATGGATATAAAACACACATATGTATACACATGTGAACATATGTATGAATACATGTGCATTTACATACACATATATATTATATATGTATATAATATATGTGAGTATATGTCTCCAAGCCTATTTTTAGTCCCATGTACCCTCTTCTTAATTCACTAGGACTTCTAGAACTCAACAACTGGTATTACTAGCTGTCTTAGAAGAACGGAGAGAGAGACACAAGAAAGTGAGTGGTTTGAATGTGGGGAGAGAAGGAGAGGGAGAGGGAGGGAGGGAGAAAGGGAGAGGGGGATGGAGGATGAGGTTTGAAATAGAAATAAGAGCTAGTATGAAGAAAGGGGAGGTAACTGAAAATATGCAAGAAAAAAAGTATATGAAACCTGGATGAAGATGATTTTCAAGGCAAAAACCCACCTTACATAGAATTCATTGGTTAAGGCTAAGTAAAAATATTTTAAACATATTTTTATCCTTCATTTCTTTGTGATGTAGCTGCAACACTGCCATCAAAAGGGTCCATGTTGAGTAATATGTTCCCAAACTCAGACTAAAATGTAAAATAACACCCAGTACCTCCTGTCTTCTCACCATATTCTCCTCAGGATATAAAAAGAATCTACAAGCATTGTCCTATGTTCTCCCAGATTCAGGGCATTTTACATAAAGTACTTCATACATATTTTTATTTTCCTTAAATTTTCAGAGCTTTGTTATTGCTCACACATTGAGGTGCCAACCTGGTAAAGTTCTTTAGTGTGTCCTAAGGAAGTTTAGGTGGCTCATTTGCTCTCATGGTAATAAGGAAATTTTTCTTATGTTTCTCCATTTAAAGAGCACAAGCAAATTCCAAACATTAGGCAAGCTGACATCCTTATTTGGAGTAAGGGAAAGGGGAAAGGAGATGAAGAGAGAGGGAAAGAAGTGAAGGGGGGAGGGAAGAGAGAGAAAAGGAAAGAAGAACAGCGGGACAGGGGGGAGAAAAAGAAGAGGGAGAGAGGTGGGAAGAGATGGGGAAGAGGAGGGAGAGACATTGTGTTAAATTCTGGGGATAGAAATACAAATGAACAAGAGCATCCCTGGCCTCAATAAGCTTACATTTCTAATGGGAGGAAGACATCACATAAAGGTATGCCAGAAAACATGGGCTGGGGGCACCATTGTGAGAGAGATAGGCAGAAAATTGCATGGAAGCCTAGACTCCAACAAGGTAAAGCAAAAGCTCACTTATCAAGGTTGGAAAATTCAGGGAGAGAATACAACATTCCAGTGGGAGGAAATTGAAATGAAATAAAATAGCTATTCCTTCTTTTCCCTTGTGTACTCTTTCACCTATAATTCTCTACATGGAGGGAGCTCCCAGAATAGGAAATCTCTCCACTGTTGCAGACAGAAAACTTTCCCACAACTTATAGTTTTAGAGTTGTCTGAAGCATTGAGAAATCATGTAACTTGCTCAGGCTCCCACAGGCACCTTATCTTTACCAAGTACAAAGTACAAAAAGGGTTACTATATCCATTTTATATAGAGAGAACAAATGACTGACCCACGGTCACACAACCAGTAATCATTAGAGCCAGGTCTGACTCCTAGACCTGTGTTCTTTCTACTCTAATATGCTGCTTCTCATTTATTTCCCTTTTTGCCCTTCAGCTCACAGCCAGAATAAACGTAAGAACTGGTTATTTCTTAAACTGAAGTGCTGTCTAAAAGAGTTTCTCAATTTCTATTTGTCAAGCACGGTGCTAGTTTCCCCTGTGGCTTTTGGGTTCCTTCAGTCTACCTTTCATACTCAGCTACAGGGAAAGGCAAATAATTGATAACCAGCTGAAATGCCCTTCTTAGAGAATTGGGAGGCAAGTCAGCGTATTGAATGGAGTACTGGCTTTTGAGTTAGTGAATCTGGGTTTGAATCTGTCACCTGTGGGACCTTGGGCAAAATCCCTTAAGCTATTAAGACCTCAGTTTCCTTATTTGTAAAATAAGAAGGTTGTACTCTTTGGTCCCTCTTTCTTCTCCAAGTACATGATAGGAATGATTATATTTTTTAGTGAGCCAAAGTCCTTTATTTGGAGGCCAAAAGCAGCAGGAAAAGAAAGATTAAGTGTTGAGGAACTAATTTCAAAGGCACTATAGTATCCACATGTTTAGATGTGAAAATGCTTAACCAAAAAAAAAAAAAAAAAGAAGGATTTTCTAATGTAACACGTGGCCGGAGAAAGGATATTGTCAATAAGGGTCTCTTAGAGGAAAGGTAAAGCCTAGTAGATTGGGATGATGTGACACCATGAAAGCCCATGGAAAAAAAAATTAAGCTTAAGATCTATAGACAGGAAACTCTGAAGGTTCTGAAGTCCATGAACACAGAAACTTTTAATTTAAGATGACAGCATCTTATTTTAGAAGTCCTGTATAGTCAGTTAAACTAAGCTGATGACAAACACATTTCAGGTAAGACAAGAAAAGAGGACATACAACTTCAGAAGGACCAGTATGTAATAAATAGGACTTTATATAATTATGACAAAAAAGTTTGAATCTGGGAAAATCATCTAGAAAAAATTAATGCAATGTCTGATAAATATCTGTCAAATCCTTGAAAAGGGCCACTTGAAGTCTCCAATATATTTATGATCTGGCCTTCACTTATCAAAATTGCTAAATAATATAGTGACATTAGTTACCTAGTATTGTTCAGGAAGGGGGTGCACCATAAAAGCTAATTTTCCAAATAACTGAAGTGAAGAAGAAGGAGGAGGAGAAGAAGAAGAAAGAAGAGGAGGAGGAGAACAAGAAGGAGAAAAAGAAGAAAAAGGAGAAGGAGGAGAACAAGAAGAAGAAAAAGAAGAAAAAGGAGGAGGAGGAGGAGGAGGAGGAGGAAAAGAAGAAGAAGAAGAAGAAGAAGAAGAAGAAGAAGAAAAGAAGAAGAAGGAGAAGGAAAAGAAGAAGAAGGAAAAGAAGGAGGAGGAGAAGAAGGGAGAGAAGAAGGAGAAGGAAAAGAAAAAGGAGAAGAAGGAAAAGGAGGAGGAGAATAAGAAGAAGAAGGAAAAGAAGAAGAAGAAAGAGAAGAAGAAGGAAAAGAAGGAGGAGAAGGAGAAGAAGAAGAAGGGGAGGAAGAGGACGAGGAGGAAGAAGAGGATGACCAACAACAGAAACAGCCACGGCAACATCAAAAACCACCAGAACAACAAGCAGACAAAAGACTTTGAAACTCAAGGAACATGACCCAGAATCATCAAGAACTCTGAAAAGAATAGTGATATTTTCAAACCTACACAAAGAAATGGTGGTTTTGAAGGGAGGGAGAGTAAAAGTAGGAAAACCTGTTCGGATACAACAGTCATTCTATATAGAGCAAAAATGGAAATAGCATGGGGAGCATAGAGACAAGAGATATGGGGAACATAAAATTATTCTGGCAATTCACACTACTGTACCAAATAGGTCCACTGCAAATTTATTTTATCTAATGTCCATTGGGTCGTTCATCTCACGTCAATGGCTGTATGCAATCCTGTAATACTTCTCTAAACGATTCTCTATGATCCTCCTCACAGCAGCCATTCTCTCTTCAATCTTTCTACATAATGCCCTGCCTCATCTCTCAGCAAAGGACATTACTTCAAATTTTGCTCATAATGTAAAACTTTTATTCTTCTACTTCTTTGTGAGCTCTTTCTTTCCCTCATTCTACACTGCAAAATCCATTAACAACCTCCTTAATTCTCTCCTCCTTTGCTCCAGTTTCTTACAATAAGGAGACCCTATCTTCACCGAGACCAAATTCTTCTTGTATCTTGATAGTATTTCCTTCAGATATCTCAGCTAGCCTCCCCTTCAATCATCCCCTCTTTACATCCCTTCAGTCTCTCCCTGTCTACTGGCTTCTTCCATGATGCCTCAGTAGATTTCCCCCAACTTAAAAAAAACAAAAACAAAAAAACACAATTCTCACTTGACAGTACTATCATTCTGTATCTTTCTTCCTTTTCACAGGCAAACTCTAGAACAATCCATCTACCCCTTCTTCTCTCACTCACTACTCACCTCTTAACAACCTGACTTCTTTTTTCATTCCTCATTATTTTTTACCTTCTACATAATTTGATACTATGTGTTGACCATTCCCTCCTCCTGGATACTATTTTGTCCCTTGTTTATTTTGTTTTGTTTGGGCACTGGTCTGTCTCGTTTTCCCATCCAGCTCCCTAACTGTCTTTTTTTCAGTTTTCTCTGTTGGGTCATCATCCAGGCACTAGATTATTATAACAGCCTCCTAATCACATTCCTCTTCCTGGACTACTAAAAAAGTCCCCAACTGGACTCCCAGCTTCTAGTATCTCCTCTCTACAATCCATCCTCCACATAGCAGCCAACATAATCTTCATAAATCATATATTACCATGATATTCCCCTACTCAAGAATCTGCAATGAACCCCAGAATGACATTTAAAAACATTCAATGATTTGGTTCTCATCTCCCTTTCTAGGCTAATTACATATTAAGTCCTTTCACATTCTACATTCCACACATACCAGCTTACTTGTTTTTCCCCAAACTTGACATTCCATCTCAGTGTTTGGAATGTAGTCACTTCTCACCTCTTCCTTCTTAGAATCTCTGGCTTCCTTGAAGATTCAGTTTATATATCATCTCTACTGAAGAACCTTTCATCACCACCACCACCCTAAGTTGTTACTATTCTCTGTTTTCACATTATCATGTATGTACTTATCTATGTACACATTATATTGCTACCCTCCCCCTGTCCTGTGCAATAGAATATATGTCCCCTGAGAGAAAGGACTGTTTTTTATTCTATTTTGTATCCACAGTGCCCCCCAAAAGTACCTTCACTGAAGAACTGATTAATTCATACTTGCTGGGTTATATTAAATCGTTAAATAATAGGAAACGAGACATAAACAAAACTCTAGAGAAATGGTGAGAGAATGTAGTTTAGACAAGGTTTTACCAGATGGGGGCATGAAGATAAGGGTAAGAAAGGATGTGAGCTAGAAGAATCAAAGGTGAAGTGCATGTGTCTATTTTATTTTTATTAGGGAAATGTAAGCACATTTATTGCAGAAAGACTTGGGACAATTTCTGGTCCTGGAAGAGGTAGTAGAAGAGGGGATCAAATACACAGGTGGAGCAGTTTGTTGTTTCAAGGAATAGGGATGAGACAGGAGGAAAGGAGTCCATGATGCCAAGAAATTCTGAAGACTATTGGTTGGCTGGCCTCAGTCTTCCCAGTGAAGTAGCACACTAAGTCATAATTGTGTGGTATGGCTGAGGATATGAAGGAAGTAGAAAAGGTCTCTTGTGGAGAATGGATAATGATGGAATTACAGAAGTATACAAAACTGTTCATCCTTGTACTAAATGGTTCCAGACTATACACTGAGAGATCTTAAGACTGGTTTTATTTTCTTGTGGTTTTCCTATTCAATTGGCAGTATCAATTATACTTATTTCTAGGTGCTTCTACTCTGGGCTAAATAGCAGATACCCAAAATGGTTATAAAAATGTCAAAAAGCTCTCTCTTCTGGTCCTTGACTATATTAAAATTTCCAAAGTAATGACTTCCAGTTGAGTGAAGCATTCCTAATTTTAGTTTTGGTAACAACCAAGAGAATTGGCTCTGTGCCCAGGAGAGATTGATTGGGATCCTTGATACAAGGGGGCACGTGAGAAAACCAAATAAGAGATTCAAGCTTGGGGAAGCTCATCTATGCAGAATGGGATTATCTTTTCAGGACTTTGCCATGGGGAGGAAAGGTTGTAGCTAACATATATAATTGCCTTCATGGAATTTCTTGAGATTATTGGCTTTTGTACAGGTCTTAACTATAGACTGGAAGAAAATATTTTTTTTAATGTCTGCTATGCCATGTTTCCCAGCTTTGCATGCATTAAATCAGAATAATCAGACAAGAGAGTACTGCTGTGACCCTTGAGTGTAGTTAGACCTGCTACTACTGATATGGTAAAAACATGTAAGAAAGATCTCCATGAAGCAAGAAAGGGGTGCAGTCCAGCCTATTTTCTTTCAGAGCAGAGTTCAAGATACAACTAAAAAATCCTTTCAAAAAGACTCAGAATCTCTTCTTTCCCTCTGCATAGCTTTAATTGGCTAAGTGCCTCTGAGCCCACTAAGGCCTAGAGGGACCTAAACTTAGTAATCTTGCAAATACAGTGGTTTTAGCAGATTTTCACCCATGATGTCAAAGTTACAGAAAGTGCCATGAGTCTTCTTCTCAGGCATGCATCATTTTTCATCCCATATGCCAGCCCCATTATTGAATTGTAACAACCTGTCCTGTGGCAGCTTTTTGCCCTCCACGGTGATGATCTCTCTGATTCGACATTTAAAGGCTCCTGTGATTTTCTTTTAGTTTGGTATTAAGACAGAACAGGGAAACGCAGGAGCACAGTAATATATTACAAATAGCACGTGTTAGAATTGTACTTGCCACTGAATTCAGTAAACTACTTCCTAAAGGGAAAACCAAATAACTGATAATCCTAAATTTCCAGTTTAGCTAATAGGTAAAGGAATGAAAAAGTATATGTTAAATGCTTACTATGTGCAAAACACTATACTCAGTGTTAGGGATACAGAGACAAAAGTAGGGACAGTCCCTGTTCTCATGTAGCTCATATTCCAATAGATAACACACAAGAAGTTTAAATTGCAAAGCATAATGGAAAATCCAATGGTTCTAAATCAAATTGAGTCCACAAAGCATTTTTAAAATGCAAAAACCAACAAAAATCCCAAGCAAGGTACAGCGGTAAAACCAGATGGTAATGTATCCTTTAATGACATTTCTACTGCCAGATCACACGCATTTCTGCCTTTGAATCATTTCATAGTGCCAAGGACTTTGATGATGAGAACTTTCTTTTCTAGGTCTTCAGTATCTGTGGCTGCTGAGAAGGCAGGGACTTTAGCACCTGCAGAAGCATTTGCCAGATCACATCTCCCCAGGGGTTACTTCCTGGGATGATGGCTTTTGTCAAAACACAGTTCCTAAAGTCATCCCTGAATGAAGTATGCTGTCATTTTGTTGAACATTAAAGACATAACTGTAAGAAAAGTAGCTTGGTAAAATGGAAATAAATGAAAAGAGAGCCTGGTTTCAGAGACAGAAGACCAGGGCTTGAAAGTTGGTACATATTTGCTGCATCATCATAAACAAATCACTTCACCTTTTTCAAAAATGAGTCTCCATTTCTGTTGCAGCTGTTCAGTTGTTTTAAGTTGTGTCTGACTAATCTGTGACCTCATTTAGGGTTTTCTTGGCAGAGATACTGGAGTGGTTTGCCATTTCCTTCTCTAGCTCATATTACAGATGAAGAAACTGAGGCAAACTTGGTTAAGTGATTTGCCCAGGATCACACAGCCAGTTAGTGTCTGAGGTCAGATTTGAACTCAGGAAGATGAGTCATCCTGACTCCAGGCCCAGCACTATCTCCTGCACCACCTAGCTGCCACACCTTTTCTGTTAGATGGAGTTAATAGTGCGTATACTACTTGTGAAGAAAGTATCTATAAATGTGTACTATTATGATTGTCATTGTAGAAAAAAACTATTTAATAGTTTATTCTCTTAGGAGAAAAGCATTAATTTATTACCTTTTTACTTAAGACAACATGGAAATGATCAAAACAATTAGTTCTAGCAAATCTGTTTTCACCTTGCCCTTCCCAGTTTGCCCACATTCTGTGAACCTGAATAAAAGCCTTAAATATTTCAAAGGAAACCATCAGCCTTGTCCATTAGGGTATTTCAATAGATGGCTTCTGATGTCACTTACAATTCTAAATCCATGATACTGTGACCCTAAGAATATAAACATAAGAGCCAAAATGTCTTCTGATGCCATGTATCCTTTTTCATCTATAATGCTCCTGATTGTGTATTATACAAGTATATTATAGAACTATTTGTATCCGACTTGTGGTAGAGTCATTTGAACTTGTATTGGTTGGATCAGCCCCAGCTGGAAACACTGTACCTTGATCCTAACACAGTGATGTCATTTTGGTCCTCTTTGAGCACCAAGGACAACCACCATTATGCATGTTTAGATTTGTTTGAAAAGACTAATAGCAGGAGCGTTATAAATCCTTGGATTGGATTGGATTGTTACCTGAAGTCTATTATGCACAGAGTATGTTCAGATGCAAAGACTCTTAGTATAGCCCAGTTCTATACGGTTAGGTCTTTTTAGATTCCCAGAATCACAGCATTTAAGATTTGAAAGGTACCTTATCTTGTCCAAATCCATATCTGCAAAATAACATCCTCAGAAAAATTTTTGCTTGAAAAAGTCAAATGAGGAGGAACTCACTATCTCCCACTGCCCACCAGTCCTCACCCCTACCCCCACCATCAAACCTAAATTTACCACTTTGAAGCTGCCATGAATTGTTCCTCATTCTCTGCTCTGGGACCAAGTAGAACAAGTGTTAATTCTTCCACAGGGCAGCTTCAACTGTGTGACGACTGCTATCCCATCCTCTCCTGACTCTTCCTTTGTCCAAGCTAAACATCTCCATTTCCTGAAGCTGATTGCCATTTGGCATGATGTAGCAACTGAATTTTTGGATAGTTCCAGCCAAACTAGTCTCTCTCACTGCTGCCCTTGCTTCCACACAATGAAAAGCTATTTAGTGCAAAGTGTCCCTATGATATACACAGGTATGTAAAAACAAGACATACACAGAGAGAGCAAAAAGAATTGCATTACTAACTATGAGGATTAGGTTAGCACCCATATAGAACAGGGCACTTGAGCTGCTATGTGAAGTATGCTAGGAGTTCTAAGAGGCAAGGGTAAGAAGGGGGTATGTTATGGGTCTGCAAAGGAAGGATGCTGAAGATTCAATACCATGTTCAGAGAACATGAAGAATATCCATTCAGATGAAACATACAATGCATGAAAGGGAGTAATAATATTCAATAATCCCAGAAAGATGGGCTGGAATGAGATTATTGGAGTCTTTAAGCACCAGCTAGTCAGGTTTGCATATTATCCTAAAGGCAATAGGAAACCATCTGCATTTTTTGAGCAAGACTGTAATATGGTCCTACTGGTGTTTGAAGAATGCCAGTTTGTCAGTTGTGTAAAGGATAAAATGGAGAGGAGAGATAACTTGAGAAATGGATACTAGGTTATTGCATTAATCTACGTGTGCTAAGGGCCTAAACTAAAGTGGAAGTTGTGGGAGGGGAGAGGAAAAGACAGATATTCAAGTTGGACTGATGAGACATGGTGACTAATTAGATAGGGAGAAAGGAATGTGGATGACTCCAAGGCTGTGACCGAAGAATAGTGGTTTCCTCAACAGAAATTTACAAAAAAAAATGTAGGAAGGAAAGACTGGGTGGGGATGGCATGGAGGAGAAGGGGAAAATGAGTTAGCTTTACAATATTGAATTTGAAGTGCCTATAGTACAACCGGTTATAAATTTCAGTTAGGTATTTGGTAATGTAGGACTGAAGTTCTTGAGAGAGAGTAGGTCTATACATATACATATATATATACATATATTTACATATATACGCACATATATGGAGAGAGAGAGAGAGAGAGAGAGAGAGAGAGAGAGAGAGAGAGAGAAGGAGAGAGAGAGAGAGAGAGAGAGAGAGAGAGAGAGAGAGAGAGAGAGAGAGAGAGAGAGAGAGAGAGAGAGAGAGAGAGAGAGAGAGATCTGGTATCCCTCCACCTAGGGGTGATAGTTAAACCAATGGTACCTAATGAGATAGCCAAGAAAGAGAGTAGAAAGTGTGAAGAGGTCCCCTCATCCCATTAGAAGTCTTAAGGAAAGGGCTACATGTCTTTTTACTGGGAATCATTATAGAAGGGATCTTATTCAAGTATGACTTGAGGTAAATAGTCTCTCAGGGCCCTTCCAAAACTGACGTTCTGTGGTTCTGTGTAACATATAACTTTTGAGGAAGTGGAAACTTGATAGTGAAACTTTCCTTTCTGTCTCTATCACCCCCACCTGCACACACACACACACACACACACACACACACACACACACACACACATACACACACTGCACTGTTCTATTGTAGCCTGAGCTGAGCTCCTGGGCATCTCTTTACCATTAGAAGGGTAACCAGGTTTTTCAGAGTATATCCTGAATATGAAAGTAGAAAAGACAATGACCAAACAATGGTTCATGATTTTTAGCCCATGATTAGGATAAAGAGAATAAATTGGGGGCAGATACCTCCAGGTTTAACATGAAAGTGTTTATTTGAATGTACTTCAAATTTCTTTTTTGCTTTCGCATCAAGTTAGGCTTGCAATACAAATGGGAAACAGGATTGTATTATGTTGGAATAATTGGGTACTTGTCTGGTGCCATGTTGGAAATGACCTGTACACCTATCCTTTTCTGAAAGTATGCTAGGGAGAGTAATGTAATGCATAAATCTAGCCTATGGTGAAACCAAAAGAAATTTAAAGCATGAATAAAGAAATACCTTCTTCTTATCCCTGGTGGTATATGCCCCCATTTTATCTTCCTTACCCTAATTATTGGACTGAATACTAGGAAATATATTTGATGGATGGTTTTTCAATTTTGTGTTCAGGATATATTCTGAGGCCCTAGGGCATTATATTCTTGGTTTCTGTAAAAAAAAAGTTTTCTTATTTAGGATATATAGGAAAACAAACTATTGCCCTACAATATTTTCAACAATCTCATTATATCTTAAGTTTTTTTTTCAAAATTGTCTGACCAGTCTATATTAAAATAATTAGAATATATTAAATAATCAGTAATAATATTAGAACTATATTTAGTGCCCCCTGCTCTCCTACACTTCTATTAACCAAAATACATAAGTTTCTTTCTTGACTATTTGAGGTGCCTCATGCTAAAGGAAAGCCCAACACGTCCATTAGGACAGTCACTTACCACCAGATGTTTTCCAGCTGCTATCGATGTGTTTCTGTTAATGTTCTGCCATCTGCCACCTTGATGGTGCCACAATGGGGAATGTGTGTTTTGGTGACTTTGCTAACAGAATTGCAAAGACCCTGCCCCTAGTCTCATCCTGTGAAATACCGTTCTGAACGTTTATCTCATGTCAACAATTTATACTGTTTGCCTTCCTTTAACTTTGTGCCTGGTTAATATGATATATTCATGTTCTCACTACCGAATCTAAGTCTTCACCATTCTTCCTTCATGTAGATACTCACTTTCTAATTCTTGCTAACATACGCACCGCTGTGTGGATGACATATTTTTGCTTAATTAATATTATTTCTATTTTTTTAAACCAGTATGCCAGTAAGCACATCAGACCAGTAAATAGTATGCATCCCTAGTGTAACCTTGCTGGGTTCTGCCTTAAACATGGTAATCTAATGCTTGATATTCTCTACAGTTGAATGAAGACAAATCTTGGTCCTCAGAGAATGATGTTCCACTATCACAGTCAAAGTCTGTCAAGGTACAACAGTTATGGATGATGATTTCCAGTGACTGTAAATCAGTGTGTAATCTGTTTGTACGTACTTGTTTAAGAGATTGTTATTTCCTTCAATTTCAGAAAGGAAAGGGGAATACTTTTCTGAATTCTTGATTATTCTTGATGGCAGATCTGTTGGCCCCTAATTCTGCTTGTGAGAATCACAGAAATGTATATAACTCTGACAAGTATAATCATAAATTTGTAAAGGAGAATTCAATATGCATTATGATTTATATGTATCTGATGGTACTAATCTATGCACATATATATGAATTATGTTTATATAACATTTATACCATTCTTACTTCTGTAAAAACTTGATGTGCTTACTTCCTTAAAAATGTAGTGTTCTTTTTTTTATTAATCTCTTACTAAATTCATAGATTCACAAACTTTAGAACTAGAAAAGCATCAGATATCACCTAGTCTAACTTTTTTCATTTTGCATATGAGGAATCGGAGACCTAAAGAGTTAAAAGCAGTTTATAACAAACTACAAACTCGAAAGTATGATTTTGAAAACTTCAAAGCTAATAAGATTTAGAATTTATTAATAAGCCATAAACATCATAACAAAAGAGGTTATAACATTAATATACTATATGTCCTAGTCAAAACCTATCTGGAATATTGTGTTCAGATATGGGTGCTCCATTTTGGGAAGGATATTCATGCATTCCAAGATAATTCTTGGGTCCATGAAATGATGAAACAAATGTATAGTGGGCCCCCAGTTAAATCTGTTTTCTAAAGCTGAAGGCAAGTCTCTTGTTCACTATATATACTTTATGTTTATTGCATTATATATTTTTCTGTATCTACGTATGCACCTTATACATAGGTTCCTAATAGATTTGACATCCATGTTATTTTTTTTCTTATTAAAAAAATTAGCCTGGTAATTAATGTGACATTGAGATTCTAAAGGGTTCTTGATACCAATACCTTGAACCGCTTTTCATTTTATATAAGTTATGCAGAAGATTTGAAAAAAATATCTTAAGGGACATAGCAGTTACATACTTTTGTATACGTAACAATCTGTTTAGTCTTAAGGTTGTGGTGCAATAAATGAAAAGCCGAGTTAAAAAAGACAGGAGGGAGGGAAACATAGATGAGCTGAAGCAGGTCCAGAGGAGGACTTAGAGAAGATGCTATTGGATGGTTTCAGAGAAATCTGAAAAAACATAGATGAGTTTGTGAAGTGAGCAGAGCCAAGAGAACAGTTTAGTTATAAATGGCATTATAAATGCAAACAACTTCGAAAGATTTAAGACTCAGTTCAACATAATGACCAACCATGATTCCAGTGATGAAAAATGCTACCCACCTCCTGATAGAGAAGTGATAGATTAAATGTACAGAATGAGACACATATTTTTGGACATAGCCAATATGGGAATTTGTTTTGCTTTACCATGCATATTTGTTACACAGGTTTTGTTTTTCTTTCCTTAGGTGTGGGGGAGAGTTGGAGTTGGGAGGGGAAAGGAAATAAATGTTTAATTGAAAAAGTAAAATTTAATTTAAAGCAAAGCAAAGCAAGAGGGACACACAATAGTTGTCTTCAAGTGTTTGAAAGGTTGTTGTGTGAAAGAGAAATTGTACTTTTGCTTCACCCTGGAGAGATGAGCTAAGAGCAATGGGTAGACATTACAGAGAGGCTGATTTGAGAGGTGGGAGGGGGCATAGGGAATATAATACTGAATAAGACTTCTGGTTCTAGCAGGTGACTTGGCCAAGGTCTCACAACTAATAAATGTCACCATTAATAAACTCTCATAGTTTATTAAAACCCAGGCTTTCTGACTCTAAATTCAGCACTCTTTCCACTATATTAAGTGCCTGTTTCATGGCTGGGTTAAGAAAGACTTGTAATATGTTTGGATGATGTGGGTTGGTGGAAAAAAATGAACTTTAACATGACTTCTATTAATAAAAGTACAAACCTTTTCATTTCACATTATATTTAATCCTTCACCTGGAACAAGTACCATGTTCATTGTGCTATCTCATGTTTAGGTGTAATTGAGAAAAAATGTCATTCTTTCTTTTGACAAAGTAGTTACAATAAGATCCCAAACTGCCATTGAACATCTCTCTTCTAAATAAGTAATGGCAGCTGGTTAGCCTCACACCAATAATGGAGAGTCTACTTACCTCCACTTTAGTTACAAAATCAGTGAGCCTACCCAACCCCACTGTGCTACATGTGATCTCTGATATTTTGCACCCCTAAGTGTGTTATTTAAGTTTCCAATGTAGTTAATGGAAACCCTACTAGATGCAAATCAAAAGTTTCAGCCTTAATTGAGATATTTTGAAAATTGAACCCATTGCTTCAGGCAGGTGCTACATGAGATTCCATTAATATAGGTAATTAACATTAGCCTCTGCTTTAATTAACATGCACACTTTAATTAGCAAAGCATTAACCAACATTAAAAAATCTGATCTTCATGCATCACAAAAACTGCAAAGTTATGACTACTATGTTATTTTTTTCAAGATTATAAATCACACAACAGTGATTTTTGAAATGCACATCAAATTTAAAATATTAAATAGCTAGATAATAGACAATATGAGTGACAATCTTATCAAATTCAATAGAGCATGATGAAATGCAGCTTTGGGGGGAAAGAAAACGTAAAACAACAATTTTAATGTTTTGAATTATTTTTATTTCTAACACACTGCCTTTCATATGATCATTTTTGAAGTGAGCATTTTTGTCTTTGGTGATATATGTATGTATGTATGTATATATACACACATATATGTGTGTATAAATATATATGTAATTGTGTATATATGTGTGTGTGTTTATGTGTATATATGTATGCACACATATGTATGTGTATATACACATACATACATATCTACAACTATGGCTGTATGGGAAAGAATGGTTATGTGAACATGGTGCTTGTTCCAGATGAAGGAAGTAATCCAATATAGTGTGAAATGAAAAGGTTCATACTCATATTAATAGAAGTTACACTAAAGTTCACTTTTCCCAATAAACCACATCACCTGAACATTATACAAACACATATATGTGTGTATATACAACATATGTGTAAACACACATATACTCACATTATATATACATATATGCATATACATATACACATATCTCCAGTCATAATCCATACAATCCTTTAGGTTTCTATTAAACTTTTCAACAGAAGACTTTTAGTTTTGTCCTCAATATTGTGCTTAAAATTTAACACCTGGTCATGTTCAAGGCTGTTCTCTGTTGCCACTTCATTTGGGTTATTATTTTGTAGGCTACCATAATCACTGAGGCCAATTTGAATTTTTATAAACAGAGTTGGAGCAGAGTAGAGCAGACAACATTAGCCAAGTGACTGGTGACCTATGTCCTAATCTTTCTCCGAATCAAGACTTTGGGATACTCATTGAATCTCTTTAAGCCATGGTTTCCCCAGCTGTATAACAAGGAGTGGACTTTTAAGGTATCTGCTAGACCTAACATTAAGTCCTATTAATATCCATTCAGCAATCGTCCACAAACATTTATTAAGCACATACTGTGTTAGGTCCTAGGGGAGACACAAAGTTTTGATAAGCTTATGGCAACTTCAGTTTAATAAGAGGATAAAGAACAAATACAAACAATATTGCATGATATCTTTTAAGCATCAGTATTCGCCTATTAATGCCTATGGCTATGAGTCATGAAATACATGAAATCTAGTGACGGGTTTCCCAAAGGGCAATGGGCACATGAGGAAGCCATGCTTTATCTTATTGATAGAAAATTACAGAAAAGAGGTATTGTAACAGATATCATAACAGTGATATGTGACTAGAAAATGAGATAGGCTGGTCATGAGGAAAGAAAAAGAAGTAACAAATAGATCACTTAAGTAATTGTCTGATATCCACACACCATCAAGAGATCTAGAGGAAGGATCCTAGTATATTAAGTGAACCCCCAATGGAAGATTTACAGATGGCTATGGGAAAAATTGCTCAGATATAAAAAGATATATCAGATGAGCTGCATTCTATATTAAAGGATGAGTTCACAAATCCATTAAAATCTACATTATTGTAGAGGATACCTGTAAACCAAACATGGCGGTGTGCTATATAATACTCATTTTTTACTATCTTGTTAATGCATAGTGGTTTCTCTCTCCATATGGGATGTATGTTTTGCTGAAATGTTGCCCATGGGGTCTCCATAATAAAACTCAAGAGGTATTTTTATATAAATCCTTTTGGGTCTATGACCCGAACATTGCTAACTTTCTTAAGTTTCACTTACAGGAAAACATTGTGCTTGTGTGTGTGTGTGTGTGTGTGTATCTGTGTGTGTATGTATCTGTGTGTGTATATGTGTGTAATATTATACAAGATCATGTAACTTAAAGTGAAAATGTTAGAAGTTATATTGATCCCTGCTTGACCTGTTGGTGTAAAAAGAAAACAGCCATTAGGATGCTTTATTCCTTCAGATTTTGCTACCAAATGGTGAAGAAAGCTTTATTTTTTTCCTGATGATTTCTACAAAGCTTTTGTGTCTCAGTCCTTTTTTGGACCATCCTATCACATGTCCGTAACCTTTGGGGAATCTCTTTAGCTCCCTCCTGTCAATCTCCTTTTTCATTGCCAAGCTGGGACATCAATGCTAAGAGAACCTAGAAAAGTCTTCTTCAAAGCTATTACAACATGGCAAGTGAACTTTCCTTTAGGAATTTAGTCTCAGAATTCCCTAGGGAACAACTGGCAGCCAGGCTTACTTCTGAGATGAGTGGCAAAGGTAGGAACCTGGAAACAGGTGTAAGAGGACCTTTACTCTCTATTAAAGTGAATTCTAGGGGCTTTTTAAAATTCTTTCCCTAATCTCAAAATTAGATAAAAGCAAAACAAATCTTTATAAGAAATGCTATGTTATAAGTGATACACATGTTCAAATTTGCTTTTACTCTTATGCAGGACTGCTACAAGTCAATCAGAAAGAAACGAACTTAAAAAACCAGAGCCAAGACCTTCAGAAATGTGCCAAGGAACCTCACCAAAGTCTTGTCCATTCCCAGAAATTCTCTTTGTTTTTCCTTAGAGAAGACTTTCCATGCTGCAAGGCTTAAGATAAATACTGTATAAGCAGCAAGCAATTTCCTTTGTTGTTGCTGAATATTTCAGGTGCCTGCACACCTTAAAAAGAGAACTTGGGCTCCTTTTAATACAGCTTCTTGTGCCTCATTCTACAGAGGGATCATAATCCTATATTTATCACCTCACAGAATACAACCAGGAAAATGAATGAAATGTCAAAAATTGAGCCTTATGATTTTATTGTGGGTTCATGTGGGAGAGGAAAATGGATTTCTAAGGGAGAAAGCTTTTTATTAAAATACAGGCACCTTTGACAATTAACAGAATTTGGGAGGCAAATTATAAAAGTCACATAAAGGTAAAAAGATTTATGTTCATCTAGAATATATTTTCTTGTGTTCCCTATTGAAAAGCTATGTTTTTCAATGTATTTAAACCAGCTCTGAGTTTTTAGACACATTTCTGAATAAAGAAAAATTAAGCTTTGACTCTAGTGTTCTGTTTCTAATATTTTTGCATTGTTAATTCTTCTATCCTCCAAATCTTCTTAAGGTTACCATGGGAAATACTTGGTAGTTATATTTATGTAAAGAAAAAGTACTCACTTTCATACATATATATGTATATATGTATGTATGTATGTGTATATAATGCATGCATATACATAACACACATATATACTTTATTCTACAATTTTATAGTCATATGCCTTATTATAAAAATATTTTATTTAGTCTTTTAAGCATGTGTAACATGACCTATTTATCATTACCTAGTAAAATGTGATATGTAACATGATTAAAGAGCCAAGCATAACATTCATTTAAAGTCCTCAACTATCTGGTTCTAACCTACCTTTTCAATCTTATATTCCATTACACATCCGCATTGTCATCCCAATCAAAATGACCTAATAACTGTCCCACAAACATAAATTCCTTTTTTCCCCCAAAAAAATTCAGTTCAGTGAAATTCAGATTAGCAAAGTTTAAAAACTTTGGAGTGTAATTGAGTTATTATAGCCTTCACCAATAAAACAGAACACTAGGTAATATTAAGGGAAATTGCAAAAACACATTAAAATCACAGTTTTTAATTCAGAGGAACCAGGATGGTTATTAGTCCTTTATGTTGATCAGTGACATGTTATTAGTTGACATGGAGCACAGGAGATATGGCTACCCCCCCCACACAAACACATTTATGTATTTAAACAATTGTGGGTATAATGCATACATATATATACACATACAGATACATGTATGTGAGTGCATATATATATATATGTATAAATATATATTCTTCAAAACCTCAACTCTATTCTGTAAGTATAAAATCTGGAAATGTCAATAACATTTTAAGTTATAAATATCAAAGAAAGACCATATTAGATCAATAAAGAAAGATCAATTAGAAAAACCAAAAGGGGAAAAGCATTTATGGAAACACAAAATACTATTATTACTCCTTACATTGTATCTTATAGGCATAAAAATATTTTCCCTCATAGTCATACTTACTTCTGGATGAATGCAATCCAGAAACCACTTTCCAATTTCCCTTATTGCCCTCTCCTCCACTATTTCAGTATCTTTCTTTTTATTTACTCCCTTTCCTTTTCCCACAATCAAAATACTCAGAGAGATGGGGGAGAGGGAGAGATGAATATCCAAGTTAGAGACGACTTGTCCAAGATTGTTGGGGATAGAAGAGTGACCTTACAATTTCTCTTTCTTTTGTACTCACAAGGCATACAAACACACATATACACACACACAACCACACACATAATACCACCACCACTATTCCCTCCCATCCACCCCAAAACCATGAAGCTCTCTAGAAATCTATACATATATAGATATAGAATGTAGGAACTTTGTGCTGTGATTTTGAAGACTGTGTGGGATACACTTTGCCATCTATGGAATTTGGAGAAACATACAATGTTAGATGAGCCTTAGGCAAGTGTTTTACAGTACATGGATATTCATTACATACTCCTAAATTTATTAGATTAAATAAAAATCAAGACTTAAGTGAGAATTTCATTTTATAAAGTTTCCACCTATCTGAAAATCCAGTATCAAATTTAATAGAACAAACATACTACCCATGATGTTTACAGATTTTTAAATTCATTTCACTTTGTAGACCTTTTATGACCTAAAATCAAAATAAATCTGGGAAAAGCCTATGATGTTTACATAGGGGCTGGGGGTAGGGAAAAGAGCTCATGAGATAGCAGCCATTCTTCTACATAAACTGTTCCTTCATCTGCTAGAGTCTTCCACAATTCCTTGGCAGGCACTCAAATAATCTGTTTTGCCCATTGATAAATTTTACTGAAATGAATTACATAGTTTTGGTTTCTCAAATTAGTTCCCTGCCCAAAGAAAATTACCAACACAAAATTCTGAATGAAAAAGATGAAAACTAAGGCTTGAGAAGAATTTTGACTTTGCCTGGCCACATATACACTCTCAAATACTATTCCTAGATCCCAAATCCATTAGTGTACCTTAGATCTCTGAAGGGAGATGCAGAAGGACTGTGGTTGGGCATTCCTTTCTCTAGTCTCTAAGAAGGGTGCCGATAGATAGATAGATAGATAGATAGATAGATAGATAGATAGATAGATAGATAGATGACAGATAGATGACAGATAGATAGATAGATAGATAGATAGATAGATAGATAGATAGATAAGTAGGTAGATAGGTAGATAGATAGGTAGATAGATGATAGATAGATGATAGATAGATAGATAGATAGATGATAGATAGATAGATGACAGATAGATAGATGACAGATGACAGATAGATGATAGATAGATAGACAGATAGATAGATAGACAGAGATAGATATAAATATATGAGTATATAAGTAGGTGTAAGTGTACATTCACTTGTTTATGTTTACATATACATATATGTATACATGATTTTGACAATTGATAAATATCCTTAATAAACTATTCTACCTATGTGTTCTTGATGGCAATAGTGGAAAAAAACAATGGTTTTATTCTTAAAGGGAAAAAGAATCATATATGTCAGCCCCAACCAGAGCAGATCTGCAGAATTGAATTTTGAAAATGCTTCATTGTAGTTTCAGTTTGAGATTCTGCCTAAAACTCATTCTTATCATGGAGAAAATTCTCATTTTAGCCAATGTCAATTTATTCTACTTCTGAACATCCCCCTAGGGGTAGCCCTTAGGGTGTAAGAATTATGCTGTGGGATTGTGTCAGGAAAACAAACCTATAATGTCAATGGTACACATTTCAAAGTTGGAGCCCTTTGAAAGCAGAGTTTCTAATGCCCCAGTCCCAAGCTTCACAAAGTTCTCCCAGCCATATGCAGAGCACATACCAGTATGAAACTGAGAATGAAGTTTTGTGAGAAAACAATAACAAACTTGGGCAGTGAATGTCTAGCCACTGATAGTTATGAGTATTATATAGGAAAAGTCCAGATTTCTAATAATTTTCCATGATCATGATTTTAATTTTAAGAGCTGGGTATGAGCTTACAAACTCTGTTGGATATTTAAGGTATTTCATGTTCTTAAAATTAAAATCATGATCATGGATAATTATTAAGCCTATCTTCCTACTTTTTTTGCACCTCATCCCCTAAGAAGTCTTTGTTCTAACCAAACAGGCTGATGTGCCATTCCCTATAAATGGCATTTTATCCCCCACCTCTGGGCCTCCTCACCTCTTAGTTAGGTAGCACAGGAGATAGAATTCTGGGCCTGGAGTCAGAAAGACTTGACTAACTAAAAACAACTCTGAGGTATCACCTCATACCTATCAGATTGGCTAATATGAAAAAAAGGAAAATGTTGGATGGATGTTAGAGGGGATATGGGAAAACTGGGACACTAATGCACCGTTGGTAGAGTTGTAAATTGATCCAACCATTCTGGAGAGCAATTTGAAGCTATGCCCAAAGGGTTATAAAACTGCATACCCTGTGATCCAGTAAAACCACTGCTAGGTCCATATCCAAATGACATCCAAAAAGGGGAAATAATCTATTTGTACAAAAGTATTTATAGGAACTCTTTTTGTGGTGGCTAAGAACTAGAAATCTAAGCCATGCGGATCAATTGTGGAATGACTAAACAAGCTATGGTATATGATTGCAATGGAATATTATTGTGCTGTAAGAAATGACAAGCAGGATGATTTCAGAAAAACCTGAAAAAACTTACACGAACTGATACATAGTGAAATGAACAGAACCACAAGAACCAATATCATTCATGAAGAACTGTGAACGGTTTAACTATTCTCAGAAATACAAGACAAGACAACCCCACAGGACTAACGATGAAGCATACTATTTATTTACCTCCAGAGAAAGAAGTGACATTGAATATAGACTGAAACGCTATTTTTCACTTTCTTTCTAATATGAAAATGTTTGACATAATTGTACATGTATCTATCTAATTACTTACTGACTTTGCGGGAGGCGGGGACAATGGGAAGGATAGAATTTGGAATTCAAACTTTAAGTGAAAATGTGGGAAAAAATGAAAAAAAGAGACAAGTTCAAATGTGGTCTTATTATAAATCACAACTTCTATCTGCCTCAGTTTCCTCATCTATAAAATGAGGGTAATACCGGCATCTACTTCCCAGGGTTGTTGAGAAGAAAAAATGAGTTAATATTTGTAAATTGCTTAGCACAGTGCCTGGCATATGGTAGATGCTCAACAAATGCCTGTTTTCTTTTTTCATTGAGTATTTTCAAGGTATAATTCAGATGTTGGCACCTACAAGCAGTCTTTCTTGATTTCATTTTATCCTTTTTTTAAAAGATTATAAGACCAGCAAGGGCAAGAACTGTGTCATCTTTCAGTGCTTTATCCCAAGGGATTAACAATGCTTTGCAGAGAATGGGCATTTAATACATGTTTTAAAAATTGAATTGAATTATGAATATTGCCATCTCCCTCAAGCATTTACGAAGTGCTGACTATGTTCCAGGCACTGTGATACAATGAGATATAAGCCTACAAAAATCTCTGCAGAAAAGAAAAACAACCCACAACAAAATTATGCCAGAAGAGCTAAAGCTAATTTGGAAATTGAAGATCATTAAGGCAAATCTATGAAAAAAAGGAAGTTTCCCATCTAGTAGCTGCATAATTGGCTTCAATGGAGAAGGCAGTACCTTGGAGCATCTGTCTTATCACCAGGAGATTTTTGATGCACACTTATCATCAACTCTGATGAACAAATCAAAAGACTCCATATTCTTAGGGTGACAAGTCATATGAGCCAAAAAAATAAGTAAAATTAATACAACCGTAATGAAATAGGAACTGGATTCAAGTGAAAAGTTTTTATTACCAATGTAGGCGAGCATCTTCTCTGCAACTTCAAGTCTTAGAGATTTGCTTGGAGCAGTGATGTCAAACTCAGATAGAAACAAGGGTCACTAAAGTATGAGTAAGGAGCCCTGTAGCTGTACTTTGACTTAGAAAAACCAGACCATCAACATCCAGAGAAAGCACTATGGAGCCGGAACACACAATGAAGTAGACTATTTTTTCTTTTGTTATGTTTTGTTTTGCTTTTCTCTTGGTTTCTCTCATCTGTTTTAATTCTTCTATGCAACATGACTAATGTGAAAATGTGTTTAATAGGAATGTATGTGTAAGACCCATATAAGATTGCAAGCTATCTGGGGGAGGAAAGGAGGAGGGAGAGGGAGAAAATTTGGAATGTATAGAAGTGATTGTTGAAAACTGAAAACAAATAAATTAATAAATTTTGGAGGGAAACCACACTTCAACATTATCTATGTTCTATTGTCTTTTTTTATTTTGTCAGCTATTTCCAATTAAATTTTAATCTTGTTGGGGTATATTACAGAGTAGCAACAAGGTGATTTACAAGCAGCACACCTGACACCTCTGGCTTAG
Organism: Notamacropus eugenii; assembly: GCF_028372415.1. Taxonomy (NCBI): domain Eukaryota; kingdom Metazoa; phylum Chordata; class Mammalia; order Diprotodontia; family Macropodidae; genus Notamacropus; species Notamacropus eugenii. The sequence continues at coordinate 49,576,077 of NC_092878.1, read as the reverse complement.
AGCCTCAAGAAGTTGTGACATGCCCAGGGTCACAAAGCCAGTATATGGCAGAGACACAAAATAAGCCATCTTGAGGTCAACTCTCTATTCACTATGCAATGATGCTTCTCAATCTTAACTGGGTTGCCTTAATTTAGGTGGAAATAAAAAACAAGAGGAATTATTTGCTCATTACAACTTAAGTGTCATAATAACTGGAAAAGCCACTGAAAAAGAGGACCCTACAAATTCCAGTGACTTGAGAGTCCAAAATTCCACTTAAGTGCCAGGTGACATTCTTTTTGGAAGAGTCAGATTTGTAAAGAGAAAATTAAAAACTGGAAGGGAACTTAGAGATTATATAGTGTAAGATGCTTATAATAAGAAAAAGAAAAATGAGCCCCAATGCCTTGTTAAGTAGGCAGCAAGTAGCTGTACTGAGAATCAAAACCAGGTCTTTCAACTCTAAGTCCAGGGTTATTTTCATCCCAACTACGTCACTATTCTGAAATTTTGCTTTATAGTCAAAATTGGAATTACAAGTTAATAATGTATCAAAGATCATTTCCACAGTAATGTCCCAGCTAGGGCTTGGCAGAAGCCAAATGTATGACTTGTTTGAATAATCTAAGCAGCCTAGATTCAAAGACTATGAAAAGCAAACAAAAACAAAACCATTATAGGAAATATCTAGTTCCTCATGATAGGAATGCCTTGACAAAATAAACACATTTTCTTAAGACCAAATGTCATTAAACCCTTCTGAGGAAAAGCCCTTCATCTGCTTGTTCAGTGGAAATAAAAACCTGCAGTGAGAATGAATAGAAAACAATGTAGATTATCTTCAGTTATGTACCAGATCACCTCCATGGAAATAAATGGGCTGCTTTTCTTAAAAAAAAAAAAATGCATTTGGACAATTCCAATTGTTTTGTCCTGATTTTGAAAGCCACAAGTATTAAATAGTAATGTTCCTTTGACAATTAAATAAAATTGATGTTTAAATGACTCATAGAATCATCAGAATATATCTTTGAAAATCAAAAGACATATGGGGCTTAAGATTCATTGAAGATAATTCAGTACAAATGCACAGAGTAAACCATGTGACATTTGTTTCTCTTTGCCAGCTATCTGTGTATTTGGGTACTTTCATTTTAAGAAGGAAAAATGAGATATAATCATCCAAACAGTCAAGGAACCTATTTCCCCTTCAAATTTATAGTTATAAGGTATACAGTCAAAGGTGCAGTATTACAATGAAAATTCACCCTCAAGAAAATGAATTCACTATTGGAGAAAGGATTGAGGAATGCTTTCACAGGCAAAGAATATTTCCAAAAGTGATTCATAAAACCACAAGCTCTGCTCCCTAAACCCTACATCTCAATCAAAGGCAATAGACGCTTCTTTTATATGTGTTTCTTTCCTTCTCTATAATGTTGAGCTAGCACATGGCAAAAACAGCGTTTCCTCCAACCAAATGGACAACTTCCTTAAGTAATGAAAACAATTAATTTTCTCACATTCTCAATATAGCTTACTTCAACAAAAGAACTCACAACAGAAATCAAAAATAACTTTAAAAAGAAGGGAAATAGTGGTGTTTGGTACTTCAAGGTAGGAGCCCCTCACACAATCTTCCTTGTTGGTACCTTAACACCATAGACTGCTGAAATGAATAATCCAGTCGATTAACAATAGCTGTGAACTGGAGGAGAATTCTTACAAAATTTTCAAGAGGACCAAATTTAGTGCTGAAACCCATTGTGGGCTTTTGGGGGGTTGTTATTTCAGTGAAATAAAAATATTAAAAATGATAACATTTGGAACTAGAATCCCTTCTTGCCTTTCAGTTCACTTCTTAGAGAAGGAAAGAAATTTCTAGAAATATAATGACAACTTTGGAGCACAATTAAATGTAAAATAAGTTTTTAACATGTATTTCTCCTGCCAATTGGCATACATAATAGAAAAATGGTAGAGAGTAGGTTAAACAGTCTAAAAGGATTTTAACCTTAAATTTGACAGAAGTTAAATGGCTGTGACATTGGGTTCTTCTGCTTTATTCCAGCTAGTAATCCACCTTCAAAGTTCCTGTCAGGTAAATGACCTTGTATTTCATTAACTGATAATTAAATGGATTTATTCCACTAACGGTTTTAATTAAAATGCTAGAAATATTGATTACCCCTCTCATCCTTATTCCCCCAGATGAAAAAAAGGTTTTAGGAATGTTTATTTAGAGAAGACAGAGAATTAAATTAGATTGAATCTCTATGAGACCCGAAGACTGGCTCTTTCATTTCTGCTGCTCAAGCAGAAAAAGGTTTCCATTTTTTGATGTTTGATTAATTATTTTGAAATCCATTTATGCTTACCTTGGTGTTTAATTAAAAATGTCATTTTTAGCATAATTAAATTGGCTATCTGTGGAAGACTAACTTCAAACTTATATTTTAAAAATGCAATGCTTTTTTTCAGCAAAAGAAACTTTTTTTAGTTATTTGCTTTTTTCTGTAAAAGGTACTGCCTCATGAATGAAAAACTATGAAGGGATAGAACTTAATTGGATTTTCTCCATTTGAATATTAGACTACATATGCTTATGACTGGTCTTGGTTTATTTGGTTGTGCTCATGAATCCATTAGAGATTCATCATTCTAACAAATACAGAGTATACTCTTCTAAATGTGTTGGATTTCACAGTGTTTACATTGACAATATGTACCTCATAAAAGCTGTCCTCAGTATGTCTCTGTGCTCATCTGTGGCATTGATTCAAATGGGTTAAGATATAGCTTCTCTTGTCAATGCTGTCACACCCTATCCAGGAAACTGGAAACCAGTTGCTCTAAGCATCTGAACTGATAATGCCGTAGAAAGGAATGGAATAAAACAGAAAAGGAAGATCCAATCATTCTTGTTTAAGGTACTTCATCTGCTTGGAATGCATCCATCTGTGGTCCCATAAAAGGCAGGATTCTAAAAAACAATTACCCTGAATATTTACAAAACAGTCCTCCCAGCTCTGAAATCTATATTCTGCCTATGCCAGTAATGACTCTTAGAAAAGCTATCACCTAGAATTCTCATTTTTAATTAGGTTTTCCAGTTACCATGATAATGGGAAAAAGGTGCCTTCATAAAGGAAAAAAGAATTCTGGTCTTCTTGAAGAGTGATAATAAACTGGCATTCAGAGAGGAGGTCTAGGAATAATGGAAGAAGGGATAACAGTTGAGAAAAAAAGGGGAATAGGGGAAAGAGGGATGTAAGAAAGGAGTAAAGGAGGGAGTGAAAGAGGAAAGGAGGGGAGGGAGAGAGGGAGGAAGGGAGGGAGAAGATGAGGGAGGGAAGAAGGGTAGAGGGGGAAGGGAAAGAGGAAGAAGGGGAGGGAGAGAAAAAAGGTAGGAAGGAAGGAAGGAAGGAAGGAAGGAAGGAAGGAAGGAAGGAAGGAAGGAAGGAAGGAAGGAAGGAAGGAAGGAGGGAAGGAAGGAGGAACGGAGTGAGGGTGGAGGGAAGGAAGGGTCATCATCTAAGAGGCAGCAGGTTTGAAAACAATACCATAAAATTGTTAGTACTTAATACATGACTATCTCGTGGTCTGATCTTCTCAGTTATTATTGTTCTCTCCCTCTGCAAATTAATTTGCATTCACTTACTTATCTTTTTATTTACTTTTCGTAAACCTTAATAGAACATAAGCTCCTTTAGGCCAGGGAGAATTTTGCTTTTCTTTTTTCCATTTTTGTCTGAATCCTCAACACTTAGAACAGTGTCTTCTCATAATAGATGCTTAATAAGAATCTGATGAATGGAATTACACTAAATTTGTTATGACAGAGTATTAAAATGAAAATCATCTCAAAACTTACATTTCCCTAAAGGTTTTTTTTTTTTTTTATTGTCACAAAGCATCATCTAAAAAAGAAAACCAAGCTGGAATTTTTATGAAAGATTCTATATTCACAGAAACTAGAAAGATAAGCCCCCCACAAGTAAGAGATTAAGGACTAATGGATTTCAATTGTATTAGTCTAAAAATGAACCAAAATATCCATGTTAGTTAAGTGACCAATTCGACTCTGATCAGTTAATCATGATTCATTCATTCTACCTGAAGAATATTTAAAACAGTGCATTTAATGACACATGAAACATTTTTAATCCTCTCCGGTGGAGAAAGAGATTAGCAATAAATTATATGCTTGTGTATATACATATATGTATGCTTACATAAACATGTATACACCTATATATGTATATATATGTATATAACATTTTTAATTCAAAATTAACTTTAAGTCGACATCTGCATAATTTCTAATCTAAATGATGGAATTCACCATAATCTCAACAAAGTTACTAATAGTGAGCCACTATTCCAGAAACGCTAACAATCTAAGCTCCAATCTCCACAAAATTATTTTTAACTTTTTAACTTTAATAGTTAAATCAGTTAAAATCAAGTGATGAACATACTATAGCAGATTTGAGCAACATGCCCCCTTTTCTTTTCAGACCATGTCAAATCACCAATTTTGAATTTTGCCCAAGGTTTACTTTTGCAGTTCTCATCCAAACCAATGAAAAGTGTGACTAAAAGTCCACTAGTACTTGGAAGCCAAATGCCCCTTTGCCACTCAAGCAAACAGTGAGGAATGAGGGCTGATAAGATATTTCAATGCTTGGGTACAACGGATCAAGGCAAGAAAACATGACAGAACAAGGATGGGTATTTTCTGCCTTTGCATTAGCTAGAGAAGTCAGAGAAAATACTGTATCATATACCTTGATTTCTTCCTCTGTATGGTGTTAATGATATTTTGCGAAAACATCTATTAGAATCAGGTAAGCACTTACACTCTTGGAAGAAATGATCTCACTATATGTATGTGTGTGTGTGTGTGTGTGTGTGTGTGTGTGTGTATATATATCACTATTTTACACACACCTCACTATCATATCAGAAATTCAAATTTCCATGAACTAATGAAAAATGGAAATTAGAAACTAAGGCCAGAACCACCAAACGTACAAAACATAGAATCACAAAAATAGATATGGTGTTTTTCAAAGTGTTATCCATTTCTCACTGCTAGAATATTTCAGCATTCATAAAAGATAAATGGGCACTACTAATCAAAATACTGCCAATGTGGAAGACAAACAAACATCCTTCCACCATTCATTCTTTTGGCTTTTGTTTGGGAAGGCAGGGACCTAGTGCGTCCTTAGAGTCAGGTAGATGGATACTTCTACAGTTTTACTGCCTTTTCTTTGAACTTTAGGAAACTAGCCGAGATGAATAACTTTATTTTTAACACTGATATATGACACATTTTAACCTGTCTACATATAAAAGTAGTGCTGTTAACAATTGCAACTTTCTTCAAGTATGCTATGAATCACTGTATCCCTTTTCCCTTTTTCATGCACCATTGCCACTATCTTACCTTCAGCGGTTTTGCTAGATTTCAATGAAGATGGAACCAGAGGGCACACATTAGAATTTTATATCAGTTCAAGAAGGGGAGAGAAGAAAGACATATGAAGCTGGAATGACATTCATTGAAGGTTCCCTAGGGAAGATAACACATGTTTTTGTCTTTCACCTGCTAGGCATGCTAAATCAGTGCGATGATAAGCTAATTTATGAAATATATTTCATTGAAACCTGGACATCTTTACTGTTGCTATTTCAGCTATCAGAATTTACGAAATAATGGCAGCCTAAAATTTAAAAGTTGGAATACCTCGGTTTGCTTAGTTAATACTGGTAATATATCTTTTCCTAGAGGTTTTAGTTTCAAAAAAAAATAATCATGTCACAGCAGGAGGATGAGCGTAAGATACACACATTCATTTCTCCCATATTTTTGTCATTGAATGTTTTTCACTTTTAGTTTATAGAGAGATACCAGTGTTCATCTGCGTTGCAATGGCCACGTATTAGAGTCCATATATAGAAACAATGGTCTAATTGTCCTACATTTATTTCAAAGAGACCCACTATTGTCTCCCTTTTCACAACAACCAATATTTCTTTCATAGAACTGGTGAAAGTAATTTTCATCTCTTTAAAAATGGCGTTCAAACTATAATCCTGAGATTTTGGTCTTGGAAATATGGCAGTAAAGATGATGTTTTGATTTATGACGCTGAGTTTTCAGGATAGTCACTGGAAAAATACATACACATACATATGTGTATGTGTGCATAACTGGTAATAGAGGCTAAAACACTGGTGCATACATACACATGTATGTATATATTTTACATAAATAACAACGAATACAAATACACATTTTATATAAAATATATGTAAATAAACATGCATATGAATATATGCATATTAAATACAATACATATAAACACATGCAACAAAGTATATAAATGCATGCATGTTTATAAAATATGCATGTATAGGAATGTGTGCATAAACATACATATACATATGTGTATGCATACACATATAAGATACCATATTTTAGCCTCTATGGCAAGTTCCACTTCCTCTGAATTTGAGCAGTTCACTCACTTCCCACATAATCAAAGGCTTCCACAAAGAACAAAGAATTAAACATAGCTCATGTTGAAAGCATCTGAGCATCAAATTACAGTTAAACCAAGAACTCTATGTTTAAAAGGTCATAAATATATCTGGCTACATGTAGTATCTTGAAATTTTCACTCACTAGTATTCACTGTTCTTGTTGCCATATTACCATCATCACTGATTACCAAGGTATTTATGTATAAACAGAGTTTGTCTTTCTTGTAATTCACCCACTTCTCTTGCCAGATTCATTTGGCTCCATCTCAGCCCTATGTTTGTGGCACAGCCGCTCGTCAACATGGGAGTGATTTTCCCTGTCACAAACACTAGACAGTGCCATCAAAAAATGAACAAGGTAGGAGGAGGCCAGTTATAAAAGAGAGAGTGAGATTTTCTGTTTACCCACAAATATACTGGCAATCAGCAACGATGGGATAAGAAAAGCAGCAAACATTCCTGATCACCTAACGGCATTTAAATAAAATATTCAGGGTTTTGAAGTTCTCTTAATGCGACACTGTTGCTGTAGGTTTGCTTCTTTTAGGGCTGAAGAAATATGCCCAGTATCAGGTATAAAAATTAATAACAGCTTTTTTATGACCTAATTATTTTCCTATGCACACTGAGGCAGAATTGAAGTGACTCCATCTGACCTTTAGAGAGAAGGTCTTTGAGAAAAGCAAACATTCTTTTTTCCCCTCTAACTGGGGACCAGTGTAAACATAAGTAATGTACCGATGAACATTTTACAGCAAAGATAATAACAAAAGATATAGGCTGAGCACACAGAATAAATCTGTAACTGAGAGACGATTCATTTGTAACTTCCTTGCTTGAACAGACCATTGGTTACGATGAACATGTCTGTTAGATTGTCAAAGGCAGGAAACATCATGGAGGCTTTAGAGGGAAAGAAGAGGAGTCTCTTACAAAAAGTACAGGGAGGGAAGATTACATGGAATGGTATTTGTTATTTATCTGAGATTGTGGAGGGGCATAAAGAAAAATAGAGGGTGGCATTGCAAAACATGTCTCATCTTAGAAGAATTAAGAAAAAGACTAAAAATTAACATGTAATTAGGGAAAAAAATAAACCATGGGAGCTCATGTAGAAAAAGTAATGGACTTTTTTTTTATGCTGTTAACAAAAGTACAAATGAAAAGCAAGTCAGTCCAAGGTCTTATTTGACTAGGCTTTTTGTTAACTTACAGGAAACTAGTGAAAAAAATTCAATGAGTTCTTTGGGGTTCCTAATGCCTCCTAGACCACTAACAGCTCTTGAGAACATCCTGTAGGCACTGCTCCCCGAGCAGTAGTTATGGAGATATCAAATGGATGGCTCAGACGATGGGAAATGGGTTAAAGAGCTTCTGTGCTTCAAGGTCACTAGTTAGAACCCAGCCAGGTTAGAAATTACTGACAGCTTTTTTCATCTGATGCTTGCTCAGCACCCTAGCATAGATAAAATAAAGGAAAATAACCTTCACAGAAAGTACCACTTCCCTAGACATTATTTGACAGCCTTTTGGGGAGGGCATGAAGGTCACATCCCTGACTCCACTTCACAGTCTTGAAGGGTGGCCCCTGCCACATCTAGTCTAAAATCAGTGTGAAGGTAGATGCTTGCCATGCCTTTGTTTCATTCTGTGGGCAAATAGACGGTGGCCAATTTAAAGCAGACCATTTAACATCAAATAGTCTGTTTGAAATGGTCTGCCCCATAGAAGATTTTGTCCCCAAGGGATTCTGATCAAGCATCTTTTGTAAGTTCAAAATCATGTGTCTGGTATAGACATATACACACACATAAGCATACAATAGTGTGGGATTCAATGATATTCCCATTGAATCAAGTCCAACACATCTATAAGAAATAAGAGAACAGAGTAAGCAGTGGTATTAACAGATTTAAACCTGGGGAATGAATCCCTTGTTATTGTTTCAGTCATATCTAACTCTTTGTGATCACATTTGGGTTTTTTGTTGTGGTGCTGTGTTTTGTTGGGTTTTGTTTTTTTTTTTTTGGCAAAGATACTGGAGTGGTTTGCCATTTCTTTCTCTAGCTCATTTTACAGATGAAAAACTGAGGCAAATAGAGGTTCAGTGACTTGCCCAGGTTCACACAGCTAATAAGTACCTGAAGCTGGATTTGAACTCATGAGGATGAGTCTTCTTGATTCCAAGTCCAGTGCTCTATCCACTGTGCCACCAAGCTACCCTGAATGAATCCTAGATGAATGATAAAAATGGACCATATACATCTTGAATAGATTCTTCTCAGCTGATCTCTATCTACACAGCTATCTAACGACTGTCAAGGGTAGATATTTTCATTACAACTTGAGTTTCCAGACTCTATGCAAGAAAACCATTTTATGTTTTTTTTGTTTCTCTTTGTCAAGTTATAGTTGCAGTACTCCCCCCTCCCACCCACTCATGACAGTTTTTCAGCAACCCTAAGCTCCTTTAAGATATGTAAATAAGAAACACACTGGCCTGATCATACTTCAGCTCCAACTATCTCTCAAAATTGCAAAAGTTCCAAACTCTGGAGCTTAGAAACTTCACTCTCCAACTATGACCAAAATTTAATGCCATTCACCCAGATATCTTATTAAGTGCTTACTGTGTGCAAGAACAAAGGTTTGGAAGAAATAAAAATTAGCAGTCCCTGATCTCATGGAACTTATATTCTATATAAGTTATTTGTGTCTATACAAAGAATGTTAGGCAGAGAGATCTTTGAATGCTCAGAGGGATCAGGAAAGTTCTCACGAAGGTGGTACCCTTATCTGTGCTCTGAAGGAAGCCAGAGGTTTTTCATGGTAAAATGACACGGATGTGCATTACAGATGTGGGGGATCACCTGTGCAAAAACACACAGGTAGAAGATAAAATGTCATGTACAAGAAAGAGCTAGCAGGCTAGCTTGATTAAAACAAAGTCCAAGCAGGGAGAGTATATGAAGTGAAATGGAAAAAGTAGGTGAAAGCCATACTGTGAAGCACTTTAAAGGTTTAACCTTCCTTCTACCTCTCCTACTTTCTCACTCACATGAAAACTACACTTTACTCCACATACTTTATCATCCAGTGGCACTGGCCTCTTTGTTCCTTGCACAAAACACTCAATATGTTAACTCCAGGCATGTTCACAGGTTAGCCCTCAAGCCTGAAGGGTCCTTTACATATATCTCTGCTTTCTTCAGGATTAAACTAAAATCTTGCTTTAAACAGGAAGCTTCTCCCAGTCCTCCTTAATCCTCATGTCTTTCTTCTGGGGTTATCTTCAACTTATCCTGTGTGTATCTTGTTTGTAAAGAGATGTTTACATGCTGTCTCCCATCATGAGTCTTCCTTTGAGGGTTGGCACTGGTTTTGCTTTCCCTTGTATTCCTAGTACTTAGCACAATTCCTGTTACACAGAAGATTCAATAAATGCTTGTTGACTTGACTTGACTTGTTTGTTGTTCAGGCATTTCAATCACCTCCAACTCCCTGTGACCTCATTGAAAGTTTTCTTGGAGTGATTTGTGATTTCCTTCTCTAGCTCATTTTACAGGTGATGAAACTGAGAAAAATATGGTTAAGTGACTTCCAAGGGGTCGTTGAGACCAGATTTGAACTCAGGAAGATGAGTCTTCCCGACTTCAAGCCTGGTCCCCACTCTACCACCTAGCTGCTCCCTCTCTTGACTTGAATCCAAACCATTCTACCATTCAATTTCTCTAACTCCAATTTCACTTACCTTTACCTCCAGTCTTCACAGATTGATACTTGTATATTTCACTAATTGTCAAACTAGAATTCCTTCTCACCCACCCCAATCTGACCATCTCGCACTCTTAACTATGAATCCTCGACACTGGGTAACTACCACCCTCTAATCTCTGTGCACATTCGCCCAGGCTGCTGGACTGTTGCCTTAAACATGAAACTCATCTGATTTCGACAATTAAAAAGATCTATAGAACATAGGTTAACATGGGTCCCTTTTCAACAGGTCCTTCTAATTCTATCTAATTGACATGCTCTATGAAAACTACTTCAAAGCCTTTCACTGTTAGTTACACACACACACACACACACACACACACACACACACACACAAATATTACAGATAGCTCACTGAGAAGACCAAGGTGAGCCAATGTGAGCGCAGTTCCCTCTCTCCATACCTCAGAACTACTCAAAACATCACCTACTGTCTCTTCCCTTCCTCTGATGACAATTATCCCTACTTCTCAATAAGGCTAATAACACTGATCCCCTTCCTTTCTCCTTCAGAACCTTGATCCTGAGACAGTTACCTCTTTTTTTTCATGTATCTTCGATCTCCTGTCTTACTGTCTTCTTATTACCTGCTTACATGTTTGCGGGTCTCCCTAACCTGAAAAAGACATTCTCTTAACCTTACCCTAGACCACCTAGTTAACATCCAAAAATCTCTGTTCCCTTTCCCTGCTAGGCTTCTTGAAAAAGTTGTCCAATTACCCTGTTATTGCCTTACCGCTTTGCAATTTGCCTTTTACCCTACCTCCCTGTCCCCACTGACATAACTTTGTAAAGGTACCCAGTAACATCCTGTGTTGGAGTCTAAATGCTGGAGTTCATTTTCTTTGTCACTGCTATGGTTTTTTTTTCCTTTTTTTATTCCCTCTCCCTACTTCATATGGGATACTCCCTTCTTCCTTAACTTTTGAGATACCACACTCTCCTCTTAGTTCTTTAATCACTCTTCCATCTCCTTCTGGTTTTCTCATATTTTTCCTAACTCTTAAGTGTGGGTATTGCTTAATAGTTCAGCTCTCCCTTCTCTTCTGTTTCTATACTTTCTCCTTTGCCAGTCACAGTCACCCTGGCTTCAATGGGTAGGTGACCTGGTGAATAGTGCTGGACTTGGAGATGGGAAGACCTGGATCCTATTTTAGACATTTACAAGGCAAGACATTTAACTTCTCACAGCCTTAGTTTCTTCATCTGTAAAATGGGGATAATAATAGCACCTACCCCAAAGGGTTATGAGAATGACATGAAATAATATATGCAAAGTGCTACGCAAACCTAAAAGTGCTACATAACTAGCGCTTATTAAGCAGATGGCTCCCAAACTTCCATCTGCAGTCCTGTGCTCTTTTCTGAGCTCCATACCCACAATTCCAGCACACTAGAGCAGTGCTTTTCAAACTGTGCATCACAACCTCATACGGGGTTGTGAAATATGTGCAACACTAAAAGACCAAAAATTAATTCAAAATCAAATGTGAAATGAATCTGAGGCATTTCTGGCAGCATATGTCCATATTGCATCACACAACTTTGCAGTAGCCTTGGTTCTGAACAAAAGGCATGCACATTTTGCACTGCACGTGCTCTCAGGCTTCCCAGTGCCAACTAATGTTGCCAAAACATGGAAAACGGTGGTGAGTGGAAAAAGTTTAAGAAGCCCTAGCCTAGAGGACACCTCTAACCAAATACCACTAAAACTTCAAGATCAGTGCACCCACACTCCAGGTAATTCTTTCTCATTAAACTTACTCCATCTTCTGACTTGACAACATCTGTGGTACCAACATTCGTTCACTCTAGCATGTTCCAAACATTGGATCTCTCTGTGCTAAAAGTTACCATCTCGAAAAATGGGTATTCTAATTTTTCCCATTTGCAACCTTGGGAGTCAAAAGCTGGAACCTAACTGTTAGTCTAACTGTTAGGACAACACAATGCAAGAAAGAGTCAAGAGATTTAGAGCATTAATCTTCTCCATTACATCCATATCTTGAACAATCTGTTGAGATATACATATTTGTTTCAGTTACACTGACAATTTTCTATTTATTATATCATATTGTCATGGTGAATTTCTTATACAAATGAAAAAAATCTAATACAACTTGGAACTTTAATTGTATCAGCAATTTCCCCCGTCATACTGTATTCCCATTGTATGATATTAATACTGATATACTTTAACTGTGCTTCACGTATAAATTTATACAAGCTGAGGCATATGCATTTTTTAATGGGATTTACCTGAGCAATGCTAATGGGAGCCACACGTGTAAATCCTCATGCATCAAAATGAAAATATATCCTTATGCATTTTCAAATTAGGTTTCTTGGGGGTTCATTTACTGTTTAGGGGAATTCATTTATATTTGTAACCAGTTCTGATCATCTGAAGGTCATATCATTCGGAATGTCTTTAAAATGCTCCCATCTTTGGTGAATGAATGGAATGGACCATGTTCTAATATGTTACTATCCTCAGGGTCTATTTAAAAACAAGATTTCTAATTTTAAGGATATTTCCCTTTATTTAAAAAAAATAAATCAACTTTATGAAAGAAAAAATAGACAGCTGCCAAGGAAATATCAGTTCAAAAGTTTTCCTATTGCCTGAAATAGAGAGGCAAGAAATTACATTTAAGTTTTAAACAGAAACAGAAATTTTCAGCTGATGTAGATAAGAATCTATTAGAGATAAAATTGTTTTGACAAAAACTGTGTAAATACAATGCCACTGGCTGCAAGCCTATTATAGAATGCAAGTGGAAAATCAGAACAGCACTCCTGAAGGGCCAATGCTAAAATGACAAAAATAAACACAACCGTTGCAGTATAATTTTTCACATTAATTATGTTTTCTTATCGTAGATGTATAACTAGCCAAGTATAACAATAATAACAAGATAGCGCTGAAGTTATTTTGCAAACAGGAAAAAGCAAATAAAATAATACTGATATGGTAGTTATTAGATTACTAGCCTTTTATCTTGTGAAATAGCTTCCCTGAACAAAAAGACTGTATTAATCATTTTTATTCCTCCAAGTAAATGATATTGTGTTTCTGGAAAACTAACGTTAACAGCCTTTTTCCCTTAAAGATATCTTCATTTATCTGCCAATTTTGCCATCCCCAAATCTTCAACTCTTGGGGAATGCTTTTAAAAAAATCACTTCCAGTCTCTGGATATTAGCATCTATTTTCTAGATACACTGCTCATTTTGTTTCATTGGGGTCCCTTGCACCATATTCTCTAAAGTCTTGGAGATGCCTCAAAATCCCATCTTTTCCTTCCTTCTTTAGCTATCACTCGTACTAACTTCATTATTTCCATGATCTGTGACTTACTTGGGGTGGGTAACCCTTGCATGCGGATCACTATACCTTTACACTTCACAGTTTACTATGCATCCATCCCCTCACCATCATCATGCAATGCAATGAGCTTTTTAGTAATAGCCACTATTATTACAGTAACATTTATATAAAGATTTAGGACTTGCAAAGTTCTTTTACATGTATTGTCTCACTTGATACTCAACAGATGAATAGACAACCATGTTCCACAGGACCTGTATTCAAAACATTTCCCCTTGGCTGGACTGGATAGAGCTAAAGCTTTACCAACACTGCCTTTGACAACTCAAGGGTCCACCTCTTTTTCAAGATGAAGCATGAGAACAGGGTTTCAATGGAGGGGAGTTAAGTGTTAAGGCTGTATTTATTCTTCAAGCAATAGAACTTGTGGGGCCTCATATGGCTGAAGTGATTCCTGGAGACAACATCCAAACTGTTGTCATCCAAAAGCCACCATTTTGGTACTATAAAGCTAAAGAGGACTTTTGATATTCAGATCTCTAGTCTTTGTCCCAGAAGAGAGTAAGAAGCTTGTGCACTGGCTCTGGCCAATGACCAGATAAATCTTCATCAAGAAGGCCTAACCTAACTTAAGGTCAAATGGGTAAACTTTCTATTGTGTTTCTCCCTCTCCCTCCTCCCTGCCCCTTCCCTTCTGTCCCTCCCTCCCCCTTCTCTCTGTCTCTCCCTGTCTCTCTGTCTCTGTCTCTGTCTCTCTCTGTCTCTCTCTCTCTGTCTCTCTGTCTCTCTGTGTCTCTGTTTCTGTCTCTGTCTCTGTCTCTCTCTGTGTGTCTCTGTCTCTCTGTGTCTCTGTTTCTGTCTCTGTCTCTGTCTCTGTCTCTCTGTCTCTCTCTGTCTCTCTCTCTCTCTCTCTCTCTCTCTCTCTCTCTCTCTCTCTCTCTCTCTCTCTCTCTCTGTCCCTGTCTCTCTATACCACACAACTCCCACTCCCTTCCTTTATTTATTTCTTATTCTACTCTCCCCTTGATTTAAACCTGGCTATACAGTTTACAGGTCAAGATTTAAAGGGACACATTGTTAACACAGAAGGGAAGTGGAAGTGACGGAAGATTTTTCCGTAGTTAAAGAAGAAAAACTATTTTCAGTGAAGAAATGTATAATCATTTTATTCAAGTAACCATAAAAGCAACTTCTGGAGAGCAGGGGCAGTGATCTATTTCTTTCATACCCTTACTGAAAATGAGACAATACCTATCACCTCTGATGCAACTAGTTGGTACAGTGGATAGAGTACTCGGGATGATTCAGAAAGACTCAAGTTAGAATCAGGTCCAAGACACTTCATTAGCTGTGTGACCCTGGACAAGTCACTTAACCCTTGTCTATCTATTTCCTCAACTGCAATATGGGGGTTACAATAGTACCTATTCCCAGGGATACTTTGAGGATCCAATAAGATATCTGCTAAATGCTTAGCATAGTGCCTGGCACATAGTAAGTGTTTAATAAATGCCTAGTTTCTTGCCTTTTTTCTTTGCTCCCATGAAGAAATCCGAGGTTTCCTCCTTCAGCAAATGAAAATATGATGGCCAACTCAAAGTGTCCCACTGTTTAGGACTATACTAGCCGACACGTAATCATTCGCTGCTATGCATACTCTGGGGTTTAGTTTTACATACATCCTTGCAAGATAATCCCATGTTGCTTTTTCCTAGATCTTCTAGAGTTTTTTCCCTCTCTCTCTGTCTCTTCAGACTCAAGTTCTTTATATTTCAGGCCTTATTAATGGAATTCAGGACATTCATTCTCATCTCTTTTTAGGGGATGGTGGCATATTGGAGTTCATGACATAAACGTGCTTTTAATACCTTCAATTAATCAGTAGTTAAATGTAGGAGGTAAAATTGGAACCCAAATAAGAATGTAAGAAAATTTCTATCTACAAAGTGAATTGTTTTCATTAATAACTGACTTTAAGGATTGATTATAGTAAATGTTTATGTTTGTATTTTATTTATATAGACATTTGTGAATTGGTACAAAACGAAATTGATCCTTTTCATCTTCCTTTATAATATTCTTTTGGTTAGAAGAAGAAATAAGGAGACAAACTGGCAGGTCCTGGATCCCAGAGGGAAGTAGAGTTTAATCATTTTTAGGGCCCAAAGCCAAAGCCTTGAAATGATTTTAAAATGTTTTTAAATGTTTTTTTAAATGATTTAATATTGCGAGTTGAGATACATTACATTAGATATAATTAGACCTAGACAGGAAAGGTGGTTCTGAAAAGCTAATGAAATATCATTAAGGTTGAATATAAGATTGTTGATTAGGATAAAGCTAATCCTGATTAGGATAAACAAGATAGCTAGAGATCTTATTTCCCTTCTTATTTATTTATTTTATAAGTAGAGAGAAGACTTGTCATTTCCCCATCTATCAGAAGGGAAACTAAAGAATATTGCCAAAGTTTTACTTTTGCTGTTTTGTGTATGTATGTGCGTGTGTGCTTGTGTGTGTATGTGCATGTGTGTCTATGTGTGTGTGCATGTATGTGTGCATGTGTGTATGCGTGTGTGTGTGCATGTGCGTGTGTGTGTGTGTGTGTGTGTGTGTGTGTGTGTGGTAAAGCTCTACTGTGTTTGTGAAGCATATGGCTTTGGCTGCATCTCCATAAAAAAAAACACATCTGAACAAAACCTTCGGAATTTAGTTCATCATCTGGCTAGTCTGCCTACACATCGCCAAATATCTAGATGTTTTCTTTGCTTTTCATCTGCATGTCTGGCATCCCCGGAGAAAATATAACCAATTCCTTCAACCACATCTAGGGTGAGCCAAAAGTTACTGTGAACTTTGACCAAAAATGACTTTAAAAGCTTTCAACTTACTCTGTAGTTCCTTTTAAACATCTTCCTGGCTCTGTTTTTAAACCTAAAGTTTGTCATGACATTTAAAGCTATAAAATTTAGGATTGGTGAAGAGAAAATTAAGAAATGCATTGCTAATAGTATAGAAATATTACATACACCTATCAATATATTACACAAGTGTCAACTCTCAATTTTTCAGGTTGATGGGAAAATGAATGAGAACTCTCCATATAGGGAGGCCTGTATGACATGGAACTTGGGAAACTCTCTAGGCTAGGCACTTTTGCTGCTCAATTGTTTCAGTAGGATTGAGACTAGAATGAATCAGTCAAGAAACACTTCTCCAGCACTTGAAATGTGCCACACACTCTGACAGGTGCTAGAGATAGACAATAATGAAACAGGCCCTACTGTCAAGGAGTTTACGATCTCTAAGATTATTAAGGAGATGGAGAGGAAAAGTTTACAAGAAGGGAAAAAGTAGTTCATTTAAAGCAAAATTTTGCCTAGCATACTCCTTCGGGATAATATAAACAATGACAATCCAAATACCTTATGTTAGTCAATTGTTTCAAATTCTCTCCACTAAGTGTTACTTTTGGTTTTCTAACAAAATTTGAATTTCATTCCTTTATGCATTCTTTCTTTTCCTGTATTTTTTTTCTAGCTCTATGTAGTAATTCTTAGGTAGTTTGGGTGTTATGAAACTGAATAAATAAATTAATTTAGATTGTAATGTCATTTTTATTATAGCAGCTCAGTCAAATCATGAGCAATTATTATCCTGTACACCTTCTCACCCCAATTTTTGAGGTGCTACTTAGGGGTGAAATGGTCTCTTTATTTACCGAAAACAGAAGAAAATATGGGGATATATTATCCAGAATTAAGCATACATGTCATCAGTGGACAGTGAATTATAATAATAAGCATAATTATCCACCAACATTTATAATAGCACTTTAAGGATTTCAAAGTGATATATATTTATATATTAACATATATGAAATACACATACATATTATTTCATTTGAGCCACACAGTACCCTAGCAGGTAAATATTACACATACCATTATCCTCACTTTATAGATGGGGAAGTTAAGGTTAGAGAGAGGCTAAGGGCCTTTCAAGGGTGATTGAACTAATAAGTAATAATTATCCTATGCAAGATTTGAATCTAGTTTTCTTGCCACTCAAATCTATGATAAACTAGCTTTGTGATGATGTACCTCTGGAACTGATGGAGTGTTAATATTACTATTTTGATTCTTCAGCATGAAACATGGGTATTTGCAATGCATCAAAAGGGTATTATTAACACCTGTTGTTTTAACTCAGCAATTTACCTTAGAAAGAAGAGAACTGATCATTTTATAGGCTCAACAAACCCTATTTTGGTATGCTAATAGCTTTTCATGAAGACCACATCGATCATTTACATAAAGAAATCTTGTAGGTTTAGATTAGTAATCTCAAAATATCACAATCCATGAATTCACTAATTATTCTAAAATAAATGTTGGCTGATGGATATACAGAACCATGCTTACGAGTATCTGTGAAACTATGAAACTACTATGTTTCATGGTATATGTACCTTTTAATGTCTAGCAAATGTTAAAACTTTTATCTGAAGTAGGAATTTTATTTTTAAGTATAACAAATAGTAACAATTACGTAAGAACACTACTATTGAGGTACAATATGGGCACTTTAAGGTATAGCTTAAGCTTCTAGAATTTATAAAGTATAATCATTTGAATGGTGCCAAGGCACCATCATGAAGATAACACCCATGTCTTCTGTTTGCCTTATCTCTGTGGGAGTACCTGACTCTTTTCTCAAGACATGGTCTAACATTCAGGACTCACTTCAAGCCAATTAGGACAGAAGACATGATTATCAGCCAGACATTTTCAACATTCTTGGCCATTTGTGCTTAAGGAAAGCTTGTCCCTTAGAGCAGAATCACCGTCTGCATGAGGTGCCACTTCTGGTATAGAAAAATGTTTAACATTCTTTTCCCACACTGTAATTGAAGATACCTTGAATCTATCAGTCATCCGTTCCTACTAAAGTTCTTTCAATCAGATTATGTTTTAACTCATTCATCTAATCCATCTACAATACCAGCCCCAGCTCCAAGATAGCCTGCTAGCTGCAGCTAAATTAATAATAGAGCTCTCTGTTAAGTGAAGTGCTTTCTAAAATTACCTTCAGTTTAATCATTACAGATGAATACCCCTTTCACTGATGTGTTTGCTTAGCACAGTTTTTTTTTCCTGTAGTGACTGAGACAAATTAAAATGGACAATGAAACATCCAAACACAAAGTCCTACTCACTTATTTTGTATATGTCTTATATACACCTTTTATACCCTGAAGCAAGGAATTTTTTTCTCTATCCATGACTCACACGCTAAGGTTTCAATAATTCCTTGTTCTTCATGCTTGTATAGCACTGGCAAACTGCCTTTCCGTACCCCTATCCCCTCCTCAAAATAAATTGACCACCAGACTTTCCTGGAAAGGCAGCAACTTTATTTTCCAATCTGAAAACAATTAATAAAGAATTTGGCCAGGCTGTCCCAAACAAATTTAAGATAATTTGAGGTTGGCAAAGTATGCACTTCATTGAGCTAGGGATGATCTCCCCTTTAGAACTACTCTAATTAAACCTCAGTAATGTGTCTACTTAGAAGCTAAGTATTGAAAATGAAAGCTCCTGCCTAGCCCTTTCTCCTTTCTGCCTGTCCTGTGTCTGTCATTTTTTCCCCTGGAGACTAGAAGTAATCTCCTGATGGTTGTAGGGCACTTTCATTTTGGGAGCATGCTTTCAAGGGAAGAGCTCCAGCAGACGGAACTCATTTTAAGAATAATAGAAAACCAGAAGAATGCTAAGTCTGAGACTATTGCCTTCACTGGTGCAGTGGATAGGGTCCTAGACTTGGGTTTAGGAAAAGGTACGTTAAAATCTTGCCTAAGTCACTTACCAGGTTGTGACATAGAGAAGTCATTCAACTTCTCTCAACCTCAGCGTCCTCATCTGTAAAATGGGGATAATAATAGCACCATGCCTCACAGGGCTTTTGGAAGGATCAAATTATATAATGTGTATCAAGCATTTATAGCACTATGTGAATGATTATTGTACGGACCACCGAAGAAAATGGTGTGCTTTTAAACAACAAGTAGAGACAAAATATGTTGTACACATCCTATACATACAACACATATATGTTATCTACTATGTCCAGTCAATCAAAGAGCATCTCTTACGTACCTACTATGTGTCAGGCACTGAAAGGCAAAATCATAGTCTTTGCCCTCAAAGAGCTTGTACTTCAGTGGCTGAAAGAGTGCAAATAAGGATGTACATAGAACATATATATCATGACAATGGAAAGTAACTTCATAAGGAAGGCAATAGGTTAGGAGGAGAGGAGGGAACAGCCCTTCTCTAAGGTGAAATGGAAGCTAAGGCTTTAAGGAAGCAAGGAGGGAGTATATTTTAGACGTAAGGTAAAACACATGAGTGCTATATGAAACAGAAAATAGGCCAATGTAGCTGAATCACAGAGTATTTGCAAAGGAATAAAGTCAAAAAATAGGCAGCTAGGTGGTTCAGTGAATAGTGTGCCAGGGTCTGGAGTCAGGAAGACTCATCTTTTTAAGTTCAAATCCAGACTGAGACACTACTAGCTGTGTGACCTTGAGCAAATAATTTAATCCTGTTTGCCTCTGTATCCTGATCTGTAAAATGAGCTGAAGAAGGAAATGGCAAATCACTCACTGCAGTTCTTTAACAAAAAATCAAACCCAAATGGGGGCACAAAGAACTGAAAACTATGGAAATGACTGAACGACAAAAGACTGGAATAGTAGAGAGGCAGATTGTGAAAGGTGTTAAATGCCAAGTAGAAAAATTTATATTTGATCCTGGATATAACAAGGAGTCAAGGGAGCTCATGGAGTAGAGGGGTGACGTAGCCAAGACTGCACTTTGGGAAAATCACATTGGCAGCTGAGTGGAGGATGGATTGGAGTGAAGAAAGACTGGAGGCAGGGAGACAATTCATCAAGCCATTGTAGCAGTCCAGTTGGGAGAAGAGAAGGGCCCATACCAGGGTGGCAGTTATGTGAGTAGAGAGAAAGGTGAATATATGAGAGATGTTATGAAATAAGACAAGAGTTAACAATAAATTAGATATGTGGCATGAGTGAAAGTGAGACATCCAAGGTTACACTAAGATTGTGAGTCTGGATGATTGGTAGGTAATGGCCTTGAACACAAATGGGAAGTTGAGAAGAGGGAGAATTTTAAAGAAAATATCAAAGTTCTGTTTAGACGTGTTAATTTTTGAGATGCCCATGAGACATCCAATTTGAGATGTCCAAAATACAGTCCATGTTAGGATACTAGAACTTAGAAAAGATATCAGGACTGGTATATATGGGAAATATATCTCTAGAGATGATAACTGGATTCATAAGATCTGATACCAAGGAGGAGAGTAGACAGAGAAAAAGAAAAGAGCCCAAGGCAGAGCTTTGGGGGACACCCATGTTTAGTGGTCATGAGCTAGAGGAAGAGCAGTGAAGGCTGAGAAGGACCAAACAGTATGAGAATGAGGTGAGGGCAACCTCAAGAGGAGAAAGTAACCAGGAGGACAGGGTGCTTCACATTGTCAAAAACTGCCCCAAGGTCAAGAAAGATGATGACTGAGAAAAGAGCCTATAAACTTGACAATGAAGAGAGCTTTGATAATTTTGGAGAAGGCAGTTTTATTTGAATGGTGAGCTCAGGTGACAGACTGAAGAGGTTTTAGAAGCCATTGAGACAAAAGGAAGTGGAGTGTTGCGTTAGATGCAATGGGTGATGAAGACATACAAGACATCTCCCATGTACTCAAGAAGTTGATAACTCTTTAAAGAACAAATAAATATTAATATGTAAAAATCAGATCTACATAGTAAAGTAAAAATAAAATAAAGTAAAAATAGAGGAATTCAAAGGAGAGGAAGATCGATAAGAAGGGAATATTTTGTGAAAGAGGTCAAATATGATCCCAATTTGACTGGATTCTAGTTTATGGATGGTTAAATGGATGACTGCAAGGCATTTCAGAAAAGGGGAGCAAACATAATGGCCCTGGCATAGGAATGATGTATTCCTAAGATAATAAGAAGACAAGCTTGATTAGAGAGTAAAAGTTATGAAGTGGAAAGTAATGAGAAATTAGTTTAGATTATGAAGTAGACCACAGAAGGCAGTGATGGAGGGAGAGAACTTGAGACTTGATGCTATAAGTACAGAAAGAACAATTATGTCTATGCTGGCAGAAAAAAAAACCAACATAAAATTCAGCAATCTTGGTCCTTATACATAAACATAATATAGGCACGAATATGAAAAAAGGGCCAAGGCCAAGGGATTGACTTTTGCTACTACCCCAAACCCATTTATATTTCAATCATATAGTATCTTGGTTGGGGAGGGGGAAATTTGGCTCATCATTCCATGCCCCAAAGATTCCTGTTTTTTTATATGGATTCTATAAAATGGATTTCAGGAATTCAGACTCACAGTCATGAATTTAACAGGAAGTAAAAGAAAAGTTCTATTCTGGCCAGATAGATATCTAGCAGGAACAAAATAGTCCAAAGGAATGATATTAATCTTAATCTTAGTCTGGAGCCTTCTGCTGGCTTGTATTGGCTGATCGTCTTGGTGTGGTTCCTCATAGTTCTGGTCTATGCTTAAAAAGAGCCATATCTGTGCCTGCCCAGGAGAGGCTTTTGAATCACTACAATCCAGCATATGATAGAACAGTCCATGGCTCTAAAAAAGTTAAATATATGAGGCCCAACAAAGAACGTATCAGTGACCATGAGACCACTGGAAAGGTCCAACAGAGCCTAAAAAACCACAAAACCAACAACAATCGCTAAAAATTATTCCTGGACTGGGCAAAGCACCTGGACTATAGCGAACTCTACAGTGTAGGGAATTCTCAGTGTGAAGATTCCCTTTACCAAGGCAGATCAGTACCTGCTCTGCGACTTCAAGTCTTAGAAAGTCAGAACATGGAGACAATAAGTAACCTGTCCACAACAGAGAGCTGGTATGGGTCTGAGATAGGACTAGAACCCAATTCTTCCAGAATCTTGGGGAACCACTTTACTACATCTTGCTATCTCCCATATCAAATGTATTATTGTTATGTTTATAAAAGGAATTTAATGAAAAGCAAAACGGGGCATCGGAATGGATTGTCTGACAGAGGCCACATCTTGTTTCATTACTAACTACAGGAGTGCCTTCAAAGTAAGACATCTGCTACTATTGAACATCAAAAAGAACTGAAACCCCACCAGAGATATGTGGGGGTACAAATGAGGGGTAGTGGGGAATTCATCTGGCAGTATTCAAATCATTCAAATAAACAAATGATACAATTGGGAAAAACATGCATTAACAATAATTAGCACATACGTAGCACTTTAATTTTTGCATAACACTTTATACATTATTTCACTTGATATTCACAACAGCTCTATAAGGTGGGTATTATTATCACCTACAGATAAGGAAACTGAGGCTGAGAAATGTGAATTCATTTGCCCAGTGTCATGAATTCAAATCTTTCTCACTCCAAGTCCAACACTGTCCACTGCACTATATGAAATGACAGATGGGTAAAGCACTCCATGATCGATTGGTGACAGAAAGCAGAGAGGAGAAGGAGAATGAGAAAGAGCAAAGGGAAGGGAAGGGGAAAGAAAGGAAGGGAAAGCTGGTTTCTGTTCTTAAGAAGATAACAAATTCCTTTCCTACCTTTGGGTATGTGGGGTGGGGAAAGCTTTTAAAAATGTTATTAAAATAAGTTGACCATGGTACTTATCCCTATGTGGTTCCTTTTCCTTTCTTCCATCTACCATTCCTTTCCCGGTCCATCCTATTTACTAGTCATTTGAGACTCCTTAGCTTTTGTCCTAAGTCACTTTGACAGCCTTGTTGGAGTTCTGACTCCACATGCTTTAGTATCTTCATCAGACTAACATGTTCAACTAATTATTTGCATACAGAGGTAGATAGATGCCAAATCTAAAACTGTATGTGAGGATAGTTGGTTAACAACAAAAGATCACTCCACTAAAGGTTAATGCTACCTGTCCACAGTTGGGTTGAGTCTAGGTTGAACTAAGGCCTCTTTTCATGGAACAGCTCTCTCTGCAAGTTGGCAACCCATCATTTCAGTAGTATTTTAACAGCAGCTAGAAATCCCCATTTCCCAAGGACACAAAACCTGAACACCATCCTGATGTCTGCCAGGAAAGACAAAATATCAAGAACAACTGAATAATGGCTAAAACATTTCACAATACGATGACAATGATGATAGCTAGAATTTACACACCAATTTATAGTTTGCAATGCACCTTACAAATATCACTGCATTTCATATTCAGAATAGCACTTATCTCACCTGGAAAATACATACTATTATTTTTTCTACTTTGCTGATGAAGAAACTGAGGCAAACAGAGGATAGTTTGTCAAAACTCACAGCTAGCAAAAATCTGGTATAACAACGATAATAACAATAACTCCCGTTTACCCAGCTCTCTAAAGTTCTCAAAGAACTTTCCAAATATTATCTCATTTTATCTTCACATTAATCTTGGAGGTAGTTGCTATTACTATCCCCATTTTATAGATGAGGAAATTAAGACACAGAGAGGATTTATGAATAGTATATGTGTGGGGGGATAAATATACATATAAATTACATAATAAATTGAAGATATGTGTGTGTTTGTCCTTCGCTGCCCAAGAAGACCACGCCATCAGAGAAATAATGACATGACTTGCAGTTGACTTTGTTTTGAGTGAGGGAGGGCTATGCAGGTCACCAGCCTCACTTCTCCTCTAGAGCTGTCTGAATCCAGTGACCAGATATTCCTCAGGATGACTGGAGATGACCTAGGATGAGGCAGTTGGGGTTAAGTGACTCACCCAAGGTCACACAGCTAGTGAGTGTCAAGTGTCTGAGGTGAGATTTGAACTCAGGTCTTTCTGACTCCTGCACTGGTGCTCTATCCACTGCACCACCTAGCTGCCCCAAATTGAAGATAATCAACAAAGGGAAGGCACTAGTATTAAGGCAATAGGTAAAGGACTTTTTTGAGGACAAAATGAGGAGGAAGAGAATTCTAGGCATGAGGGACAGCCAGTGAAAATGCCTGGAGTCTAGAGATGGAGTATCATCTGTAAGGAACAGCAAAGAAGCCAGTGTCACAGGATCACAGAGGACATGGGAATGAGTAAGGTATAAGAAGACTGTAAATGAAGGAAAGAGCCAGATTGTGAAGGTCTTTGACAAACAGATGATTTTCTATAGGAGCCATTGGAGTTTATTGAGTAGGAGAGTGACAAATCACTTTGTCAAGTGAATGGAGAATGGAGCTGGAATAGGGAAAATACTTGAAGCAGTGGACAACCCAAAAAGCTATTAAAATAGTCCAAGTATGAGGAAATGATGGCCCATATCAACATGGCGGCAGTGTCAGAGGAGAGATGGGGGTCTATGTGAAAGTTATTGTGAAGATAAAATCGATAGGATTTGGCAACAGATTGACTATGGAGGGAGCAGAGTCAAAGAGCAAGATGGATCAAGGATGACAGCTAGGTTACAGGCCTGGGTGACCGGGAGAATGTCAGTACCTTCAATAGTAAAAAGGGAGTTTGGGAGGAAGAAAGGTTTGGGAGAGAGATAATAAGTTTGGTCTTGAACACAATGAATTACAAAAAAATGTGTTCATAATAACCTGTGAGGAAGCAGGATAATCATAATTACACCTATTTTACAGATAAAGCAACCAAGTTTACACATAACTTACTCTAGCTAAGAGGCAAGAGTCAAACCCAGGAATCTTGTGTTGGGTAAAGTGTTCTCTCTAGTATAATACGCTGCCTTTCCTGGCAAAGTGAGGGAGTCTTGGACTAAATGATCTCTAGTTCTAAAACCCTACAGTTCAATGATTTGGATACATGATACAATACTATGCATATAGAGGTTAGAATGTTTTATGAGGTACAAGCACGATTCCCACTGCAGTGGTGAAAAACTGAGGGCCACTATATTCATCAGCACCCAATGTTGTGCATTCATCAGTAGAAAGGGAAATAGAATCCATCTGTTAAAGTAGCAATCAGAGCCTGCAGGAGCTCAATAAATGCACTTCTCATATTCTTGCCTATTTTTACAGAACTGCACAATTGTAGTCTAGACTCTAGAGTATTTGCTAATTCTGTGTATTGCTAAAACAGCAGCCTATTATTTAAACTTCTGTCCAATCCAGCCTTAAGAAAAATCAATGGCTTCAAAGAGCTATGAAAAGTCACAGCATTGACAAATAATAAAAATATGTCATTTCATCATGACTTGAGAGTACTGCTTGGAGTCATGAGCTCCTGAACTGAAATCTTGCCTCAGACGCTCACTAGCTACACGACCCGGGGGTAATCATCTGACTGTCTGTTCCTCAGTACCCTCATCTGTAAAATGGTGATGAGAAGAGCATTTTCTGCATCTCTCATGGTTGTAATGAAGATAAAATGAGATGATATTTGTAAAGCACTCTGTAAACTTTAAATATTATATACATGTGGGCTATTATTTGCATAAGGACCTGAACCATGAGGAATCGTCTACGGAAATATACCAAGCTGGGTACTGACAATTTAAGTATGACTTGCTTAAGGGTAGTGGTTGAAAAGCAAAGACTGACAAATAATAGTAAACTATTATAACTCAACCATAGTGTAAAATCTGGTGGAAGCCAAATACAAGCACAATCTATGAAAAAAAAACAAAATGCTACTTGCCAGACATAGTGAGAGTATGAGGGGTGGAATGAGTTTTGGTTCAGTTGTTTTCCAGTTTTGTCTGATTCTTTGTTACCCCATTTGGGGAGATAATGTCTTGGCAGAGATAATGGAATGATTTACCATTTTCTTCTCCAGTTCATTTTAGAGATGAGGAAACTGAGGTAAACAGGGTGCCCAGGGTCACAAAGCTAGAAAGTGTCTGAGGATGGATTTGAACTCATGAAAATGAGTCTTCCTTACCTTAGGCCTAGGGCTCTATTTCCTGTACCACCTAGCTGTACTGTACTTCTCCAAAGGCATATTGATTAAAATTAAATTCTTAATCTTAATCTATACATTTCCCAGAATACCATTCCCCAACCCCAAAATATCAATTACCAAAAATCCTTTTATGTCCCAGTGGGATTATATTGTTAGGCATAGGCCCTAAATGCTATATGAAAAGGCTTCCTTACCTTACATGTTAAAGCTTGTTGTTTTCAAGTTATAATCTCTGTCCTACAGGAATTATTGCTTGTGTTTCAGTGCTAACAGGTGACATTATCTCTGATAGGAATGTTTTCTCCCTGGTTGGGGTAGCTAGGTGGTACAGTGGATAGAGCACCAGTGCAGGAGTCAGGAGGACCTGAGTTCAAATCTCACCTCAGACACTTGACACTCACTAGCTGTGTAACCTTGGGAAAGTCACTTAACCCCGATTGCCTCATCCTGGGTCATCTCCAGTCATCCTGATGAATGTCTGATGCAGATGGCTCTGGAGGAGAAGTGAGGCTGGTGACCTGCACAGTCCTTCCTCACTCAAAACAAAGTCAAGTGCAAGTCATGTCGTTATTTCTCTGATGGCATGGTCGTCTTCAGCAACGAAGGATGAACATATTTCTCTCTGGTACAACACCGACTTGTTTTTTCAACCCTAAACTGTTGTAAAAATTATCTACAGAGATGTCCTAGGAAGTCAAATCAACGTTTATACCCGACTCCACTGCGTGAACAGTTTTTTCATCAAAGTCTACAAGAATTACACTTCTACCGTTTTTCATTTATACTGCAGAAACAGAGTAGTTTCCATTATACCCCTTCCATATTTGTTCCACACCCCTCTCCAAATAAATTCTTCATTTTCTAAAATGTTGTTATAATGAGCTGCTTCTCTACTCATTTTTTGGATGTTATTTTCTCTTTCAAATTAAAGACATTTTGGAGTCACTCAACTGAAGCTAGAGAAGGAAGCTCTATTCAAAGCCAGGAGTTAGATTAGGTGGAAAGATCAGCTCCAGAATTTTCCATTTCCAATTTAGCTCCTCTTGTTTGAGAGAGCCAGAAATAGTTCTGAAACATGTTCTCAACTTTTCACAGAGAGAAGGAGAATCAGTGTATTACTTTGAGTACAAATGCCTAAAGAAGTAAAATCCACCATGATGGAAGTAAATGTTAGCGGTTAAGGGCAGTTTTTCTTTTACTTCCTCTTCATATATGGTTCCTACAAATTCCAGTTTACGTCAACTGACATCTGGGCAGCATGACCACAGAATCAGGCTAGCACAATGGGTGGAGTTTCTGCCTCAGATTCAGGACGATCCAGGTTCAGATTCCACTTCTGACACTTAACTGGTTGCATGAGCATAGGCAAACCACTCTGTGCTTTAGTTTCAGCATCTGTAAATTGCGATAATAATAACCTATAGTTCCTATCTCATGAGTTTGTTGTGAGACTCTAACAAACCAACTTGAAGATGTCATAAAAATGCTACTGTTTAATAGTAGTATCATGATATCTCCTGCAAATCTGAGTAGAAAATGAGGATATGACTCAAGAATTTCAGCATTGATGAGAAGTACTGGTAATGTTAATTATGTTAATGAGAGTTAAGCTCTTCCCCACCCATTAATGGGCCTGCCCATTAAGAGAAGATGATTAGGGGAGATTTGTCTTGTAGGAAGGCCCACACCTTTTGTTAATTTCTAATGAAACACTGGTTCTCAAGGATTATGAGGCCCTCTGGCTCTGAAAAGCCTATATAAACTTTGAGGTACGGTTCTGTTTTGGGGCTTATTCATTGGAAGTGTTTATTTGGCCAGATTTGACTATGGGCAGCCACTAAGGTGCCTCCCAGCTTTGAAAACCCAGATGTTCGTGTTTTTGTCTCTGGTAACTATGTATGTATGTAATGGTCAGACAGCTGGATCTGTCTGTTGATCTGTGATGTATGTATTGCTTCTGGTCAGACAGTTGGAAGCCCTGTCTGTTGTTCCTTATTTCTCTGCTTGTATTTTCTCTGAAATTCAGGGTGCTGACTTTCCTCCCTAAACTAAGTGAATGATACATGTGCTTAATTAAAGAAGATTGTTGACTCCCTGAAAGTTGCTTTCCTTTTAGAAAAGCAGATCTAAGAACCTGTACAACAGGCCCTCTTGTGTATGCTGGGGTCCTTGCAGCCTAAATTTCCTGAGATGTCAATGACATCATACAACCAGCAGGAAAAGGGTCATGTTAGGCACGTTTACTTTAGGTACGCTAAATTTTTTTTAATCTATTGAAAAGATTTATTTTTATATCACCTTCCTTTTTAACATACCCCTTTCCTTATCCATCAAGCCATCCATATTCAGCATATTTAATAAGCACTATACTGATTTACATATATGCATATGTGTAAATGCATATGTATGTTCTTGTCCTGACAGAGAATTTTGACCATAGAGATATACCTGAGGAACTAACAAAAGAGATTATTCCTGGGAATTTCAGACTTGTCAGCCCTTGGAAGATGGGGAATTGCTTAAAGGAGCCATCCCTGTGGAAATAATGAATGTCAAAATTAAGTCCCAAAATTCTCATCTATGAGTAAGTAAGGCTGAGGCTATACTCCCTGAAGTAGACAGGTACCATAGGCCCGAAACTGGCAGATTCACTAAACATGAATCAGGCCTCTCAAGAGAACAATCTTAGTAGACTTGGGTTGGACAGACTGGAGTGTACCTGGGACATGGGAAGGCCCCTGAGCCAGAAACAGTGATGAGACTGACAGCCCGAGGGGGATAGCCCCAACTGTAGGTGATAACCTCATGGAGATAAGGCCAGACTTTATATTGCATTAATATACATGAAATTTAACTGTAATGCTAAAAGAAAGTGAATCAGAAGAGTACTATGCTAATTTTATCTCTAATACTATGCACCTCAAAGGAGAAAAGTCTATTGAATTCTTCTTCAGAGTGGATTCAAGTGTAGACTTGTAATTGATAATTGATAAAGTTAGGTGCTGTAGATACTGAGAATGCAGGAAAAATTACACTGCAGAGATTGAGTCGCGTTATATGACCCTCATGTATCTGAGGTCACCAGAACTATGCAGTCACGGAAACCATCACCATTACAGGACCCTGTAAGCAACAAGCTGGTACTTAATACCTATACATTTTGACTTTATGTAGACTATGCCAACGCTGACAAGAGGAAAGAGACAAGAGGTTCTGT
The DNA here is from genome assembly GCF_028372415.1 of Notamacropus eugenii. Lineage (NCBI taxonomy): Eukaryota > Metazoa > Chordata > Mammalia > Diprotodontia > Macropodidae > Notamacropus > Notamacropus eugenii. The sequence continues at coordinate 49,546,184 of NC_092878.1, read as the reverse complement.
TGAACATCACAGAAACCCTAACTGTTCATCCTTCGGGCTTGATTATGAGCCATTTGACTTTGGAGATGCTCTAGTACCACAAGTGTAGAAAGACAGGTTGAGGCTGGAACTCAGCAAGAGGAAAGGCATATTCTCATTGCATAAGCAGAATATTGGACATGCTCAAAATACAATTCCTAAAATGAAGCTCACTGATTTCTGACCATTCAGAGAAAGATCTAGGAAGCTTGCTGTGTCTATGATGGAGGATCACAGAAATCATTTTAAAGAAATATTGGTTAATGTGATCATCACAGGATTTAGCACTTAATGCATTACCCATAGTGGTGGTGCCTAACAAATGAAAGACATAAATGTGTGTATATTACCAAACATTGGACAAAAAGACTAAAATGGACCAGTACACTACACCATGGAGACAAGATGCCCTGAACTGTGGTAGGCAGCCAGTGCTTTTCAGCCTTGAAACTGCATAGTGGATAACCCCAGACATCAATGTCAGAGAAAAGCAAAGAAAAGACTACTTTCATCAGTCCAGACGGATTTTAACAGTTTGAGTGAATTACTTCAAGTTATCTTAGGGACACTAGCCACTTTCTAAAAGCTGATGGAGAAAATGGTTGAGAATATGAACTATCTATAAGCGTTAATGTCTTAATGACATCATCATCTTTGGTAAGACACTGGAGGAAAATGAATAAAAAATACTGAAAATATTAGGAGGCTAGAGGAAGCTGGTCTGAAGCTATCAATTGAAAAAAAATATCAATTTTCCAAAGATTCTGTTAAGCTTTGGGTCACATTCTTTCCTAACAAATTTTTCACACTAATCCAGAGAAGGTATAAGCACTTCTCAAATGGCCATGCCTTCACTTTTCTGGGATTTGGTGGTTACTGTAAAAAAAAAAAAAAGATTTTCAGATTGTGGTACTAATGTTAATGATCTCGTTCAATGTGCTTGCTCACTACCATGGGATTATAAAAACTCCGAACCAGAAAGGTGAGAAGGGCAAAAGTATCCAAAAACTTATAGAGGCTTTTGAAGATAAATGGATAGACAAATGTGGAAAAAGCCTTGCCTTAGCCATGCATTTGCATTGGCTTTTGCAGACATAAATGAATATTTTGTTCTCCATATGAAAGTTACTCCAGAAGATATGAGAGCCACCCTTTGCCAAGAGAGAGATGGGCACCAGAAACCAGCAGAGGTTTGGATGACAGTGAGTCTCACTACACTTATCCTAAGCTTGAGTTCTTGGCTTTGAAGCGGCCCAACACCGAGGAATGCAAACTTTATATAATGCAGCAGAATTCTAAACGTGGACTGATGATTTTGGATCACTTTGGATGCTGCTTGCCAGAGATGGCCAATTATGGTTTCATCAATTATGGTTTTAACAAGACTAATATAGATTCAGATAATTTGGAATACCATGGACAACAAGAACTATCGTGAGGTATGTCAGGATTCTGAGACATTCAAGGTACTCAAATACAACTGGTTGTATGTAGCTGAGAGCTTGGAACTTCTACCAGACAGCATGTGAAGTGCAGCTGTTAGCCTTATGACAATGAGCCAATCTTCCATTACATTGTTGGCAGATGACTAGAGGTGAATAAGGATGGCTAAGAATTAAGAGAAGTAACACAAGTCAAAGAGCAGGGTAATGATCCTTCTTGTCTGATGTTCTAGAGAGCAAAAGGCACCTTACTGATGATGCAATGGCAGGGCTGGAACAGTACCGTGAGATATCACAGTGATGTCAAAATCAAATAGAAACATATCCCTTAAGATAGGACATTGGCTTAGAAAACCACAAATTAACATTATCTATCTTGTATTATATTTTTATTTGTTTTCTTAATCATTTTCCAATTACATATTAATTTGGTTGAAGCAGTTGTGCTTGCAATATGAGTCTGACACCTCTGCTGTGTATAGACTGTGACTGGTTCCTCAGAGAGAACCAGAAAGCAGCTGGTGCTACCCAGACCATACCTCTCAATAGCCACTAATGTTTCTTATAATGACTTTGGACATACAGGTTATGAAAGGACCTCAGAACTGATAAGAAACTGATTTTATTGGCCTATGACGACTGCAGATGTCACAAAGAAGTGTGATACTTCAACACATGTAAAAAAATACTCCACACATTTTTTTCTCTCAACCATTCTCCTTTCACTCAGGTGTCTGATTAAGAAAAATAAGTAGACAAGGGCAAAATTAAAAATATATATTGAATACAAAAAAGAAGTGTGATACTTGTATGAGATGTGTACAAAAAAATTTACCAAATCATGTTCCATATTTGGAGGAAATAAGTACCAGCAAGTCTTTTTGTATTGACTCTCTACCTCTGGATGGAAGTAGCAAAAACTCATAGCTGTGACCATTTTGACACAATGTAAACACAAACATATCTAAGCAAAGAACAAAAAAAATCTACTGCTGTGAAAGTGTTACAAGGAAAAGTATTTTTCAACATGGATTTCTTACAATCCACTCTGATCGAGATAGGACTTCGAGAGCAAGCTACTCAAGGAAACATTGGCCTTGGCAGGAATAAAAACATTTAGGACTATTCTTTATCATCCTCAAGGAGACCCATAGCTTGAATATTATATAACTGCACATTGTTGAATATACTGGGAATTTTGAGACTGGAACAAAGGCTAATAAAGTCTACATGTATCATTTCTAGTACATGCATACAGTTCCATCAGGAATGATGCTACAGACTTTATACCATACTTGGTGATGCCTGGATAAGAACCATGCCCGCCTATGGACTTACGTTTTGGTATTTCAGATGAAGGAGGTGATACCACTCTTTATAATGAGTATAATCTCTAAGTTGAAAAAGGAGCTGAGAAACGCCTACCAAACTAGCCACATCTTCAGTTCAGAATATCTATGACAGAAACAAAAGATGTCATTTGTGTTTTGGCATGGTGTCAAGATAAGGTGATAGAACTGCATGGAAAATATTCAAGAGACTCACAAGTTAAATTACTGAAAAACTGAGCACCTTGTCTGTTTACAGAATTGCCTCTATCTGAACTATTCACCATGATCACCTACTGCCCATAGAAGAATTTAGTTGTACCTTCTAATGAGATGATAGAGAGAACTGATAGACATTCACCTAGACAAAGGCTGAGAAAAAGAGACTGTCCACCAGCTGCTTCAAAGACTTTCCAGACAAGCAATGGGAGCTGAACTTGGAGTATCCAGTGAAGGAGATTGTATGTATTATCTATTACAGAACAGAAGAAGGGGACCCAGAAGCAACTCCTATCTCTCCAAGATTGCTGCATGGACTCCAAGGATGCAGACGCAATCCATACAGAAGTAATATATTGATAGCCAACCTGATATGACTGCCAGCCCAGGAATAAAAATAAATCTCTAATGATCCTGATATCAGAAAATACCAGCCACTAAGCTCTGATACAGGAGTTAAGAGATCAGTCAGTCAGTGACCAGAGACCAGTTACTGGACTAATTTATGATGTTATAGGTAATCTAGGTGACAATACTAGAGATTACCCGTCTGTGATGTGCTTTGCATGTAATAGCATCTTTTCTGTTACACATGTGAATTACTATGTGTTTGAGTGTACTTGTTTCTTATTTTACTGTTATGTTCATCTAAATGTTTTGTGTTATGTCCTTCCTATAGCAATGTCTTTTTGTCAATTGTTTTGTTTACTGGATATATTAATTCCTATAATTAAATTGTTTGTTATACCAAGACTGATTGACAAAGTTATTGTTTAATCTATGGTCTTTGTTAGTCATATTTGCTGCTTCTGATTAACTGCTAAATACTAAAAATATGCACATACTTTTGAAACATGTGTCTGTTATGTCCTACTTGTAGCTGGGCACCTTGTTGCTACAGCATCCTTCCAGGTGATTCTATGTCTATTTCCATTCTATTGCAAGTACTGTTAACGTCCACTTGTTTTATTTTAGTTTCAATGGATACAAAAGCGTGATTACCTGGGGTGCCAGTTTAAAGTTCTAATGGTCGTGTTTATACTGTTAGAGGTTTTGAATTTGCCCTAGTTTACAAGGGACCTCAAAAGAATTTCAGCTCAGGGAAGAAATGTAACCTTTGGCTCAAAGGGTCAATTACATGGGACTCTCTCCTCGGTGAAGAGTGGTTACTTAATGCTTGGTCCTACATGAGGGAAAGTGTAGAGCTGGTGAGATCTGGAAAGAAAAGGGATCTGGGCTTTTCTGGCTTGCAGCTGCAAAAGACAAGGTGTGGAATTGCAACTCTCTTCAAGTCACTGAAGGAAGTGAAAGAGTCTGGGGAAAAGATGATACGTAGAACTTCGATTATATCCCTATTCCCAGCTTGCTACTAGCGACTCTGGGGGAATTTCCCCTTGGGTGAGAACTGGGACTCTCCCTCTTGTTTGAGCTGAATTATCTAACTTCCAAAGGGAGAACTTATTCAATCTGTATTGTGTGTGTATGTGTGTAGATTTTTATATTTACATATATATATAAAAATGCACATATATTGATAATTATATATACTGTATATAGATATATGAGTATAGCTATAGATATATGTATAAATGCATGTTATATACAATTTGTATACTACATATAATCTATATATACTATACACATATCTATACATCTATGTATACTTTCTCTAATTTCTGCTTTGCTATTGACTTTGCTATTTGCTATATATGTTTATGGTGGAATTGACACCTTGAATGTTTATTCTCCTTTAAGGAATAGGAATTCCTCAGCAATAAAGAGTTTAGCTTGAACCTAAAAATCACATAGCCTAGACTAATAATATTTAAGGAGGGTAATAGAAAAAAAATTCTAGCCCAGTATCCCCTCTCTCTGAGGAAAGCAGAGCGACTGGTCTCTGACCTGAATCTCCTGCCTTTCTACCTGGCAGAAACCAAAGTCTTTCTTCACAAAGGGGAGGGGAGGACATACTAAAGATACCTACTCTTGCCTCTGTGTGAGCCCTCCCTAGAGAGACCCATGCAAACATACATAGCATGCAAAGGCCAATAACAGCACCCCACACACCTCACTCTACTACATATATACATATACTTTTATGTCTACATACATACATAAATATATAGTGATATATACAATGCATAAATACATATATTGCTAAAATTAGGACCAAATGTTATCATCTTTTCTGCTCTTAAAAGTGAGGATTTCAAGTTATCCTTGCACTAGGGCTTTGAGAGTAGTCTGGCTAATAAAATGCCGAGTGACATCATGAATAAAGCGTTGGCCTTAAATCTGAGGGCTAAAGTGGTAATTCTACTCCTGCCACTCAACAACCTGTGAAACTCTGGACAAGTCACTGTACCTTTCCTGACCTGGTTTTGCTCACTGAGAAAAAGAGGATTGGACTACATGACTTCTCTAGTCCTTTCCAGCTTTAAATCTATGACCCAGATTTCAACCTTCACTTGAGAAAAAGGGGAGGAGCTGAAATGGGATAAAATGATTTTTCACTCAGAAAATATATGCCTGCTGTTTGGTCCCCCCCTTTTGAGAGGAGTTTTCTTCTTAGCAAATCACATTGTTATGTTGTGTTATGAAGCATGATGTTTTCATAATAATGTGACATGTCTAAATGACAAAATGCTGGCTCCCTGCCAAAAATGTAAAGCAGTTTGTAACTTTTTCCAGAAGAAAAAAGCCATTATCTGTTCCTTTAACAAATCTCTTTGCTAGAAAATGGCAGCCGACCAACTTAATACCAAATACCCACAACATTTGAGACTCTGGGGAAACAAAGAGTTTTCAGTATGGAAGATTCTGCTTAGGAAATTGTTCACCACCCATAGCCACCTCCTCCTTTGATTATAGGGGTAAAATAACCAACCTTGAAATTACAATCTTTTTCTTTTGTTTGTACAAAAGGGGCATTAGAAGACTTAACCCAGCCCAGATCATACGTTCATTCCTCCCAACTCTAGGATCCTAATTTCAAGTTGGCAGTTTTCATTTATCCAGTTAAGATGAATTTGATGGGTAGTGGGGTTCCACAAAATAGCACTGAATCGGAAGTCAGAGGACATGGTCTCAAAATCTGGCTCTTCAACATCCTACCTATGTGACCTTGAGAAAGTCACTTTACACCTATGAGACTCAGTTTCCTTATATATAAGAATGAAATGTGACTAAATTATTTTAAAAATTACTTTGAGTTCTAAATCTATGATCGTTAATGGCAAAACTTTAGGTTACTTTTTGTTTTGACTTTAGTTCAGTCTAAAGACTCTCTCAAAAGGAAGTCAACTTATTTTACTTTTCATGTATACGCTAGTCAACTAGCTTCTAAACTACCCATGTCATGCTTAATTCCAAGAAAGAAATATTGTTTAGGGGAGCTAAGTTCCCTAAAACTTAAAAAAACAAAACAAAATAGAAATCTTCTATTTCTTTAAACATTCTTACTTAGTTGAGATTCCCCCTTCTTCTCCACAACCCCCCAATGTGTTAATTGTGGCAAATAGCCTTATGAAAGAGTCCAGATCTGGTCATACAAATAGATCTTTTCTCCTCAGAAAATACTTTTCCTTTACTCCCTGTTTTTTTTTTCCGCTTTAGTGGTCTGAGTTGGGATTATTCCCTGAATCATTCACCCAACCTTAATTCTAATAGAATACTTCAGAATGGTTTGTGCCTAATAACAGCTCTGTAGAGGCTCTTGAAATTCTAAGACCCATCATCCTATCAGAAGAACATGTAATTTTATGTTTATTGCTTCTTGGTATCCAACTGTAGAATTTGGATGGTTGCACCTCAATTAAAAGTTGAATTGAAGTTAATATCATGTAAATAAAAACTTCAGTAAAAAGTTAAAGTTTAATTCTTAATAGCATTAATACCCTCTAATGACTGCTACGGTCATTACCACTAGATAACTGACCTTCTTGACCCTCTCCTCACTTAGAAACCTTTCTAGAAACACAGTCAATTATTTAGCAGTAATGAGGGCTCTGTAGGAGATTATTGTTTAACCAAGTACCTTGACGTACAGTTTTCTGTATTTCTGTATTCTTCAACAAATGTTGTGTTTCCCCCCATTATAGATTCTTTCTGTTCCTAGAAGAGAGAGCTGGTAGGGTTAGGTTTTTTCCCCCTTTACCCTGCTGAACTTCACCCATTTAATTGGCAAAAACTTTGGAATTAATTAAAATTGTATAAATTAGGGGAGTGTGAAACTTTTTGTGAGCAGTGACTGTTGCCTTGTGAAAGATTTTAATCTCTACCATTTTGAGACTATTCCAACAAAGGGGAAAAAATTTGATGGGCTCAAAAAAGAAAGCAAAATGTAGCACTTTAAGATCCTTTCTAACTGGGCTTTGAAAGGGGTATTAAACGTTTCTCACTTTTTTGGTCGGGGTTAGGGGAAAATGGACAATTAAGGGGAATGTCCAATGTACTGATTTTGACAAGACAGCCCACTTAGACACATTCATTACACTTCTCATTTCCTGCCTTCCTATGCTTGAGACCACCATCAACCAGAGTAGTTCAACAGAGGAAGGAGAAAAAGAAATGCTCAATTCTTGAAACTCCATAAAGCCCTGAAGAAAATTGGTCCTGAGACTTAAATATACCAATGACTCTCCTTTGGAGGCTCAGCTTCTAAAAATATGTTGATTAAATCCTAACTACCCAAATATGGATTATCTTAATGTAAATTCTTAGGAAAGAGGTGGGAGAATAATACAATTCATATGATCTAATTCCTCACTAAGAAAATGAGTGACCCCAGATCTAAATCACCAAAAAAAAAAAATCAAACTGACAACAGAGTGGACTACAAACTGAAATTAAACAGGCAATGAAACAGTCGTAATGATGTATAGGATATTGATACATTCAAGTTGATACATTCAAAGTTGATGTATTTTTCTGCCTTTGAATTTCATACTAAGTGTTTACTACCTTGGATTATCATGCAGAGGATAAAGTCAAGATAGTTTCTGCTTCCTCTAAAGACAGATGAGGGAAAATGGATTTGGCCCACAGCAGAGGGACTTCAGTCCAGATGTCAGAAAAATAAAATAAAATAAAAAGCTTCCTCACACTGAGGATTTTAAATACAGAACCATGCTACTTAGAAAGGATCCAGAATTTCTCTCTTTATAGGCATTTATGAATTGGAAATGGACCCCCAGCTCTAGAATGGTTTCCATGAAGTCAGCATGGAGGCAAGAAAATTGAGAATATGATCCCTGGAGGCTAACTTCAGATTTCTACTTCTATGATTCCTTATTTGCTTTAAGGCATAGAAGAAACAAATATCGCATTTTCCTACAGCACCTTCTACCAAAAAATACTAAAGCTTAATTTGCAAATCAAATTATTCTAGTTTAAAGTTTGGAGAACCAAAGACCATGTACTATATCTTGAGGTTTCAACCTATGTTTAGACCCTTTATGGGATTTTCATGGGCCTCCAAAAGGAGAGAAGGAAACCAAAGGTGAAGGGTAAAGGAAGTAGGAACTGGCAACGAGCATCCCAATATAAACTCCTAAGTTCCAACCAATCTCATCTTCTTCTCTCAAAAGACCAAAGCAAAATAACTCCACCTTTCATCCCATGCTGCTTAGCGAAAGATAGTACCACAGGTGCAATTTCTGTTTACCACTCCCACCCACCCCTTCCCCCCCCCAAAAAAAATTGTCAAGCAAACGTTTTTACTACACTGGAAGAAAATTGAGCAAGAAAATTTTTTTTTTATTATTTGTATAAAATATATTGTTCTTCCAGGCTGCACTGAAATAGTTTCTATTTAATTGCACAGAAATCCTAAGAAGGTTACAGCAGTGAAACATTAAAATTCTAAGGGCAACTAATAACATTAAAACTTTATAGCCCCAGATAGAATAATTTAGACAAAAACAACATGAACATATGTTTTGTGTAATAATAACAAACATTTATAGCTGTCAAGAGAGAAAAACACAGGTTTATGCACACCTTAATGGTGTGCATGGGTGAGCATGAGTATATTTAAAACATAATATATTACAAAATTGACAGCAGGCATGACTCTTCTGGGTACTATGTTAAATCAATGAATAAATTAACAAAAGTGTGCTGTGGCTGTTTGGATGTGTAATTGAGCTTAACGTATGTAGTGTTATTTCAAAAGAAACTGTTCAAGGAGTTTCTAGACCAATCCACTGTGCATCTATACCAAGCAGTTTACAAATAGCAATAAATGAAAACTGTCTCACAGTAGGAAAGAAGTTTAGTTATACACATTACTTAAATGGAAAAAAGTTAATTTTAATATGCTTTTCAGGAATTGAAAACAAACATAATAATTTGCTCACATGCACCAAACCGGAAATCCAAATGTTCCTATTCAGTGTTAAATTTATTTTAATTAGTCACTGAGTGCCTTGAGAAAATTGTTAAAAATTCACTGTTCTGCTTAATACGTATCTGCATAAATGTATGGGAGTAGGCACATGCTTATTGTTGGGCAATTTCAAAAACTGTATCATGTGAACATGTATTTTTGAAAAATTATTAGGGCTAAGAAATATGAAACTAATTTTTAAGCCTTTTTTATTTTTTGCCAACTAGCTAATGGAACCTAGTAATAACCGTGCAGCAGACAAGCCTATTAAGGTGATTCTTTGGAATAAAAATAACCACTCATAATTCCATTTCTAATTATAAGGCTGTTCATCTTACTTAGCTGCTATGCCACAGTTTTATGAAACAGTATAAAAGGTATTCTTTATTGTTTTTCCCTGCCTATTTTGCCAGTCTCGGACTGAGTCCCATGCTATTTTACAATATATGGGATGCTGTGAACCCTTACATAGCAAATTTGAGCTGAATTCCATAAACATTATGGTCCTATACCCTCTGAATTATAGAGATTGCCAACTCGCCAAAAGGACCGTTCAACAATTCTAATTTCTCCTTAGGAGACTGCGAATTTAAGCAATTTTAAATGTTATGATGGACTTCGGTAACCATGCTGACTCCTGATTTTTTGTTTCTTTTGAGCTAATAGAATCATTATATCATAGTGGATTTAAGGGTGTACGATGTCATGCATTTTATGAAACGGAGACTAGTTTTTGTCGTATGGTATATTTTCATCTGTTCTTTTCATCCTGTCTTTTGTCTTCATTTATGCAGGCTTATATGACAGTTCCCTTCTGTTGGCCAACCACAACAGTGTCCTTCTAAGGGCTCATCCCCCCAAAGATTAGGTGTTCTCTTTTATTTCTCCCTTGTTATATTCTCAGGGATTAAATAGCAGCCCCTTACTAAGGACAGCTGAAGATAATTTTAAATAGTTCAATGCTATCTAGGTTCCTCCAATTAAAAAAAAAAACTCTAAAAAGAGATATAACACATTTTTCCCTAGGTCAGCTAGTCACTACATTCTGAGGATATTCTAAATAAAATGTTATTTATAGTTCGGTTTCCAGTCACTGAATTTGCCACTCTAGTTTTCCTTCTCCTATTTTAAAAATGTGCATATATATGTATGCATTTATATATTTTGCAAATTCTGACTGATATACAGACTCTGCCTACAGATAACTCTCTAGGTGTCCATGCTTCTACAGCATATGATAATTAACACAGGGTGTAGGGAGGGATAGTCAGACATAGACAAACAGTGAAAACTAATCAGAAATACCAAAAAGTGGAAACCTTTATTCATGAAACACAGTACTTTACAGATCATACAATCTAAGGGACCTGCCACTAACCCTGCACCACTGCAACCTATCCCCTTTTCCTGATGAGGAATCAGAGATGGACATAAATCAAGTGATTTCACAAAACTAGGACTATCTAGCCTGGTGTTTTTTTCATAACATCTACTACCTGTCTCATAGAAGCTATCTCTCTCTCTCTCTCTCTCTCTCTCTCTCTCTCTCTCTCTCTCTCTCTCTCTCTCTCTCTCTCTCTCTCAGAAGTACCATATTTGGTATCTATGATCCACTTGGACTAGTATTTTGCCTTATAGTGGCCATTAAGGTACACATTTTGAAGGGGAACTCATGAACTCTAAAGGTGAGTGATGCACCTCACAATCTCAAGTTTTCTTTTTATTTTTTGTAACAGGTACTATTTATTTTATCCTCAGTCTTCATTCCATAAGAATGACCAGGCAAGTGAAAGGGGGTCACACTTCTCTTCTCTGGGACAGAAACTAGGTTCCCAAAGCAAAGGTGGGAAAAGGGGGAGAAGCTTCCATTGTGGATATTGATTAGAGACAGGGAGTGTAAAGATGGGATTTGAGTCCTGTGCAATTCACAGCTAAAAATGGGGAGGGGTAAGAAAGGAATGGAGGTAAAGGGATGAATCTGTGCTATAAAGATATATGTGACTGGCAAAATAGAAAAAGATTTAAGAAAAACACTCCAAGCATTTTGGAATTTCAATACATTAAGGACCTATGATTTCCATAAATGGAGTAATTTCATTAACAGATTCTTCTATGCTTTAATAGAAATCCTTCAGTTCTGGATTTGCCATGACCAGAAAACCCTACAAATAAACCCAAATGCCCTCATCACCCATGTTTTAGTGATAAGTTAATTCAAATATGGCTAAGTTGATCCTCTAAAAGGCACAGCAGTCAATGCCTGAAACAACTGATAAGACTGATCAGAGTTTATTCTACATTTTCAGAGATTTTAAGGGTCAGGGCCACCATCATGCCATGTCACTTTTAAGAGTAGGACTTTAATAGGGCAATATGGCTTGTAATCCATTAATTTATCTATGTCCTTCTTGAACCCATTTTAATCTATACCACATCAAATGGTAATAATTTTAGTATTTACTATGTAAAATACTGCATATCATATTATTAGGTATAATAATTAACAAATAAGCATTTTGAAGTTAGGGACTGTCTTTTTTATGGTGGTTTCCACATCCACTATCACAGTGTCCTGAACACAGTAAGTAATTAATAAATGTTTATTGTTATTTTTATTTGGCTAATGTACTCCTTTCACATCTTTAAGCATTAACTCAAGCATTCTGGGATATATGTTCACTTTGTTCATGGTTTTAAAGACTTTGATTATGATCCGACTCAACTTTTTTCTAATTCTGAACTAAAAAGCCCTAATTATTGTTTGAGTCTTCTATAGCATCTCTTCCCTCCCTGCGATGACTTTCTGCTTTTCTGGATTTCCTTCAGGTCGAGTATGTATCTCAGAGTACAGAACCGCATGAAGTATTCTCAGCACAATTACATCATGGTTTTATCCAAAGGTAGGATGCCATTTAGGATACTATTTTCTACTTATTCCTATGGACAGTTTTAGGGGTGAAAGTAAGTGATCTTCTTGGATAAAAATAAAACAATGTGCAATGATTACAAGATCTCTGTCCTAGGTCAACACTCATGCTTCAGGGGTCATCATTAACATGTAAGAATTATTTGGATTATTTTCTTCAAATGCATTACCTCACACTTTCCAACACTAGGGGTCATTTGGGACATTTTTGACCATCCAACCTGGCTAAGATATTCCTACAATTTATTCCTATTGGTTTTGTATTTCAGTAACTGAGGAGTACAGTAGGTTCCTCTCCATACCTAAGAAAACTCACTGTGCTTTTAGAAATTTTTGAAATATGTTCAATAAGGTAGGTCATAGAATCAATCTCTGAGGGTTCTTTTGCTAAAGTAATCCCTGTTAGTTCTCTCTGGGCTTCTATTTCCTCTCTCTAAGCCAGCATACTACCAATTAATAAAATTCCCCTTAATCTCATGGTGTCTTTTTTCCCTTGACATGTGACTCTGTCAAAATCTTTTTATAAGTCTAAATTTATTGCTTTAGTCAGATAAATATTTGAATGCTTATGAAATTAAAGTCACTCTTCCAAGCATTGTGAAAGATACCAATATAAACAAGATATGATTCCTGTCATCATGGAACTTATAGACTAATAAAGGAGATTTAAATGCACAAATAGCTATACGACCACAAAGAAAGGGAAAGTACAATGAGAGGGGAACAAAGTACCCCAGAAGTTCAGAAATAGAGAGTTTGTTTTCAGCTATAGGAATCAGAAAATAAATAATATCCTTCTAACTAGATTTTCTCAACCAGCTCACCATATGGGCTCATACATTAAGATCTGAATTCACTTAGATTATAATGTCCATCTCCTTTCCCTGACCATTCCAAAGTATGATGACAATATCATTATGCTATGCTATACTATTATATAATGATTAATGAAAAATATTTATTAAAATATTTTTCTAAATAGTATCAACTATTTTATCATGACTCAGTTGCATC